>NW_026652284.1:51356266-51434287 GCF_009828535.3 Hylobates moloch | reverse complement strand
AAAATTGACAAATGGGATCTCATTAAACTAAAGAGCTTCTGCACAGCAAAAGAAACTACCATCAGAGTGAACAGGCAACCTACAGAATGGGAGAAAATTTTTGCAACCTACTCATCTGACATAGGGCATTAGCCTATTAATCCAGAATCTACAAAGAACTCAAACGAATTTACAAGAAAAAAAAAAAACAACCCCATCAACAAGTGGGTGAAGGATATGAACAGACACTTCTCAAAAGAAGACATTTATGCAGCCAAAAAACATATGAAGAAATGCTCATCATCACTGGCCATCAGAGAACTGCAAATCAAAACCACAATGAGATACCATCTCACACCAGTTAGAATGGCGATCATTAAAAAGTCAGGAAACAACAGGTGCTGGAGAGGATGTGGAGAAATAGGAACACGTTTACACTGTTGATGGGACTGTAAACTAGTTCAACCGTTGTGGAAGACAGTGTGGCGATTCCTCAGGGATCTAGAACTGGAGATACCATTTGACCCAGCCATCCCTTTACTGGGTATATACCCAAAGGATTATAAATCATGCTGCTATAAAGACACATGCACACGTATGTTTATTGCGGCACTATTCACAATAGGAAAGACTTGGAACCAACACAAATGTTCAACAATGATAGATTGGATTAAGAAAATGTGGCACATATACACCATGGAATACTATGCAGCCATAAAAATGAGGAGTTCATGTCCTTTGTAGGGACATGGATGAAACTGGAAACCATCATTCTCAGCAAACTATTGCAAGGACAAAAAACCAAACACCGCATGTTCTCACTCATAGGTGGGAATTGAACAATGAGAACACTTGGACGCAGGAAGGGGAACATCACACACTGGGGCCTGTTGTGGGGTGGGGGGAGGGGGGAGGGATAGCATTAGGAGATATACCTAATGTAAATGACGAGTTAATGGGTGCACCACACCAACATGGCACATGTATATATATGTAAGAAACCTGCACGTTGTGCACACGTACCCTAGAACTTAAAGTATGATAATAATAATAAAAAAATATATAAATAAACTGGCCAGGCACGGTGACTCACGCTTGTAATCCCAGCACTTTGGGAGGCCGAGGCGGGCGGATCAGGAGGTCAGGAGATCGAGACCATGGTGAAACCCCGTCTCTACTAAAAATACAAAAAATTAGCCGGGTGTGGTGGTGGGCGCCTGTGGTCCCAGCTACTCGGAGAGGCTGAGGCAGGAGAATGGCATGAACCCAGGAGGCGGAGCTTGCAGTGAGCTGAGATTGCGCCAGTGCACTCCAGCCTGGGCGACAGAGCGAGACTCTGTCTCAAAAAAAAAAAAAACACAACCAATTAGACCTAACAGACATATACAGGTCATTCCACCCAACAACAGCAAAGTGTACATTTTTCTCAAGTGCACATAGAACAATTCTATGTTGTGTGTTTAGAATGCCTGTAACATCCTGGCCAACCAGAGGTTGTGAGTCTGACCATGTGACAACTTTACTGCTAGGATAGCCAGCATTCGAGAAAAACAGCACACTAAACAAAACTACAAGCAAGAACTCTGACAGAGTCCACTTCACTCCTCTGCTACCTCCAATGGAGCAGATGCTGGTATCCATGTCTGAGAGATCTGAAGACAGATCACATCACAGGACTTTTTGCAGACACTCCCCAGTACCAGCCTGGAGCCCAGTAGCTCTACTGGCTGGCTAGACCCAGAAGAGCAAAAACCATCACTGCAGTCTGGCTCTCAGGAAGCCCTATCCCTAGGGGAAGGGGGAGAACACATTAAGGGAGCACCCTGGGGGACAAAAGAATCTGAAAAGCAGTCCTTGAGTCCCAGATCTTCCCTCTGACATAGTCTACCCGAATGAGAAGGAACCAGAAAAACAATTCTGGTAATATGACAAAACAAAGTTCTTTAGTACCCTCAAAAGGTCACATCAGCTTACCAGCAGTGGATCCGAACCAAGATGAAATCTCTGAATTGCCAGAAAACGAATTCAGAAGGTTGATTATTAAGGCTAATCAAGGAGGCACCAGAGAAAGGTGAACTCCAACTTAAAGAAATAAAAAACATGATACAGGATATGAAAGGAAAAATCTTCAGAGAAATGGATAGCATAGATAAAAGCAATCATAACTTCTGGAAATCAAGGACACACTTAGAGAAATGCAAAATGCACTGGAGAGTTTCAGCAATAGAATCAAACAAGCAGAAGAAAGAATTACAGAGCTCAAAGACAAGGCTTTCAAATTAACCCAATCCATCAAAGACAAAGAAAAAATAATTAAAAAAAGATCAAATTAACAACTTACATTTATAACTTAAGGAACTAGAAAAAGAAGAACAAACTAAGTCGAAAACTAGCATAACTAGGGAAATAAGAAAGATTAGAGCAGAGATAAATAAAACAAAGAATAGAAAAACAATAGAGAAAATTAATGAAACCAAAAGTAAGTTATTTCTCAAAAAGATCAAGAAAATTGATAAACCTTTAGCAATACTAAGAAAAAAAGAAACTTAAATAACCAAAACTAGAAATGAAAGAGAGGACATTACAACTAATTTACAGAAATAAAAAGGATTATTAGGGAGTATTATTAACAATTTTATGACAACAAATTTGGTAACCTAAATGAAATAGACAAATTTCTAGATACACAAAACTTACTAAGACTGAATCACTAATAAACAGAAAATTTGAGTAGATCTATAACTAGCAAGAAGATTTAATCAGTAATCAGTAATCAAAAATCTTCCAACAAAAAAAGCCCAGGATCAGATGTTGGTATAGTATAAATGTATTCCCCCCAAATTCATGTATTGGAAACTTAATTCCCAGTGCAACAGTGTTGGGAGGAGGGGCCTTTTGTGATGTGTTTCAGTCATGATGGTTCTGCCCTCATGAATAGATTAATGCTATTATAAAGGGCCAAAGGTTGGAGGGAGTTAATCTCTTTTGGCCCTTTTGCCTTCTATCATATAAAGATACACAAGTTTCCTCCCTTCTTGAGGATGCAGGATTCAAAGCACCATCTTGGAAGCAGAGACTGGACCCTCACCAGACACCAAACTTGCTGGTACCTTGATTTTGAACTTCCTGGTCTCCAAAACTGTGAGAAATAAATTTATCTTCTATATAAATGACCCAGTTTCAGATATTTTGCTATAGCAGCACAAATGGATGAATACAGATATCTTAATTGATGAGTTCTACCAAACACTTAAAGAACGAGCACCAATATTTATCAAATGCTTCCAAAAAAAAAATGAAGAGAAGGGAACACTTCCTAACTCATCCTATGAGGCCAGCACTATATTGACACCAAAGCCAGACAAAGACAGTACAAGAAAACCACAGACCAATATCCTTTATGAATACCAATACAAAAATCCTCAAAAAGACATTAGCAAACTGGATTCAGCAACATATTGAAAGGATTATACATCAAGACCAAATGAGATTGATTCTTGGAATATAAGGTTGGTTCTACACATAAAAATCAATGCAATATACCACATTAACACAATAAAGGGAAAATCCATGATCATCTCAATTGAGGCAGAAAAAGTATTTGAGAAAATCCAATACCTTTTCATGATAAGAACACCCAGCAAACTGGGAATAGAAATACCTCAATATAATAAAACTCTTATATGAGAAATCCACAGCTATCGCTATACTCAATAGCTATACTATACTCAAAAGACTAAAAGCAATTCCTCTAAGATCAGAAATAAGACAAGAATGCCTGCTTTTGTTACTTGTGTTCAACATAACATTGGAAATTCTAGCTGAAGCAATTAGGCAACAAAAAGAAATAAGAGGCATACAAATTAGAAAGGAACAAATAAAATTATTTCTGTTTGCAGATGACACAATCCTATATTTAGAAAATTCTAACAATTCTATACCAACTCCCCCCTGCCCCTACAACAACAAACAAAGATAAACTAAAGCAAACTGTTAGAACTAATAAATGAATTCAGAGGCTGGATACAAACTCAACATGCAAAAAGCAGTTGCATTTCTCTATAGTGACAATGAAAAATCTGAAGTGGGAATTTAGAAAACAGGAGGCTAAATAATTGTACATGGAAAACTACGAAGCATTGCTGAATGAAATTAAATAAAGTATTAAAGAATGGAAAGACTTCCCATGTTCATTGATAGGAAGACTTAATATCGTTAAGATGTCAGTTCTACTCAAAGCAATCCACAGAATCAATGCAATTCCTATCAAAGTTCCAATGACTTTTTTGCCAAAATATAAAAATTCATCCCCAAATTCATGTGTAATATTAAGGGTCCCAAATAGTGGAAACAGTATTGGAAAAGAACGAAGTTGGAGGACACTGACTTCCTGATTTCAAAACTTACTGTAAAGTTTCAGTAATCAAAACAGTGGTTCTGGCCACGTGCAGTGGCTCACACCTGTAATCCCAGCACTTTGGGAGGCCAAGTTGGGTGGATTGCTTGAGGCCAGGAGTTTGAGATTAGCCTGGCCAACATGGTAAAACACTATCTTTACCAAAAATACAAAAATTGGCTGAGCATGATGGCACATGCCTGTCATCCCAGCTACTTGAGATGCTGAGGTGGGAAGATCACTTGAACCCAGGAGGCAGAGGTCACAATGAGTTGAGATCAAGCCACTGTACTCCAGCCTGGGTGACAGAATGAGACTTCATCTCCAAAACAAAAAGCAAAAACAAATAAACAAAAAAACAACCAGTGTGATTCTAGCATAAAGACAGACATAGGCCAATGGAATAGAATAGAGTGCCCAGAAATAAACCTTTGCATACATGGTCAATTGATTTTTGAAAAGAGTGACCAATCAATGGAGAAAGGATAGTCTTTTCAATAAATGATGTTTGGAAACTGAATATCCACATACAAATGAATAATTTTGATTCTTACTCTATACTATATTACAAAAATGGATCAAAAACCTAAATGTAAAACCTAAACTTATAAAATTCCTAGGTGAAAACATAGAGAAAAGGGTTCATGACACAGGATTTGGGAATGATTTCTTGGATATGACACTAGCGTTTTACTACTGACAAAAGAAAAAATAAATAAATTGGACTTTATCAAAATCAAGAACTTTGTGTATCAAAGGACACTGTCAACAGAGTGAAAAGGCATCATACAGAATGTGAGAAACATTTGCATATCACTGATCTGGTAAGGGATTAATATTTGGTATGCATAAAGAAATCCTAAAACTCAACAACAGAAAAAACAAGCAACCTAGTTCAGAAATGAGCAAAGGACTTGAATAGATATTTTCCCCAAGAAGATATACAAATGGCCAATAAGTACATGAAAAGGTGCTCAACATCACTAATTAAAATATGCAAATTGAAAGCATGAGATACCACTTCATACCCATTAGGATTGCTATGAAAAAGACAACCCAGAAAATTATTGGCAGGGATATGGCAAAATTGGCACCTTTCTGCATTGTTGGCAGGGATGTGCCACCTCTGTGGAAAACAGTGTATGGTGATTCTTAAAAAGAATTAAATCTAGAATTACTATACGGTTCAGCAGTTCCACCTCTGGATATATATACCCAAGATAACTGAAAGTAGGGATTTAAAGAAATATTTGTGCATCCATGTTCATAGCAGCATTATTCACACAATATATCTGAAAGGTACAAACAATCCAAACATGGACATCAACAGATGAATGGATAAACAAAATGTGGAGTGTACACACAGTAAAATACTATTCAGTATGAGATTCAAATACATGCCATTGTATGGATGAACCTTGAAGAAATTATGCTAAGTGAAATAAGCCAGACACAGAACAAATACTGTATGACTCCTCTTATATGGTGTACTTAGAGTAGTGAACATCCTAAGAGACAGAAAGTAAAATGGTGGTTGCCAAGGGCTGGTGGGAGGGGATGGATAGGGATTTATTGCTTAATGGGCACAGAGAGTCAGTTTGGGATGTTGAACAAGTTCTACAGTGGTGTTGCATAACATTGTAAATGTATTCAATGCCATTGAATTGTATACTTAAAATGATTAAAATGGTACATTTTATTATATATATTTTTATCACAATAAAAAAGAACCTTGGGATGAGATAATGTGATAATACTGTCAAAACAACGCTTAGACTGCATTTTTCAACCTATGATGCACTGGTCTGGCCACACCACAATTCATTATTTAACTCATTTATTAATGAATTAATCCATTTTGCCCAACCATGCAACTGCTGTAGTCATAGGTGGTGGGATAAGAAGAAAAAAAATCCCTAAAAGAAAGCTACAGTCCAGAGTATGGTTTTTAATTTAGAGTCCACAGATAGACATCAGGGAGTTTGCTTATCTCCTATAGCTGTATGTGAAAGCTGTTTTTTTTTTTTCTTTAGAGGTCTCTCTTTCACTCCATTCTCAAAGATAATCAGTGATCTACAAATGAGAAGGAACTGGAGGGCAAGAGAGACAAGTAAACACTGAGCAACAGGACAGTGTGTTAGCAGGGGCTATGCTGTGTCCATTCAGGAGTTAGGGAGGAGAAGCACCTCACACTGCACTCAGGGAGAGGTACCAGGAATGAAGGGTCTAGAAATTGATGTGTATCAGGAATGGTTGAAACAACTATGTTTGGTGTGGAGAAAGCCTTCATTGCTACTTTATTTACTTGAAGGACTATTTTTTATCAGCCATGTTCTCATTTGGAGTCAATTTCCTTTACTGGTTTTGGAAAAGTAGGAATCTGGCAGACTCCTGTTCCTGCGAGGTCCATCTGATGCCTCTCATGCCACCTCACGGTGGCCACCATTGGGGGCCTGCACTCCTCGGCCCCCTCTCCTTGATAGGATGCCCTCCCCTTAGAATCAGGGGAGGCAGTTTTTGCATTTACTGCTCCATCCTGACAAGGATAAAACTTAATGGTGCTCATCCTATTGATGTCTGTGTTGGACTAGAGGAATAGCACTAACAAAGTTGAACTACTGAAATTAAGGCATCCCTGCAGACTGGGTTGCCTCCTCCTCTCCTTGAAGCTTCAGATGCATCCCATCCTGTGGTTTGAGATCACGATTTTGTCACAGTTCTCTAGACATGGTTTTATAACCATAGTTTGCCAGCATTGCCCTAGGTGTTTACTGTAATCTTTAATAAACATAGGAGGGGAGGAGTATTCACAGGATGCCTTTCTTACACAGGAAGCCTGGAAGTAGGCTGTTGCAGGGGAACCTGTGGTGCACATTGCCACAAAGGTCCCCTTCTGTTTTGCCCTCACCGGTCTGGTCCTTAGGTCTGCCTCTTATCGAGGCAGTGCGTCTGCTGCAGTTTGGGTGTCACATGTAGTTGCAACAAGGTTTGGTCAAGGAGGTGGTACCTCTTCCCATGCCTCACTAGATTATTTATTAGTGGGGAAATCACTCCAAGATTCTCAGCCAAGTTCCCCCAGGACCTATGGACCGTGCCCTACTGCAAGGTTGGGAAAGTAGACATCCAGCATATCTAGCCTCTATCTTGGAGGTGGGCACTGCTAGCAAGGATAAGCAAGTAGGATAATAGCTTTTGAGAAGAATATCAACAATACTCAAAAGAGAGACATCTTCTTCACTGCTGTTTAGTGAGTGAACATAGAGTAGATTAAAAAAACAAACTTCCAGAAAATTAAAGAGGAGGAATACCTCCCAGCTCACTACAAGTACTACTCTGTACTACTCAGAACTACTCCAGTACTAAAACTAGACCAAAATATGAAAGAGAATTTAGTGTTAGAATATTATTATATTAGCACCCACAATGGCTTTAATGATGCTCATCTCACCTGACATGATAGTACAAATTGAATTGCTTCTAGATAAAAAGAGATATGAAATACAGCTTGCATTTAAAGATGAAAATAGTGGTCCTGAGAAAAGGGTGGAAGATATTGCATTTGATCAAGGAGAGAATTTAGGTTATATAACCATTTTGACAGTGATGTTGTTAGACAGGAATGCAGTCAACTTAGAAATTAATAATTAAAATATAGCCACCCTTTTTAGGTTTAGAAGACTGTGATAAATCTAAATAATTCATGTGTTCAAGAGAAAATAACAATGGAAATTATAAAAATATTTAGAAGTCAGCAACAACAAAAGCATTACATTTTAAAACTAAAGGAGTACTTAAAGAAAATTTACATCCTTGAGTGCATTTATTAGACAAAACCAAGATAAAGATAAATTAGCTAAGTCTTTAGCTGAAGCAGCTACAAGAGAGCAGCACTGTAAACTCAAATCAGAGAAAAAGAAATAGGACAAAATTATAGACTAATGCATTATGAAGCAATAAAAATAGATGATTGACAAAATCATAATCTGATAATTTAGAAGACTAAAACATTGACAAACTTTTCCCTTGATTGATCAGGAAAAGGAAGAGAGAAAAATTAAGTGAATAATATTAGGAATGAACTAAAGGCTATTACTATAAATACAGTACAAGTGCAAAAATCAGACACAAATTCTCTGAAGATCATTATGCCAAACAATTTGAAAATTTAGTGAAAATTAGCAAATTTTTATGTAAAATATAACATGAATAGTCCTATATCTATTAAATAAAGAACTTTCTACAAAGAAAACTTTAGGTCCAGATGGCTACAATGGTGAATCCTTCAAAATATTTAAAGAAGAAACCTGCTGGGCACCAGGGCTAATGCCTGTCATCCCAGCACTTTGGGAGGCTGAGGCGGGTGGATCACCTGAGGTCAGGAGTTTGAGACCAGCCTGGCCAACATGGTGAAACTCTGTTTCTACTAAAAATACAAAAATTAGCCAGGTGTGATGGTGCGCGCCTGTAATCCCAGCTACTCAGGAGACTGAGGTAGGAGAATCACTTGAACCCAGGAGGCAGAGGTTGCAGCGAGCTGAGATAACGCCACTTCACTGCAGCCTGGGTGACAGAGTGAGACTCTGTCACAAAAAAAGAAAAAAAAGAAACCATATTAATTTCACGAACATTCTTCAGAAAATTTCTAACTCATTGTATGTACTACTCTATGTACTACTTTGTATTATTCAGAATGGCTCTGATACTAAAACTAGAGAAAAAATTACAAGAAAACATTATGCCAATATTTCTTATGAACATAGATGCAAAAATCCTTAAGAACATATTAACAAATTAAATCCAGTAATATATTAAAATGACAAGAAAAAGAGTAGTTTTTTCTTGAAATGCAACTTTGTGTTAATGTTAGAAAATTAATCAATATCAATTCATCATATCAACAGTGAAAAAATCTCATGTGTATTTTAGTCTCAGTAGATGCAGGGAAAAAATCTCTTAGTAAACTGGAATAGAAGGAAACTTCCTTAACTAGATTAAGGTCTGCAAAAAACTAACAGCTAGCACCACACTTAATTCACTTAATTCTGAAAGTGAATACTTGTCCCCTAAAATAAAGATAAGGTAAGGATTTCCACTTTACCATTTCTATTCAATATTGAACTGGAACCAGTACAGTCAGACAAGAAAAAAAAAGCCATCATTGGATAGGGAAGGAAGAAAAACTCTTTTTTCACAGACAACACGGTCATCTACATAGAAAAGATTATGAAATTGATAAAAAAGTCAAAGAGTGGGTTTAATAACTGCAGGATACAAGATCAACATACAGAAATCCAGTTGTATAAAAATTAGCAAAAATGGTTATTAAAATGCCACTTAAAATAGCATAAAATAGAAAATATTTAGATATTAGCATGAGAAAAGTTGTATAAGAATATTACTGAAAACTACAAAGTATTGCTGAGAAAAATTAAGGAGTACATAAATAAGAGAAACATGAATTGGAAGACTCGAAATTGTTAAAATGTAACTTCGCCTGAAATTGACCTGTAGATTCAAATGCAACCCCTATCAAAATTCCTGCAAACTTCCTTTTTTTTTTTGTAGAAATGGACACACTAGCCAGGCATGGTGGCTCACACCTGTCATCCTAGCACTTTGGGAGGCCAAGGCAGGAGGATCGTTTGAGCCCAGGAGTTCAAGACCAGCCTGGGCAACATAGTGAGACCCCCGTCTCCATTTTTTTAAAAAAGAAATTGATATACTGATTCTAAAATCCATAAGGAAATGCAAAGCACTTAGAAGAGCTAAAATGTCGTTAAAAAAGAACATTGGAGGACTTATACCATCTGACCTGAAACTTATAAAGCTACAGTAATCAAAACAGAGTGGTACTGGTGTCAAGATAGACATACTGATTGATAAAACACGACAAAGAATCCAGAAAGAGCCATATATATAGATGGCCAACTGATTTTTGAAAAAGGCACGGAGGAATTTAGTGGACACAGCACACGTTTTTTTTCTCCCAACAAATGGTCCTGAAACAATTTGCTATTCCTATCTGACCTTGGATCAGGTGAGGATATACAGAAATACACAACACCAAAAGCATGGTTCATAAAATAAAATTATTAAATTTGACTTCATTGAAATTAAGAATGTTGCCTTTTGAAAGACACTATTAGGAGAATGAAATGATAAGGCACAGACTGGGACAGAATCTTATAAGAAAACAAACAACCCAATAAAATTAGGCAAAACATGAACAGACACTTCTCTGGAGAAGGCATATGGATAACAAGGACATGAAAAGATGCTTAACATCATTAGTCATTAGGGAAATAGAAATTAAAACTACAGTGAGATGCCACTACATACCTACTTGAATGGCTAATGTGAAAATGACCAACTCAAGGGTTGGTGATGAGATGGAGCAACTGGAACCCTCATACACTGCTGATTGGATGTAAAATGGCATAACCATTTTGAAGAAAGTTCAGCAGTGTCTTAAAAAGTTAAAGATACACCTAGCCATTCCATTCTTAGATATTTACCCAAGAAAAATAAAAGCATATGTTCATACAAAGACTTCTATACAAATGTTCATAACAACTTTGTTTTTTTTAAAATAACGTTTATTTGATCCTTTCATGATGCTTTCCCTTTCTTTATATAGATGCAGGTGTCTGACATACAGCACTTTCCTTTCTGAAGAATTTCTTTCAACATTTCTTGAATGGCATTTCTACTGGTGACAAATTCCTTCAATTCTTGTTGGAGAAAGCTTTATTTCTCCTTCAGTTTTGAAGTAAAATTTTCCTGAATACAAAATTTTAGGTTGGTGTTTTTTTTTTCTTTCAATGCTAAATATTTCACTCCACTCTCTTCTTGCTTGCATGGTTTTTGAATAGAAATCCAATATAACTCTTATTCTTGCTTCTATATTGAAGGGTATATTTTCCTTTGGCTTCTTTCAAGATTATCTGCCTTTAATTTTTTGCAGTTTGAATATGATATGCCTAGATATAGATGTTTTGTTCTTTATCCTGCTTGGAGTTCACTGAGATTCAGGGATCTGTGGCTTGGTGCTTGTCTTAGTCCATTTGTGTTGCTATAAAGGAATACTTGTGGCTGAGAAATTTGTAAAGAAAAGAGATTTATTTGGCTCATGGTTCTGCAGGCTGCACAGGAAGCATGACACCATCATCTGCTTCTGTAAGGGCCTCAGGAAGCTTCCACTCAAGGTGGAAGGGGAAGGGGAGCTGGCATGTGCAGATGATGTCGAGGGGAGAGGAGGCATGAGGGAGGTACCAGACTCTTTTTTTGTTTGTTTTACTTTGTCTTGGTCATTTTTGATATGTTCTATGTTCCTCACATTTCTACAACATATGTTCTTTTAAAATTATATTTTATTTCGGTAGTTTTTGGGGAACAGGTGGTGTTTGGTTACATAGATAAGTTCTTTAGTGGTGATTTCTGAGATTTTGATGTACCCATCACCCAACCAGTGTACACTGTACCTGATGTGTAGTCTTTTATCTCTTATCCCCATCCCACACTTTCCCCTAAGTCCCCAAAGTCCATTGTATGATTCTTGTGGATACTCATAGCTTAGCTCCCACTTATGAGTGAGAGCATATGACGTTTGGTTTTCCATTCCTGAGTTACTTCACTTAGAGTAATAGTCTCCAATTCCATCCAAGTCACTGTGAATGCCATTATTTCATTTCCTTTTATGGCTGAGCAGTATTCCATGGTGTGTGTGCATATGTGTGTGTGTGTGTACATATATATATATGTATATATAAAAAAATCACAATTTCTTTATCCACTCATTGGTTGACAGGCATTTGGGCTGGTTCCATATTTTTGCAATAGTGAATTGTGCTGCTATAAACATGCTTGTGTATGTATCTGTTTTGTATAATGTCTTCTCTTCCTCTGGGTAGATACCCAGTAGTGGGATTGTTGGATCAAATGGTAGTTCTACTACTTTTAGTTCTTTAAGGAATCTTCATACTGTTTTCCACAGTGGTTGTACTAGTTTACATTCTCACCTGCAGTGTAAAAGTGTTCCCTTTTCACCACACCCCTGCCAACATCTATTTTTTTTATTTTTAAATTATGGCTATTCTTGCTAGAGTAAGGTGATATTGCATTATGGTTTTGATTTGCATTTCCCTGATAATTAGTGAGGTTGAACAAATGTTTCATATGTTTATTGTCCATTTATATATTCTTTTGAGAATTGTCTATTTGTATCCTTGGCCCACTTTTTGATGGGATTATTTGTTTTTCTTTTGCTGATTTATTTGAGTTCTTTGTCAGATGCATAGTTTGCAAACATTTTCTCCTATCCTGTGGGTTGTCTGTTTACTCTGCTGATTATTTCTTTTGCTGTGCAGAAGCTTTTTAGTTTGATTAGGTCTCATTTATTTATTTTTGTTTTTGTTGCATTTACTTTTGGGTTCTTAGTCATAAAGTATTTCCCTAAGCCAATGTCCAGAAGAGTTTTTCCCATGTTATCTTGTTGAAAGATTCAGGTCTTAGATTTAAGTCCTTGATCCATCTGGAGTTGATTTTTGTGTAAGGTGAGAGATCAGGATCCAGTTTTATTCTTCTACATGTGGCTAGCCAATTATGCTAGCACAATTTGTTGAATAGGGCATCCTTTCCCCACTTTATGTTTTTGTTTGCTTTGTCAAAAATCCATTGGCTGTAAGTACTTGGGTTTATTTCTGGGTTTTCTGTTCTGTTCCATTAGTCTGTGCTGTTTTGGTGACTATAGCCTTGTATAGTAAGTCAGGTAATGTGATGCCTCCAGATTTGTTCTTTATGCTTAGTCTTGCTTTGGCTGTGTGGGATCTATTTTAGCTCCGTATGAATTTTAGGATTGTTTTCTCTAGTTCTGTGAAGAAAAATGATGGTGTTTTGATAGCAGTTGCATAGAATTTTTATATTGCTTTTGGCAGTATGGTCATTTTCACAATATTGATTCTACCCATCATGAGCATGGGATGTGTTTTCATTTGTTTGTGTCATCTATGATTTCTTTCAGCAGTGTTTTGTAGTTTTTCTTGTAGAGGTCTTTCACCTCCTTCGTTAGGTATATTCTTAATTTTTTTTTTTTTTGCAGCTATTATAAAAGGGGTTGAGTTCTTGATTTGATTTTCTGCTTGGTCGTTGTTGTTGTATAACAAGGCTACTGATTTGTGTACATTGATTTTGTATCCTGAAACTTTACTGATTTCATTTATCAGATGTAGGAGTTTCTTGGATGAGTCTTTAGGGTTTTCTAGGCATATGATCATATCATTGGTGAACAGTGACTGTTTGACTTTCTCTTTACCAATTTGGATGCCCTTTATTTCTTGTGTCTGATTGCTCTGGCTAGGACTTCCAGTACTGTGTTGAATAGAGGTGGTGAAAGTGGGCATCCTTGTTTTCTTCCAGTTCTCAGAGGGAATGCTTTTAACTTTTCTCCATTCAGTATAATGTTGGCTATGAGTTTGACATAGATGGCTTTTATTACCTTAATGTATGTTCCTTCTATGCTGATTTTGCTGAGGATTTTAATCATAAAGGGATGCTGGATTTTGTCAAATGCTTTTTCTACATCTATTGAGATGATCATGTGATTTTTGTTTTAAATTCTGTTGTTGTGGTGTATCACATTTATTGACTTGGGTGTGTTGAACCATCCCTGCATTCCTGGTATGAAACCCACTTGATCATGGTGGATTATATTTTTGATATGCTGTTGGATTTGGTTAGCTATCATTTTGTTGATGATTTTTGCATCTATATTAATCAGTGATATTAGTCTGTAATTTTCTTTTTGTT
This sequence comes from Hylobates moloch, assembly GCF_009828535.3. Taxonomy (NCBI): domain Eukaryota; kingdom Metazoa; phylum Chordata; class Mammalia; order Primates; family Hylobatidae; genus Hylobates; species Hylobates moloch. The sequence goes on along the minus strand of NW_026652284.1, from coordinate 51,420,108 downwards.
ATGTTTTTTCCTTGTTTTGGTATTAGGGTGATACTGATATAGGAGTTAAGAAGGAATTACTTAGGCAGATAGCAAGGACATGGGAGTCCTCATTAAGGCTTTTCTTTTTAATGAAAAGCAGCCCCAAATCATTTTCCAACAAAGAGCAGCCTGCAAGCTGGGAGCTTGCATGGGTGAATGCTGGCAGGAACTAAGGACTAGACATTTTCAAAATGGCAGCTCCATCTTCCCTTCTCTGTAAGCCCTGTGTACCATAAAGGAGCAGAGAAGGTGGTACCAATCAACTGGAAAGCCCATTTGCATAATATTAGGGTGGGTGGCCAGCCTGCCCTACACACTATGTAGACATCATACCTAATCAAACCAATCTGTGAGCCCTGTGTAAACCAGACATTGTCTTCTCCAGCCTACCTATAAAATCTGCCACAGTCCACCACCTTCCCCCTTTTTCAGATGTCTGTCTCTCTTTTGCAAGGAGCTGCCCTCCTCTCTCCTTTCTTCTGTTTATTAAGCTTTCCACTCCTTAACTTACCCACATGTGTCTGTGTCCTGAATTCTTTCTCAGTGCGTAACAATAAACCCCAGGGAATATACTGCAGACAGTGTAGCTGCTTCATAATGGAAGCTTGGCTGGGATACCAAGGTACAACATTCATCAAAATGGTGAGTAGAGTAGCAGACTCCAACTCTGTCCTTTCATTCCGAGGCTCTCAGCCTCCATTTTAGACCTTTCATGGAGGGCTTAGCCATCACGTGGGGCTGGAAGAAGTCCTGGGGCAACTGAGGATTTCTGGCTGGGGCTACCCTCTGGTGTTATCCAAAGGTTTCTAGACTGACCCCAGCCTCCAACTGCCCTGATGGGGTGTCGGCAACAGGATATCCAACTTTCCTATAATAATTTCCTCCTTTCCTGTCCATGACCATCATATCTCTTATCCTTTTTGTGTATGCAATGTGTGGGAAGTTTTACAGTTCAGGGAAGTAATCTCATTTGACAAGATCAGGGAATGGGGATATAACTCAAGGGAAGGTGTCTGTGATTTTCTAGGAACAGAGAGTTTCCTTCTCCCCAAGGTGAGTCTCTCCCTCTACCCTTGGTCTGGAGAGCACATGGCATTCCAGGTCTCTCTCTGCCCTTGGTCTGGAGAACACAGGGCACGTCAAGGTCACTCTGCCCTTGGTCTAGAGAGCACATGGTGTGTCAAGGTCAACAGCGCCACCTAGTGGAATAGGGATCTTCTCCATGAGGCACATTGTTGGTCCTTCACTGAAACCCCCTAGCTTCCCAATTCTCTCCTCTTTTTGCTCTTCTCTACTAGAAAACAGGCTTCATGCTGCTTCTGTAAACAGGAAAATTCTGCCTTCAACAATTAGGGGTAAAATAATATCCTCCAAAGCCAAGTTTTAGTATTGACACTGCCCAATCAGCAGGAAAATGGTCATTCAGTCCCTATATTCTTTTAAGGCACCTATTCTGCATCCAATTAGAGTGGTAATTAGTAAGGTGATTTTCAGTTCAGAAGTTAATGGGAACCGTTATCTAAGGGCAAATGCTTCAGCAGGGGCCACAATAGGAGGATACAGAGTTCAATTTAGGAAACCCCCTCCATTAAAGGGGCCTTGTCCAACTATTACATGGTTTTTCTTGAGATCCATTTTTTTCAGGAGCCAGGCAGGTCACACAAGTCTAGAAGTGAAAGGGAAATCACAGGCAGAAGATTGAGCCACTTGGGTGGGGGTGGCTAGCCCCAATTGATTAGTTCCTCTGGCTCCATGGCTAGGGGTCATGCCTGCAACTATGGGCGGCACATTCAACAAGGTGCCAGGACCCAGGAACCATGGAGGGAAAACAGCATGGGAACGCTCCCACTGTCTTCCTCTCCACTCTGGGTCACACCAAAAGAAAGGAGACTAAAGGGATTCCTTTTTCTCACTTTCCTTTCTAGATGAGTGCCATCCTCAGTCTGCACTCCTCTGGAGTGCATTCTGAAGCACAAGGACTCCTTTGACCCTGAGAGTTTAAAGAAAAAGTGGCTCATTTTATTTTGCACAAAGTCATGGCCTTCTTACTAGACCTTTTGCAGGCATTACAAAATCAACCCAGTCCTTTTAGCAATCATATTGGGAAGGCCCAAAGAGAATAATTCTTCAAAATGAGAGAAAATCAGAGGGGAATCATCCGAGGATCCCCCTTAGTTGGGGCCCCTTCAAGTTCCATTTTCATTGCAGGATCTTAGGCAAGTAAAGGGAAATGTAGACTGATTTTCTGATGACCTGTCAGGCATATACAAGCCTTCCAAAATTTAACTCAGGTATTTGACCTCTCATGCAGGGATGTTATGCTGCTCTGAAGCCAAACCCTGACCACAGCTAAGAAGTAGGCAGCTCTGCAGGCAGCAGAGAAATTTGGAGATGAGCAATATGCCTCCTATAATAGGCAAAAAGGGAAAAGAGAATATCGGGAAGGTGAATAAATATGGGAAACACCATTCTCAATAGGAAGAGAGGCAGTACCTCTTGATAACCATAACTGGAATCCCCAGACTTTTCTATGGTGTTTTTCTTTCTTTGACAGTTTAAAATGGCTCCTATCTCTTCTTTTATAATGTTCCTCCAAACTAGGAAAAGTTAATTTCCCCAAACCTTAAAATACTTGGCTTAGAATTGAGCTGGGGGAAGGGAATCTTAGAAGTCTGACATGCCAGCCAAAGGGTAAAAGTTTTTTTTTTTTTTTTAAACTAGTGAAGCTTTTGGCTCCTCTCTCCCTGTGCAAAGTGGTAAAAAGGATAATAAGGATTATTGTGTATATTCTCTGTAAACTTTTAATTAATAAAAAAGGATTTGTGAGGTTGGTCTTAAGCTGTAGCCAATCTTGCGTGCTTTGTGTGTCTTTCTATATGGTTTTGTCAAAAGAAGGGGTACTTTAGGTTAGGATGCAGACCAAAGACCCCATAAGCCTGCTGTTCAAGCCAGCCCAACAAAATGGTCAGTAATGAACATGGCTACAGGCCTCCACCTTGTTTCATGTCTTTGTGAACATGGCCTGTAGCCATATGGGAATACTTTGTTTTAGTCTCTGCCACTTTACAGTGGTGGCTGTTTTCTCATGCTAAGTGAGTTCCTGGGTGAGGGCCATAAAATCAGATAAGCCAGTTTATCAAACTGAGTGGTGTCAGCTGATCCATCAAGGGCAGGGTTTACAAAATATCTTAAGCACTCATCTTGAGAGCAGTTTAGAGAGGGTCAAAATCTTGTAGACTTCAGCTGTGTGACTCCTAGGCCATGGTTTCTAATCTTGTGGCTAGTTTCTTGGTCTGGTCCCCAGGCGAGAGGGAAGTATATCTTAAGAAGGGGCTGTTATTATCTTTGTTTGAGTCTACACAGTAAACCAGGCTCCTCCCAAAGTTGGTTTGGCCTACACCCAGGGATGTGCAAGGACAGCTTGGGGGCTAGAAACAAAATGGAGTTGGTTGGATCAGATCTAATTCACTATATCAGTCAAAATTTTGAAATGACAGTTTCAAAAACTGCTTATCACCCCTTTGAAAATCTCTTGTACACTCATGGTTAAGTCATAACTTAATTAAGGCTTGTTGGTTTCACCTGTAGTTTACTTTTTATAAATTTCAAAAGCCAAAAATCTTAACTGCTCAGTGTGGCTACAGTCGAGTAACAAGGGATTTAAAAGGGTTTTCTCAGCTTAATTAAAAGTGGATATTCAAGTTATATGTATATTTAAAATGCCTTTATGTGTTTTTCTTCTTGGATCTTGTTTTTCTGGAAAAAGGCTTTTTTCTTCTCAGTTGACCGAATTATTTTTCTCCATTTTTTTTCTTGCCACTCTTAATGCATGCATGAGAGGCTCTAAGATAACTTCTGGTACCATGGGACTCCTTGGGAAAAGCAGAGGAGGCACCATAGACTCCATTTTGGGAAAAGAACCCCTCTGTTTTCCTCATAAAACCCCAGAAATTAAAAGCGATAATTCCTTCTCAAAATCAAAGAGTCTGTCCTGTTTTGCATTGTGTTATCTGTCCATTTGGAGTTTCGGGGGGTATCAAATTAATTCACTTTAGGAGAGGGCTTTGTGTAATAACTAGATTAGAAATACACTTTAAGGGATGGCTAACAATAGTTGTAAATAAGAGAAGCATGCTCTTGGCCACCTGAAAGATATGGAAACATTCCCACTCCCCACTGAGAGTTGAGAATCCTGTGGGGGATGGGCTGATTATGAAATAAGCTGATTGGCTTTGGGTTGCCTTGCAACGAAATGTGTGGTAGAAGCATTGCATTGTCTTCTCCCATAGTATCTCCCTCCTTTAGGGGATCCAAAATCCAGTATAAAATGTCACCCTTAATTTTGGGGATCTGCCTTTGCCTTCAGCTGTGCTTGTTTATTACACCCTAGAAGTGCATGCCTTCCTGGCCCTGTTTCTCCAAGGGCTCCACCCTGAAGCCAGTAATCCAGTTAAGAAACTGGCAAATGAAAAATCCTGCAAATGCTGAACCTTCTGTCTGTTTGTGTCACTATGTATGTTTTGTGTGTAATGTCTATAAAAAGAGCTCTAATTGATTGGCTTAAAGAAAAATAAGCACTTTGGCTGGGCACAGTGGCTCATGCCTGCAATCCCAGCACTTTGGGAGGCCGAGGCAGGTGGATCACAAGGTCAGGAGATCGAGATCATCCTGGCTAACACGGTGAAACCCTGTCTCTACTAAAAATACAAAAAATTAGCTGGGCATGGTGGAGGGAGCCTGTAATCCCAGCCACTCGGGAGGCTGAGGCAGGAGAATGGCATGAACCTGGCAAGCAGAGCTTTCAATGAGCCGAGATCATGCCACTGCACTCCAGCCTGGGTGACAGAGCAAGACTCTTCTCAAAAAAGAAAAAAAAAAGAAAAATAGGTACTTAAATCAAATATTTTTTTATTTCACGTGACTTTATTTATTTATTTAATTATTATTATACTTTAAGTTTTAGGGCACATGTGCACAATGTGCAGGTTTGTTACATATGTATACATGTGCAATGTTGGTGGACTGCACCCATTAACTCGTCATTTAGCATTAGATATATCATCTAATGCTATCCCTCCCCCCTCCCCCTACCCCACAACAGTCCCTGGAGTGTGATGTTCCCCTTCCTGTGTCCATGTGTTCTCACACATGGACTACAGCTGGGAGCTGTAGACTGGAGCTGTTCCTATTTGGCCATCTTGGCTCCATCTATTTCATGTGACCTTAATCTTTAAGAAATAAAAAATAGTCTTAAGGATTATTGGTAAAATGCAAGTATCATCAAAATGCAAATAGTTGGTCTAAATTGTACAACTTAGATACTAGGTTTGCTAAATGTTCTAAGGTTGTACACTGCCTGCTTTAGGAAAGGTAAGGCCTGGGACACATGGAATTAGATGCTGGAAAGTCAAACTTTATCTGCATTCTTTCTGGGTCCTAGGCTTCACACCTGGTATATAATTAAAATTCCTTACTAGGCCGGGTGTGGTGACTCGCCTGTAATCCCAGCAGTTTGGGAGGCCAAGTTGGGAGGATCACTTGAGGTCAGGAGTTCAAGACCAGCCTGGCCAACATGGTGAAATTCCTTCTCTACTAAAAGTACAAAAATCAGCTGGCTGTAGTGGCAGGCGCCTATAATCCCAGCTAGTCAGGAGGCTGAGGCAGGAGAATCACTTGAACCTGAAAGGCAGAGGTTGCAGTGAGCTGAGATTGCACCAGTGCACTCCAGCCTGGGTGACAGAGTGAGACTCCATCTCAAAAAAAAAAAAAAGATTAGATGGAATTGTCTATAAGGTTTCTTTTAGACAGTTTGAAGTTAACGTTACTAAATTAATGAAATTAATGCAAAGGTAAAATTTGGCTTTGAACAGGATTTTCGTGTAATAGTAAAGGCTAATTAAAGGATTTTTCCTCTTGAGTCATCATTTTGGCAAAACAAATAATTTGTGGCAATTTGTAATTCTATTTCATCATCCCAAAGTCAAACTCCAAGTTTCAAAATTGTCTTTCCTGATTTATGGCTTTCTGGATGGGTCAGAGGGCCTCTGAAACATCTAGAGAAGAGGTGAACAGGATTATTTGACATGTTTAGTTACATGGGATTACTAAAATGATTGCTAAAAATCTTCTTTAGGTTATATTTTGGTGAACAATACTAATATATTTTCTAAAATTGTATGGAGTTTCTAAAATTCTAATGTCTGAATATATGCTATCAATCATAATTAAGGGTAAAGTTGTTGTAAGCCACAGAGATAACTAAACTCCTTTGTCAGTCATGTTTTTAACTGTGTCTATCCTGGAAATTTTGTCATTTACAGATAATTGTTGTCTTGCTTTGTTCCTTCTCAAAAGATGGGTTATAATCAAGCTATATTAAGGACTTTACCAGGTATTCTAAACTGCGAGTTTTTAATAGCTTGAAAGATTGTAACACTGAAATAGATAAAGAATGTATGGGACTCGTGAAGAACTGGAACGTTCATGTATGTGAAGCAAAGCAAGAGTTAGCTAAATGGACTGCACTCAGAAAGTTAAAGCAACCTTTTTGACTTTTGCTTGAAATATTGCTGATCCTTGTTTCATTTTTCAGAGTCGAGGAAACTTATTTTGAACTATTTATGGCCTTTAATAACTGAGCAAGGCATTATGTGAACAAAATTTGGAGCATGTTTGTTTCTCTCTGCCTGGTTCCTCTAGAATTTTGAAGCTATCTGTAAGTATGCTTAACTTATGGCAATATAGTTGTTTGCAGCAATGTAATAAGAATCCATTTTTTTTTCCAAGTGGACACAATTGTAAAAACTGGTTATTTCATCAAGGCTTTGACTGGAAGTGTATGCTTCCCTTTAAGGAGTCAATCTCAACTTGCAGAGCCAATAAAAGCCCTGTAGAGAGAAGTGGCCTCACACCTTGCCTACACAGTCCCTGCACAGGGTTTCTAACCTGTGGTCAGTAAAGAATGTCACTTTCTTTTTTTGTTGTTGTTGTTTGAGATGGAGCATCACTCTGTCACCAGGCTAGAGTGCAGTGGCACAATCTCAGCTCACTGCAACCTCCACCTCCTGCATTCAAGCAATTCTCTTGCCTCAGCCTCCAAAGTGGCTGGGATTACAGGTGCACACCATTACACCCGGCTAATTTTTTTTGTATATTTAGTAGAGATGGGGTTTCACCATGTTGGGCAGGATGGTCTTGATCTCTTGACCTCGTGGTCCTTCTACCTCGGCCTCCCAAAGTGCTGGGATTACAGGTGTGAGCCACCATGCCTCACCAAGAAAGTCACTTTCTAACAGGTCTAGGAGCTCCCAATTTATCTTGGGACCTTAAGAGAAAAGGATCACCCAACTCACAGGTATTTGAGGATACAAATCCATGGCGGAGCTCAGCTTTAAAAGGTCTTATCTGAGATTCCTTGTGAAATGGAGCTCCATCAAAGCCAATCAAAAAGGCCTATGTTGAAATAAACATTCTTGCTGCACTTTATGCAAGCAATCAGGTCATTTATAAGGCTAAAGTTTATTCTACAAATAACATGGTCCTATCATAACTTGTTTTAACCAAAAAGTAGGACTGGAGAGAGAAATTATGTTCCAAAGCTTATTATACATTTGTCTTGAAATCCTAGTCTTAATAATTGTTTTTAAGATTTTGGCCTACATTTTAGACTAACCCTGCTTATTCCTGTGAATCAACTGGTGATCTTCTGCAGCTTGAAAGAAACAAAAAGGGATGGGTAATGTAAAAATCTGAATCAATATGCTACTTCTGGGCAATTATCCTGAAATTCTGCCAGGTAATAAAAGTGAGTAGGGTGCACATAACCTAGAGGTTTCTTTGTTTGGGAAAATAAATCCAAGGAACTTCGTAGAACCCCAAAGGGAAATTCTATATGTTGGCAGATAAAATTTTAGATGTAAATAATCTACTACATCACGCTTGCAGGAATTGCTGTACTTATTCTACTATTTGCAGTAGAGCTATACATGGTAGCATCTTCTTTTTTTTTTTTTTTATACTTTAGGGTTTTAGGGTACATGTGCACAATGTGCAGGTTTGTTACATATGTATCCATGTGCCATGTTGATTTCCTGCACCCATTAACTCGTCATTTAGCATTAGGTGTATCTCCTAATGCTGTCCCTCCCCCCTCCCCCCACCCCACAACAGTCCCCAGAGTGTGATGTTCCCCTTCCTGTGTCCATGAGTTCTCATTGTTCAATTCCCACCTATGAGTGAGAACATGTGGTGTTTGGTTTTTTGTCCTTGCGATAGTTTACTGAGAATGATGTTTTCCAGTTTCATCCATGTCCCTACAAAGGACACGAACTCATCATTTTTTATGGCTGCATAGTATTCCATGGTGTATATGTGCCACATTTTCTTAATCCAGTCTATCGTTGTTGGACATTTGGGTTGGTTCCAACTCTTTGCTATTGTGAATAGTGCTGCAATAAACATACGTGTGCATGTGTCTTTATAGCAGCATGATTTATAGTCCTTTGGGTATATACCCAGTAATGGGATGGCTGGGTCAAATGGTATTTCTAGTTCGAGATCCCTGAGGAATCGCCACACTGACTTCCACAGTGGTTGAACTAGTTTACAGTCCCACATGGTAGCATCTTCTAACTGAAATATTGAACAGAGAGTTTCCATTGCTGTAGTATTGAGAGTTGAAGCCAACTATACTTCCTGGGTTGAGTGGGGACTTGGAGAACATTTCTGTCTAGCTAAAGGATTGTAAATGCCCCGATCAGCACTCTGTAAAAATGCACCAGTCAGCCCTCTGTGTCCAGCTAAAGGATTGTAAACACACCAATCAGCACTCTGTAAAATGGGCCAATCAGCACTCTGTAAAATGGGCCAATCAGCAGGATGTGGGTGGGGACAAATAAGGGAATAAAAGCTGGCCACCCCAGCCAACGGAGGCAACCTGCTTGGGTCCCCTTCCATGCTGTGGAAGCTTTGTTCTTTTTCTCGTCACAATAAATCTTGCTGCTGCTCACTCTTTGGGTCTGCACCACCTTTAAGAGCTGTAACACTAGCCACGAACGTCTGTTGCTTCATTCTTGAAATCAGCAAGACCCTGAACCCATGAGAATGAAGAAATTCCACACTCATCTGAAGGAAAAAACTCTGGACACACTATCTTTATGGGCTGTAACACTCACCGCAAAGGTCTGCAGCTTCATTCTTGAAGTCAGCAAGACAAAGGACCCACCTGAAAGAACCAACTCCAGACACATCTTGGTGACCCAGATGGGACACATCTTGGACCCCTTTCACTTGCTATTCTGTCCTATTTTCCTTTTGGTATTTAGTCCTTAGAATTTGAGGGCTAAATACTGGGCACCCGTCACCAGTTAAAAGCAACTACCATGGCCACTGGACTAAAGACACAGGTGTCAGGCTTTCTGGGAAAGGGCTCTCTAACAGCCCCCAACTCTTTGGAGTTGGGAGCGCTGGTTTGCCTGGAACCAGCTTCTGCTTTTCCTGCATTTCTGGGCTGAGCCAAGGGTCAACAGAGAGGAAAGCCATTCAGCTCCGGGGTCCTGACAAAAAGTTTGTTGACCCTGTAGCCATGAGCAGAACTCTCCAAGTCATGTCCCCCAAGTGAGATTCGCCCATCTATCCTATCTATCCTGACCCTTGCCTCCTGGGTCCTAATGCCTGTGAGACAAACTTCCTCTCGTCTCTCTTCTCTGAGGCTAGTCCCACTTCTAAAAACCAGTCCTTGTCTCTGGTGCTTTTCTAGTTTCTCCTATAAGAATGATTTCTGGTATAAACTTCAGGACTCTGTTCCCTTCTTTAGGCACCTGGGCTCACCAATCAGAAAGACATAATTTTTGCCCAAAGTCCCATTGGGTGGGGAGAGCAACTATCCTTTTAGGATCCCTCCTCAGACAAGCAGGCCTAACAAAAGCTATTCCTGAAGCTAGGATATGGGGAGCCTTAGAAATGATATCCTTCCTATTCATATAAGTGAAGACAAAAGACATCACTCTTCTAACCCTGGAAATCCCTTCCTTCCCTCAGGGTATGGCCCTCCACTTCACTTTTGGGGCATAACATCTTTATAGGATGGGCTAAGGTCCCAATACTAACAGGAGAATACTTAGGACTCTAACAGGTTTTCGAGAATGTGTTGGCAAGAGAAACTAAGTCCGATTTTTTTTGGTCCTCTTTGTGGTCTAGGAGGACAGGTAAGGGTGCAGGTTTTCAAGAATGTGTCAGTAAGGGCCACTAAATCTGACCTTCCTTGGTCCTCTTTGTGGTCTAAGAGGAAAACTAGGGTTTCTGCTGCTGCATCAGTGAGCTCAATTATTCTGATCAGCAGGGTCCAGGGACCATTGCAGGTTCTTGGGCAAGAGGGGTTTCTGCTGCTGCATCAGTGAGCACAACTATTCCAATCAGTAGGGTCCAGGGACCGTTGCAGGTTCTTGGGCAAGCAGGGCTTCTGCTGCTGCATTGTTGAGCACAACTATTCCAATCAGCAGGATCCAGGGACCATTGTAGGTTATGGGTGGGGAGGAAAAACAAACCAAAACTGGGGGCGGTTTTTTCTTTCAGATGGGAAACAGGCATCAACAGGCTCACTGTTGAAATGCATCCTAAGCCATTGGGACCAATTTGATCCACAAACCCTGAAAAAGAAGCAGCTCATTTTTTCCTGCACTATGGCCTGGCCCCAATATTCTCTCTGATGGGGAAAAATGGCCACCTGTGGAAAGTATAAATTACAATACTATCCTGCAGCTTGACCTTTTCTGTAAGAGGGAAGGTAAATGGAGTGAAATACCTTATGTCCAAGCTTTCTTTTCATTGAAGGAGAATCCATAACTATGCAAAGCTTGCAATTTACATCCCACAAGAGGACTTCTTAGCTTACACTATTATCCTAGCCTCCCTATAGTTCTTCTTCCTATTAATGATAAGCCTCCGCTAATCTTCCCCACCCAGAAGGAAACAAGCAAAGAAATCTCCAAGGGACCACAAAAACCCCCTGGCTATTGGTTATGTCCCCTTCAAGCTGTAGGGGGAGGGGAATTTGGCCCAACCTGGGTACATGCCCCCTTCTCCCTCTCTGATTTAAAGCAGATCAAGGCAGACCTGGGGAAGTTTTCAGATGATCCTGATAAGTACATAGATGTCCTGCAGGGTCTAGGGCAAATCTCTGATCTCACTTGGAGACATGTCATGCTATTGTTAGATCAGACCCTGGCCTTTAGTGAAAAGAATGCAGCTTTAGCTGCAGCCAGAGAGTTTGGAGATACCTGGTATCTTAGTCAAGTAAATGATAGAATGACAGCTGAAGAAAGGGACAAATTCCCTACTGGTCAGCAAGTCCCTGGTATGGATCCCCACTGGAACCTCGACTCAGATCATGGGGATTGGAATTGCAAACACCTGCTGGCCTGTGTTCTAGAAGGACTAAGGAGAATTAGGAAAAAGCCCATGAGTTATTCAATCATGTCCACCATAACTCAGGGAAAGGAAGAATATCCTTCTGCCTTCCTTGAGTGGCTACAGGAGGCCTTAAGAAAATATACTCCCCTGTCACCCAACTCACTCGAGGGTCATTTGATCCCAAAAGATAAGTTTATTACCCAATCAGCCACAGATATCAGGAGAAAGCTCTGAAAGTGAGCCCTGAACAAAATCTGGAGGCATTATTATTATTATTATTTTGCAGTTGCAAGATTTAATAGAATGAAATAGAGTGAAAACAGAGCTCCCATACAAAGGGAGGGGACTCAAAGGGGTTGCTGTTGCTGGCTCGAATGCCTGAGTTTATATCCCAATCCTTGTCCCTCCTGCTGTGCTCTCAGGCAATAGATGATTGGCTATTTCTTTACCTCCTGTTTTTGCCTAATTATCATTTTAGTGAGCTCTCTGGTTGGGTAGGGGCTAAGTTGCAAGCCCCATGTTTAAAGGTGGATGCAGTCACCTTCCCAGCTAGGCTTAGGGATTCTTAGTTGGCCTAGGAAATCCAGCTAGTTCTGTCTCTCAGTCCCCCCTCTCAACAGGAAAATCCAAGTGCTGTTGGGGAGGTTGGCTGATGACCATTCTAACTGCTTCCTGCTGAATTGGGGCATAGTAGGGGTTGTGCAGTTGAGATTTCCTCAGGAGGGGTGCCTTCAATGTCATTAACATTGGAGCATGGGCTATCAGGCCAGTCCAGGGGTCCACGCTGGATCTTAGTCATGGACTGCATCTGGGGCTCCATTTGAAGAACAATTTGTAGTTTTATAGTTTCAATTCTGGAAGAGACAAACTTACCACGGAGGTTAAAGATCCAGGGATTGAAATGTGTGGCCTGCAGTGTAGGGGATTATTTCTTTGGCACACTTCACAGGCCCTGACTATCTGCTTGATTGTTTTGAAAAGGCCTGGTCCAGTAAATAATAATTTAGCCATCTGATGGGTGCTATCAATGCCTAAGTGGAAGGTTTAGTGGAGAGTTTTAAGTAATTTTTATTGGTTAGCTGCAGGCAAAAATATCTTTCCTTCTTTGGTGGCTAGCCATCTGGAGGGTAGGGAACTGTGTCCTCATGAGCTTCCCTATTCCATTTTTCCTGCTGAGTACTGGGGCTTGGTTTCCCGGAGGGGATTACCCCATACTAGGGGTCCTTCTATAAGCATTTCTAATGGAGGGTCTTGCCTTGCAGCCCTTTTGGCTTCAATATCCGCTTGGCTGTTCCCTTCTATTTCCCTTTCCTTTCCTTCCTGATGACCCTGGCAGTGTAAGACTGCTACCTCTTTAGGTTTCTGTACAGCCAATAATAATTTCCTAATGGCTTCCTGATGTTTGATAGGTGTTCCCTTGGAAGTTAGGAATTCCCTTTCTCTCCACATTGCTGCGTGGGCATGGAGGACTAGGTAAGCATACTTAGAGTCTGTGTATATATTTACCCATTTTCCTTCTCCTAATTCTAGTGCCCAAGTGAGGGCTGTTTTGCCAGCTGAACACTAGTTTCTGGAGTGAGGGGATTTCTTTCAAGTATTCCGTTATCACTGACCACTGCATACCCCACTTTTTGAAGTCCTTTTTCTACAAAGGAACTTCCATCAGTACACAAATTGAGGTTGGGTTCAGTCAAGGGAAGCTCTAAAAGGTCCCTTCAAGTGGTGTAGGTTTGAGCAATTACTTGTTGACAGTTATGTTCTATCTTTTCTTCATTGTCTGGAATAAATGTGGCTGGGTTAAGAGTTGTACAAGTGCACAGTCGCAGCACTGGTCCTTCAAGTAACAGAGCCTGATATTTAAGTAAATGGTTGTCTGACAGCCACAAGTCTCCTTTAGCAGTGAGTATGCCATTCACATGATTAGATGTCCACACGGTAAGATCTCTTCCCTGTATTATTTTAACTGCTTCAGATACTAAGACTGCTACTGCCACCACTACCCATAAACATGAGGCCAACCCTTTGCCACTACATCTATTTTCTTACTCAGTTATGCCACAGATTGCAAGCTCATCCTTTGGACCTGTGTAAGGACTCCTAGAGCTATTCCTGTTTTTTCTGTGATATATAAAGAAAAGTCTTGCCCCATTGGCAAGCTTAACACTGGGGCTTGGGTTAGGGCTTTCTTTAGGGCCTGGAAAGCTGCTTCTGCTTCAGGTGTCCATCTTACTGAATGGGTATTGGCTTTCTGAATTTCCTTAATTAGTGTATATAGTGGTCTGGCTATTTCGTCGTACCTGGGAATCCATATTCGGCAGAAACCTGTTATGCCAAGGAATCTTCTTAGTTGCTTTAGGATTTTGGGATAAGGATAAGCCAGTATAGGTTGGATACATTCCTCACTGAGGGCCCTGGTGCCTTTGGATAATTTTAGCCCTAAGTATTTAACCTGCTGTGAGCAGAGCTGAGTCTTTGGTTTGGAAACCTGTAGCCACAGGTAGCGAGGAAATTTAAGAGGGCTTGGGTGGCTGGATGGCACAAGGTTTCTGCACAGGTGGCTAAAATTAAATCATCCCTGTACTGAGGGACAAGAGTGTCCAGGTATGAGAATTGGGTCAAGTCTTGGGCTAATGCCTGGCCAAATAGATGGGGGCTATCCTTGAACCCTTGGGGTAAAACAGCCCAGGTGAGTTGAGACATTGGGTTAGAAGGATCTCTAAAGGCAAACAAGAATTGAGAGTCAGGATGTACAGGGATGCAGAAAAAGGCATCCTTAAGGTCCAGGACTGTAAACAACTCTGCTTCCTCTGGTATTTGGGAAAGCAGAGTATAAAGGCTAGGTACAGCTGGGTATAGAGGAACAACAGCCTCACTGATAATCCTGAGCTCTTGCACAAACCTCTACTATCCATTGGGTTTCTGTACCCCTAAAATTGGAGTATTGCAGGGGCTATTGCATGCTTGGGCTTTTAGGTCCTTAACAATCTTTTGGAGTCCTTGTTGGGCCTCGGATCTGAGGGGGTACTGCCTTTGGTAGGGAAAGGAGGTGGAATCCTTTAGTTTAACTTGAACAGGATGGGCATTCTTTGCTAGTCCATATTGTCCTTCTGTTGCCCAGACTTCAGGATTAATTCCTTCCTCAAGCAGGGGACAATAAACGGGTGCTTCTTCTCCTATGTTCAGGTGTATAATGGCCCCTGCTTTTGCTAGAATGTCTCTCCCTAACAAGGGAGTGGAGCTTTCAGGCATAATTAGAAAAGCATGTGAAAAGAGTAAAGTTCCCCAGTCACAACTTAGTGGCTGGGAGAAGTATCTAGTGACTGGCTATCCTAGGATGCATCAGATAGTGACAGATCTGGAGGACTGTTGTCTGGGACAAAAAAGTAAGACTGAGAAGTCCATGCCAGTGTCCAGGAGACAGTTAACCTCCTGGCCCTCAATGGTCAAGCATACTCGGGGCTCTGTGAGGGTGATGGCATGGGCTGGCGCTTGCCCTGGGCACCCTCAGTCCTACTGCTGGATCATCTTGTTAGTGGCTTCTGACTCAGAGGACCTTTGTCCCCTGGGGCAATGGGACTTCCAGTGATTCCATTGACATAAGGGGCATGGACGAGGGGGCGGCTTATTTCTACCTGGACAATCTTTTAAAGTGTCCTTGTAGCCCACACTGGAAGCAAGTCCTATTAGGCATTCGATTTGCCCAGCTTTTCCTTTTTCCAGAGCCTCTGGAGGCATTATTAAACCTGGCAACCTCAATGTTCTATAATAGGGACCAAGAGGAACAGGCTGAAAAGGAAAAGTGAGATCAGAGAAAGGCCATAGCCTTAGTCATGGCTCTCAGACAAACAAACCTTGGTTGTTCAGAGAGGACAGAAAATGGAGCAGGCCAATCACCTAGCAGGGCTTGTTACCAGTGTGGTTTGCAAGGACACCTTAAAAAAAGATTGTCTAACAAGAAACAAGCTGCCACCTTCGCCCATGTCCACTATGCTGAGGCAATCACTGGAAGGCGCACTGCCCCGCAGGACAAAGGTTCTCTGTGCCAGAAGACCCCAACCACATGATCCAACAACAGGACTGAGGGTGTCTGGGGCAAGAGCCAGCTCATGTCGTCACCCTCACTGAGCCCCAGGTACATTTAACCATTGAAGGCCAGGAAATTAACTTCCCCCTGGACACTGGCGCGGCTTTCTCAGTGTAAATCTCCTGTCCCAGACAGCTGTCCTCAGGGTCCGTTACCATTCGAGGAACCCTGGGACAGCCTGTAACCAGGTATTTCTCCCACCTCCTCAGTTGTAATTGGGAGACTTTGCTCTTTTCACATGTCTTTCTTGCTATGCCTGAAAGTCCCATACCCTTATTAGGGAGGGACATATAAGCCAAAGCTGGAGCTCTTATCTACACGAATATGGGGAAAAAGTTACCCATTTGTTGTAACCTGCTTGAGGAGGGAATCAATCCTGAAGTCTGGGCATTGGAAGGAACAAACTCAAGCTCCAGCCTTAAGCCTTCCCATGGGACAAAACTTCTCCTTATACATCACAGAGAGAGCAGTAATAGCTCTTGGGGTCCTTACTCAGACTTGAGGGACAACCCCACAACCAGTGGCATACCTAAGTTAGGAAATTGATATAGTAGCAAAAGGCTGGCTTCACTGTTTATGGGTAGTTGTGGTGGTGGCCATCTTAGTGTCAGAGGCTACCAAAATAATACAAGGAAAGGATCTCACTGTCTGGACTACTCGTGATGTAAATGGAATACTGGGTGCCAAAGGAAGTTTATGGCAGCAAGGCACGGTGGCTCAAGCCTGTAATCCCAACACTTTGGGAGGCCGAGGCAGGTGGATCAAGAGGTCAGGAGATTGAGACCATCCTGGCTAGCACAGTGAAACCTCGTCTCTACTAAAAGTACAAAAAAATTAGCCAGGTGTGGTGGTGGATGCCACTAGTCCCAGCTACTCGGGAGGCTGAGGAAGAAGAATGACATGAACCTGGGAGGTGGAGCTTGCAGTGAGCCGAGATCATGCCACTGTACTCCAGCCTGGGCGACAGAGCAAAACTCTGTCTCAAAAAAAAAAAAAAAGGAAGTTATGGCTATCAGACAACCACCTGCTTAGATACCAGGCACCACTCCTTCAGGGACCGGTGCTTCAAATATGCACATGTGCAGCCCTCAACCCTGCCATTTTTCTCCCAGAGGATGGGGAACCTCGAGGTCCTATTAGGCATTCGATTTGCACAGCCACCGTGCCTGGCCGCCATAAACTTCCTTTGGCACCCAGTATTCCATTTACATCATAAGTAGTCCAGACAGTGAGATCCTTTCCTTGTATTATTTTGGTAGCCTCTGAGACTAAGATGGCCACCACCACAGCTTTTCCTCGAGCATGACTGCCAACAAATTATAGCCCAGACTTATGCCACCCGAGAGGATCTCTTAGAAGTCCCCTTAGCTAATCCTGACCTTAACGTATATACTGATGGAAGTTCATTTGTGGAGAATGGGATACAAAGGGCAGGTTATGCCATAGTTAGTGATATAACAGTACTTGAAAGTAAGCCTCTTCCCCCAGGGACCAGTGCCCAGTTAGCAGAACTAGTGACACTTACATGAGTCTTAGAACTGGGAAAGGGAAAAAGAATAAATGTCTATACAGGTAGAAAATACTCTTATCTAATCCTACATGCCCATGCTGCAATATGGAAAGAGAGGGAGTTCCTAACCTCTGGGGGAACCCCCATTAAATACCACAAGGAAATCATGGAGTTATTGCATGCAGTGCAAAAACCCAAGGAGGTGGCAGTCTTACACTGCTGAATCCATCCAAAAGAGGAAGGAGAGGGGAGAACAGCAGCATAAGTGGCTGGCAGAGACAGGGAAAGACCAGCAGAAAGAAAAGAAAGAGAAAGAGAGAGAGAGAGAGAGAGGAAGAGACAGAGAAAAAGAAGGAGTCAAAGAGAGAGAAAGAGAGAGATAGAAGTAGTAAAGAAAAAACAGTATACCCTATTCCTTTAAAAGCCAGGGCAAATTTCTGTCTACAAAGCCAAGGCCTATCCTTCTTATATGGAACTTCAACCTATATCTACCTCTAAGACCGTTTGCAAGAAATAACTAAATCTATCTTTACTCTACCATCCCAAATAGACTCTTTGGCAGCAGTGACTCTCCAAAACCACTGAGGCCTAGACCTCCTTACTGCTGAGAAAGGAGGACTCTGCACCTTCTTAGGGGAAGAGTGTTGTTTTTACACTAACCAGTCAGGGTTAGTAAGAGATGCCACCCTGCATTTACAGGAAAAGGCTTCTGAAATCAGACAACGCTTTTCAAACTCTTATGCCAACCTCTGGAGTTGGGTGACACGACTTCTCCCCTTTCCAGGTCCTGTGACAGCCATCTTGCTATTACTCACCTTTGGGCCCTGTGTTTTTAACCTCCTTTTCAAATTTGTTTCCTCTAGGATTGAGGCCATCAAGCTACAGATGGTCTTACAAATGGAACCCCCAATGAGCTCAACTAACAACTTCTGAGGACCCCTGGATTGACCTGCTGGACCTTTGGCTGGCCTAGAGAGTTTCCTTCTGGAGGACACTACCACTGCAGGGACACTTTTTTGCCCCCATCCGGCAGGAAGTTGCTAGAGTGGTCATTGCCCAATTCCCAGAAGCAGTTGGGGTCTCCTGTTTAGAGGGGTGATTGATAGTTGAAGCCCCCAGGACTTCCTGGGTCGAGTGGGAACTTGGAGAACTTTTCTGTCTAGCTAAAGGATTGTAAATGCTCCAATCAGCACTCTGTAAAAACGTACCAATCAGCGCTCTGTGTCTAGCTAAAGGATTGTAAACACACCAATCAGCACTCTGTAAAATGGACCAATCAGCACTCTGTAAAATGGACCAACCAGCAGGACATGGGTGGGGACCAATAAGGGATAAAAGCTGGCCACCCCAGCCAGCAGCAGCAATGTGCTCAGGTCCCCTTCCATGCTGTGGAAGCTTTGTTCTTTCACTCTTCATAATAAATCTTGCTGCTGCTCACTCTTTGTGTCCACACCACCTTTAAGAGCTGTAACACTCACCACAAAGGTGTGCAGCTTCATTTTTGAAGTCAACAAGACCACGAACCCACCAGAAGGAAGAAACTCCGGACACATCTGAAGGAACAAACTCTGGACACACCATCTTTCTGAGCTGTAACAGTCACTGTGAAGGTCTGCAGCTTCATTCTTGAAGTCAGTGAGACCAAGAACCCAACTCCAGAAGGAACCAACTCCAGACACAGTATTTTGCTTAATTATTATTCTTATAACTGGGATTATAGTTACCAACGAAGAGGAAGCATGAAAGTCTTACTATCACTGAGTCTGCAAAGACTTTTTATTGGATTTAGTGATTACATCACACCCTTTAGCTCCTACAGTATCAGCTATGGCCCATTTGTACAACAAGACTAATTGCTGGGTCTGTCCCAAGTGATTTCCTCAGTTCAGTAACACTAAGGAACCTGCACTATGGTAGCAATGTTCCCCAAACTATTATTTTTAAATTCCACTGACATGGCTGCATCATCTGGGGACATTCCTAACCTAGGTTCATTTTTAGGAAGTGCACTATCTCAGACATGCTGAACAAAGAGATCTATCATTTCCATATTCTCATATGGAAATTTAACTGAAAGAGAAGATTTGGGAGGGCATCCACATGACAGTCCATCTTAGAAAGACTATGGATGGGGAATTCTATAACCAGAGGCCTCTTCTGGCTTGCTGGTATTCCTCTCCTTGAAAGATCAGTACTTTTCTATTATGATGCAATCCGGGTGGAAGACAACAGTAGGAGTCATAGAAGCACAAAATCAATCCATAGACTCTTTAGGCTCAGTAGTAGCACAGAATAGATGGGCCCTGGATGTCCTTATAGCCGAGATAGGTGGTATATGTGCAGTCTTACATGAAACATGCTGCTTCTGGATCAACACCTCTAGTCAAGTTGAAGAAAACCTACAGGTGCTTAAAGATCAAGTGAAAATCATTGACAGATTAAGAGAAAATGCAGGCTCCAGCCCTGGAAGGCTACAATTCCCTCTTTAATAAATTCCAGTCTTCATTGTGGAACTGGTTAGCTCCATTATTAAGCCCCCTGTTGCTCCTATATTTTATATTAATGTTTGGACCTTGTCTACTCAATACTATAACTCAAATTGTTCCCTCTTGCCTAGAAGCAATGACACTAAATGGTGCTGCAGACTGAGCCGCACATGGACACACCTTTCTTCCAAGGACCCTTAGATCAACTCCAGGAGGAGCCCTAGCTGCTATTCCCCACACAATGCCCCTTTACAGCAGGAAGTAGCCAGAAAGGGTCGTCACCCAATACCCACTAACAGACATTATGGTTACCACTCCAGAGGGGAGAATGATATAGGAGCTAAGAAGGAATTACTTAGGCAGATAGCAAAGGCATGGGAGTCCTTGGTAAGGCTTTTCTTTTTAGTGAAAAACAGCCCCAAATCATTTTCTAAGAAAGAGCAGCCAGCAAGCTGGGCACTTGCACAGGTGAATGCCAGCAGGAGCTAAGGACTAGGCATTTTGAAAATGGCGGCTCCATCTTCCCTTCTCTGCCAGCCACTTGTACTGTAAAGGAGCAGACAAGATGGCACTAATCAACTGGAAAGCCTATTTGCATAAGAAAATTAGGGTGGAGCAAGAAGCCTTCCCCACGCACTATGTAGACATCATACCTGATTGAACCAATCTGTAAGCCCTATGTAAATCAGACACTGCCTTTTCCAGCCTGCCTATAAAATCTGCTGCAGTCTGTTGCCTCCCCCCTTTTTTTGGACATCTGTCTGTCTTTTGCAAAGAGCTGCTCTCCTCTCTCCTTTCTTCTATTAAACTTTTCACTCCTCAACCCACCCACATGTGTCTGTGTCCTCAATTCTGTCTCGGCATGTGACAACTAATCCATCTGTCCTGGACTTTTTTTTAAATTACCATTTTAATCACACTGCTTATTATTGGTCTGTTCAGAGTTTCTATTTTGCTGAGACCAGCTCAGTCAGGGAGACCCAAACCCAGTGGCACTAGAATTAAAGGCATACACACAGAAATAGAGAGGTGTGGAGTGGGAAATCAGGGGTCTCACAGCCTTCAGAGCTGAGAGCTCTGAACAGAGATTTACCCACATATTTATTAATAGCAAACCGGTCATTAGCATTGTTTCTACAGATATTAAATTAACTAATAGCATCCCTTGTGGGAAATGAAGGGATGGGCCAAAATAAAGGAATAGGTTGGGCTAGTTAACTGCAGCAGCAGCATGTCCTTAAGGCACAGATTGCTCATGCTATTGCTTGTGGCTTAATAATGCCTTTAAGCAGTTTTCTGCCCTGCGTGGGCCAGGTGTTCCTTGCCCCTCATTCCCGTAAACCTACAACCTTCCAGTGTGGGCGTTATGGCCATCACAAACATGTCACAGTGCTGCAGAAATTTTGTTTATGGACAGTTTTGGGGCCAGTTTATGGTCAGATTTTGGGAGGCTTGTTCCCAACATGTCCCCCTTCTTTGATTTGCAAATCGATAAAAGCAAGGGCAACTTTGTCACAGTGAACTAGTTCTCACAGGAGTCAGAATCCACATCTGCAGACTATACAAAGACAAACAACACAGATTAAAAGCACAATCATCATTGAAATCACAGAGCTTCCAAGTGTTTTTATCCATTTTAATGGGTTACTAGCTGCTAATTTGTCTGCATCTCCTTTAAGCACTCCAGTTCCTGGCATTAAGGTCAGGTGTGCCTGGGATGCTTTAAATATTTGTTCTTTTAATTTTGCATATCCAAAAACAAGTTTCTAGTGTCCTTCTAGATGCTTTTTTATTCTTTCCCAAATTTGGATCTTATTAAGAGCTATTAATAGTTTCCACAAATCCTTACGTTAAGCTCCTAGAGTGGGCCATATCATTTGAGGTTGAGGTGCCACTATACCACCATGGTTCCATGTAATAAGAACTCTTGCCATACTTCTCATTATAGCTGCCATCTGACCGTTTTGTTCAGATCATCTGAACATAGTGTAGCCATGGCATGCAGACTGAGAGGTGCAATTTAAGCTAAACATCCACTTAGGGGACCAATTAATAATGATTCCATTATTGTGCAGCACCTCTGTCTGTTCTGCTATGCAATCTTCCTAAATAAGTACATTCATTTTTTCTGGTCAGGTTCAATTTTGTTTACAAATAGGCTTTTGAGGGCAGTATGCCTCAATTATAGGAGCAGATTTGTTATGGTAAATACTGAGATCAGAAAGCATATGTAACTGTGTCATAGAGTAATTATATCTAGGCATTATTGCCAGCCAAGATTGAAAAATATGCCCAATAAGTATAATTATTCTCTGTGTCAGCCCTTGTTGAAGGAATACACATGGCAATGGTGATCCCTGCTATCATAGCTACCATTAAATTACTCATTGTGACTGGTTGTCCTGTTTTCCTCAGGTTTTCTTCTGCCATCTGTGACAGCTTCTTGATCTGTCCCCAGGTGGGTGGCTGTGTTCTACGGGTGTTGCTTATGACAGTTGGGGTCCTCCTCAGTGTCAGCCTTGACATGGCTGCAACCGGGGGGTCCTCAGGATCCTCCTGGAGTATCTTCCTCAGCATCTGGCTCATGATAAGGTTTCAGATGTCTTGATGGTATCAAAATTGGCTGTTGATTTTGGCCTGGAGAAACACAAGCATAACCTCTACCCCAAGTTATTATTTTACCTATTTCCCAACTTTTTGTTATCAGATCTGTCCACAAAATCAGTTGTTCTTCTTCTGTCTTTGCAGCTGGTTTCTGTAGATGCTGTTCAGCTGCTGCTAACATCTGGCCTTTGGGCAGGCTCAAAAAATTTAAAGTTAATAATGCTAGATTCAGTTGTATCTGCAGTGTTCCATATTCCCTGTTTCCCCTTTTCTGCTTTTGTGACTGCTGTTTTAGGGAGAGATTCATTCTTTCCACTATGGCTTGTCCTTGAGAATTGTATGGGACACTAGCAATGTGTTTAATATTCCAAATAGAGAAAAACGTAGCTAGAGTTTGGCTAGTATAGCCTGGGGCATTATCTGTTTTAATAGAAGCTGGAATGCCTATCTCCACAAAACACTGCAAAAGGTGACATTTAACACAGGCAGAAGACTCTCCTGATTGGCATGTAGCCCAAAGTGAGAAAAGGTGTCCACACATACATGTACATAAGCTAGTCTCCCAAATGAGGGAACGTGTGTGACATCCATTTGCCAAAGAGAGTTAGGTTCCAGTCCTCAAGGATTAACTCCTGTAAAAGATGAGGAATGTACCATTTGGTAAGTTGGGCATCGCTAGATAATAGCTTTAGCTTCTTTCCAGGTAATGCTGTATCTGCGTTTGAGACCAGAGGCATCAACATGGGTTAAATTGTGAAAGTGTCTAGCATTAGGTATTGCACTAGCAACTAGGTGATCAGCTATTTGATTTCCTTCAGTCAAAGGTCCTGGAAGAGGTGTATGAGCCCTAATGTGAGTGATGGAAAAAAGGTGCAATTTACTTCTAACTGCTATTTGCAACTGCGTAAATAAAGTCATGAGTTGTTCATCTGTATGAAATCGTAACTGAGCATTTTCAATTAACTGTGTGGAATGAACCACGTATGAAGAATCAGAAATCACATTGTTAGGCATATCAAAAGCAGTCACTACCTCAATTACAGCTACAAGCTCCGCTTTTTGAGCTGAAGTATAGGGCATCTGGAAAACTTTACATTTTGATCCAGAATCAGAAGCTTTACCATTACTAGACCCGTTTGTAAAACAATGAAAATGCTTAGCAGGTTGCAGGTTGTTTACTGCAGGAATTGTAAATGCAAATTGTTTACAGTCTTGCTCAGCTAAGGGAATAGTAAAGAAACAGTCTTTTAAATCTGTGACTATTAAAGGCCAATTTTTTTGAATTATAGCAGGAGAAGGCAATCCTGGCTGTAATGCTTCCATAGGTTGTATAACTGAATTTATGGCTCTTAAGTCAGTTAACATTCTCCATTTACCTGATTTTTTCTTAATTAGGAAAACTGGAGAAATCCAAGGGAGAAAATGTTGGAGCTATGTGCCCATTTTCTAATTGTTCCTTAACTAATTTCTCTAATTAGCAGCCATTGTTCTATCCAAATTGGCTTATCTGTTAACCATTTTAAAAGTGTAGGTTCTGGAGGCTTAACAATGGCCACCATCAAAAATGATATCTTAATCTTTGGCGGGAATTTTGTTTTTCCACTTGAAGTGGTTCCTTCAAACCTTGCAAATTTTTTTCTAGTCCCATACCAGGGACATGCCCCATTTCATGCATCATATGTTGACTTTGAGGGCTATATAATGGTTCTGGAATTAGAACTTGTGCTCCCCATTGTTGTAATAAATCTCTTCCCCATAAATTTATAGGTACAGAAGTTATAATTGGTTGAATAGTCCCAAGTTGTCCACCAGGCCCTTCACAATGCAAAATATAACTACTTTGCTATACTTCAGGGGCTTTACCAACTCCAGCTATGTTATATTGAGTGGGTTGAATTGGCCACGTGGACAACCAGTGCTGTAGAGAAATGACTGAAATATCCACTCCTGTTTCTACCAAACCTTTAAATTTCTTTCCCTGAATAGTTATTTCACAGGTAGGACGTTTATCAGTAATTTGATTTACCCAGTAAGCTGCTTTGCCTTGTTTATTTGTGCTTCCAAATCCCCCTGTTTGTTTAATTTCACTTTTTCCCATTCCCACATATGGCACAATCAGGAGCTGTGCTATATGCTCTCCTGGCTCTGCTTTCCAGGGAACAGAAGTAGATATAACAATTTGAATTTCCCCTTTATAATCTGAATCAATGACTCCTGTATGTATTTGTACCCTTTTAAAACTTAAACTAGACCTTCCTAAAAGTAATCCTATTGTGCCCACTAGCAAGGGTCCGCAGACTCCTGTTGGGACCTTTTGCGGGGGTTCCCCAGGCAGAAAACTTACAGCTTTCATGCAGCATAAATCTACTGTGGCACTATCGGCTGTAGTGGGGGACAGACATTGTACAAGGGTGATGGAATGGCCTGAGCTGGAAATGCCCCGGTTTAGAACAGGGCCCAGGACGGGCCCCACATGGCGTTTCCTGAAATCGGGTTCCCTTCTTTATCAAACTTAGAGTGACACTGATTAGCCCAGTGTTTTCCTTCTTTACATTTTGGACATATTTCAGGATCAGCAGTTTTCTTTTTTCCGCTATCTGGATGCCTGACTCGCTGTTTTTTTTCTACATTCTTTTTTAGTATGACCATGCTTCCCACAGTTAAAACAAACTCCATGAAATGGAGTATTTCCTTTATCCACTTTCAGTCCTGCCATTGCCTGTGCCAACAAATTAGCTTTATGCAGATTACCTCCGATACCATCACAGGCCTTGATATAATCAACTAAATGTGCTTTCCCTCTGATAGGTCACAGAGCAGCCTGGCAATCGGGATTAGCATTGTCGAAAGCTAATAACTGCAACACTATATGCTGAGCAGCTGAATCTGCAATCATCTTTTTAAGAGACTCCTGTAACCGAGCTATAAATTCAACGTATGGTTCTTTGGGTCCCTGTTTTACAGCACTAAAGGAAGGGCATTGTTCTCCACTTGAACTGATTTTTTCCCAGGCTCTAATGCACACTCCTCTAAGCTGTTCTATGGCATCATCCTGCATGACCACTTGTGCATCTAAACCAGCCCAGCCGCCAACCCCCAAAAGTTGGTCTGCAGTTATATTAATTTGAGGTTGGGCCTGGGCATTGTGAGCAGCCTGAATGGCAGCTTCATCTGCCCACCAAGTTTTAAATTGCAGGAACAGAGCAGGAGTTAGACAAGTTCAAGTAAGAACATCCCAGTCAGTAGGAATCATCTGACTGGAAACAGCAACATTCTTTAACAGTCCCATTACAAAAGGAGAACCT
Organism: Hylobates moloch; assembly: GCF_009828535.3. Lineage (NCBI taxonomy): Eukaryota > Metazoa > Chordata > Mammalia > Primates > Hylobatidae > Hylobates > Hylobates moloch. The sequence continues at coordinate 51,394,689 of NW_026652284.1, read as the reverse complement.
GGTCCATACTGATTTATAGCTTGTTTAAATTCTTTGAGTAATTTAAAAGGAAAAGTCTCAAATGTAGCTATAATATTTCCCTGTTGATCTGGGAGGTGTATTCTAACAGGGAACTGCCAAGCCTCTAAATCACCCTCTGGTCTAGCTTGCTGAATTCCTGCCTGAATAGAACTAAGAGCAGTTGCTCGAGGCACTGCCTGAACAGTCACTGGGGCAACTACTTTTCACCCAGTGTCCTCTGGAAAAAAAAGATCTGGAGGGTCAGGCCACTCTTTTTCTCAAAATAATAATGAGGGGGTGCAGAGGGTAGGGATGAACCTCTCCTTCCTTTGCCACTTTAGCTTTAGCTGGCAAATAAACATGCTCTGTAACCTCTTCTATATACTTCACTATACTCTCCTTCTTCCTCATCATCAGTGTGAAAAAGTTCCAAGGTGGAACGAATCACAGCCCACACTTGTCCCATTGTTACCCTGATGCTTCTGAGCTCCCCTGCTTACTCACCATGGGGATTGCTTTAAGAGTACTTGGGTGTCCTCCAGCTTAGTTCCAAGTTCTCCAACTGTTGCTCCGGTGACCCTTCAACCTGGATTCGAGCCCCCACGATGGACGCCACTTGCTGAGACCAGCTTGGTCGGGGAAACCCTAACCCAGTGGCGCTAGAGGAATTAAAGACACACACACAGAAATATAGAGGTGTGAAGTGGGAAATCAGGGGTCTCACAGCCTTCAGAGCTGAAAGCTCCGAACAGAGATTTACCCACATATTTATTAACAGCAAACCAGTCATTAGCATTGTTTCTATAGATATTAAATTAACTAAAAGTATCCCTTATGGGAAATGAAGGGATGGGCTGAAATAAAGGAATAGGTTGGGCTAGTTAACTGTAGCAGGAGCATGTCCTTAAGGCACAGATCGCTCATGCTATTGTTTGTGGCTTAATAATGCCTTTAAGCAGTTTTCTGCCCTGGGCAGGCCAGGTGTTCCTTGCCCTCATTCCTGTAAACCCACAACCTTCCAGTGTGGGCATTATGGCCATCATGAACATGTCACAGTGCTGAAGAGATTTTGTTTATGGCCAGTTTTGGGGCCAGTTTATGGCCAGATTTTGGAGGGCTTGTTCCCAACACTCTTTCATTGAATGATCTTTTGTATCTCTGTGGTATCAGTTGTAATATTTCCCATTTCATTTCAATTGAGCTTATTTGGATCTTCTCTCTTCTATTCTTGGTTAATCTTACTAATGGTCTGTCAGTTTTGTTTACCTTTTCAAATAACCACCTTATTGTTTCATTATCTTTTGTATTTTTATTTGTTTGTTTCAATTTCATTTAGTTCTGTTCTAATCTTTGTTATTTCTATTCTTCTGCTGGATTTGGCTTTGGTTTGTTCTTGTTTCTCTAGCTCCTTGAGGTATGGCCTTAGATTGCGCTCTTTCAGATTTTTTGATATAGGTATTTAATGCTATGAACTTTCTTCTTAGCTCAGCTTTTGCTGTACCCCAGAGGTTTTGATAGGTTGTGTTGCTATTATCATTCAGTTCAAAGAACTTTTAAATTTCCATTGCAATTTCATTGTTGATTCAATGATAATTCCGGAGCAGATTATTTAATTTCCATATACTTGCATAGTTTTGACGGTTGATTTTGGAGTTGATTTCCAGTTTTATTTCACTGTGGTCTGAGAGAGTACTTGATATAATTTTGATTTTCTTAAATTTATTGAGACTTGTTCTGTGGCCTATCATATGGTCTATCTTGGAGAATGTTCCACGTGCTGATGAATAGAATGTATATTCTTCAGTTATTGGGTAGAATGTTCTGTAAATATCTGTTAAGTATATTTGTTCTGAGGTATAGTTTAAGTCCATTGTTTCTTTCTTTCTTTTCTTTTCTTTTTTTTTTTTTTGAGACAAGTTCTCATTGTGTCACCCAGACTGGAGTGCAATGTCATACTCTTGGCTCACTGCAGCCTCTGTCTCCTGGGTTCAAGCAATTCTCCTGCTTCAGCCTCCCAAATACTAGGATTACAGGCATGTGCCACCACACCCAACTAATTTTTGTATTTTTAGTAGAGGCAGAGTTTCACCATGTTGGCCAGGCTGGTCTCAAACTCCTGACCTCAAGTGATCCACCCACCTTGGCCTCCCAAAGTGGTGGGATTACAGTCATGGGCCTCCTTGCCTGGCCTGTGTCTTTTTTGACTTTCTGTCTTCATGACCTGTCTAGTGCTGTCAGTGGAGTATTTAACGCCCTCACTATTATTGTGTTGCTATCTCATTTCTGATGTCTAGTAGTAATTGTTTTATAAATTTGGGAGCTCCAGTATTAGGTGCATGTATATTTAAGATTGTGATATTTTCCTGTTGGAGTAGTACTTTTATCATTATATTAATATCCCTCTTTTTCTTTTTGAACAGTTGTTGTTTTAAAGTCTGTTTTGTCTGATATAAGAATAGCTGCATCATCACTGACCATCAGAGAAATGCAAATCAAAACCACAGTGAGATACCATCTCACACCAGTTAGAATGGCCATCATTAAAAAATCAGGAAACAACAGGTGCTGGAGAGGATGTGGAGAAATAGGAACACTTTTACACTGTTGGTGGGACTGTAAACTAGTTCAACCATTGTGGAAGTCAGTGTGGCGATTCCTCAGGGATCTAGAACTAGAAATACCATTTGACCCAGCCATCCCATTACTGGATATATACCCAAAGGACTATAAATCATGCTGCTATAAAGACACATGCACACGTATGTTTATTGTGGCACTATTCACAATAGCAAAGACTTGGAACCAACCCAAATGTCCAACAACAATAGACTGGATTAAGAAAATGTGGCACATATACACCATGGAATACTATGCAGCCATAAACAATGATGAGTTCGTGTCCTTTGTAGGGACATGGATGAAATTGGAAAACATCATTCTCAGTAAACTATCGCAAGGACAAAAAACCAAACACTGCATGTTCTCACTCATAGGTGGGAATTGAACAATGAGAACTCATGGACACAAGAAGGGGAACATCACACTCTGGGGACTGTTGTGGGGTTGGGGGAGGGGGGAGGGACAGCATTAGGAGATATACCTAATGCTAAATGACGAGTTAATGGGTACAGGAAATCAACATGGCACATGGATACATATGTAACAAACCTGCACATTGTGCACATGTACCCTAAAACCTAAAGTATAATAATAAAAATAAAAATAAAAAAAATTTAAAAAAGAACTTAAAAAAAAAAGAATAGCTGCTTCTGCTTGCTTTTGGTTTTCATTTGCATGGAATATCTTTTCCACCCCTTTACCTTAAGTTTATGTGAGTCCTTATGCTTTAGGTGAGTCTCTTGAAGACAGCAGATACTTGGGTGAATTGTTATTCATTCTGCCATTCTGTATCTTTTAAATGGAGCATTCAGGCCATTTACATTGAACATTAGCATGGAGATCTGAGGTACTATTCTATTGATTGTGCTAGTTGCTACCTGAATACCTTGTTTTTTTCATTGTGTTATTGTTTTATAGGCCCCATGAGATTTACACTTTAAGGAGGTTCTATTTGTGTATTTCAAGGTTTTGTTTCAAGATTTAGAAATTTTAGCAGTTCTTGTAGTGCTGGTTTTGTAGTGGTGAATTCTCTCAGCATTTGTTTGTCTGAAAAAAACTTTATCTTTCCTTCATTTATGAAGCTTAGTTTTACTGGATACAAAGTTCTTGGATGATAATTGTTTTGTTTAAGTAGGCTAAAGGTAGGACCCCAATCCTTTCTATCTTGTAGAGTTTCTGCTGAGAAATCTGCTGTTAATCTGATAGGTTTTCCTTTATACATCACCTGATGCTTTTGCCTCCCAGCTTTCTTTGCTTGATTTTAGATAACCTGATGACTATGTGCCTAGGTGACGATCTTTCTGTGATGAATTCCCTGGGTGTTCTTTGAGCTTCTTGTATTTGGATGTCTAGATCTCTAGTAAGGTCAGCAAAGTTTTCCTCGATTATTCCCTCATGTAAGTTTTCCAAACTTTTAGATTTCTCTTCTTCCTCAGGAGCACCAATTACTCTTAGAACTGGTTGTTTAACATACTCCTAAACTTCTCGGAGGCTTTGTTCTTTTTTTTGATGCATTTTCTTTGTCTTTGTCTAAATTGGGTTAATTTGAAAGCCTTGTCATTGAGCTCTGAAATTCTTTCTTCTACTTGTTCAATTGTTGAAACTTTCCAGTGTATTTATTTTGCATTTGTATAAGTGTGTCTTTCATTTCCAGAAGTTGTGATTGTTTTTTATTTATGATATCTATTTCCCTGGAAATGTTTTCATCCATATCCTGTATTTTTGTTTGATTTCTTTAAGTTGTTTTTCACCTTTCTCTGGTGCCTCTTTGATTAGCTTAATAATTGACCTTCTGAATTCTTTTTCTGGCAATTCAGAGATTTCATTTTGGTTTGGACCCATTGCTGGTGAGCTAGGGTGATCTTTTTGTGGTGTTGTAGAACCTTGTTTTGTCATATTACCAGAATTCCTTTTTTGCTTCCTTCTCATTTGGGTAGACTATGTCAGAGGGAAGATCTGGAACTCAAGGGCTACTGTTCAGATTCTTTTGTCCCAAAGGGACTCCCTTGATGTGGTGTTCTCCCCCTTACCCTAACGGTGGGGCTTCCTGAGAGCCAAACTACAGTGATTGCTTTTGCTCTTCTGGGTCTAGCCATGCAGTAAAGCTACTGCTTTACTCCAGGCTTGTACTAGGGTGTGCCTGCAAAGGGTCCTGTGATGTGATCCATCTTCAGGTCTCTCAGCCATGGGTACCAGCAACTGCTCCAGTGGAGGTAGCAGGCGAGTGAGGTGGACTCTGTGAGAGTTCTTGCTTGTAGTTTTGTTTAGTGTGCTGGTTTTCTCAAATGCTGGTTATGCTAGCAATGAAGTTGTCATATGGACAGACTCAGGACTTCTGGTTAGCCAGGATGTTACAGGCAGTAGAATTAGCTGTTGTTTTTTCCTTCCTTGAAGCAGGATTGGTTGTTATGATTTACTGTAATGGCTTGAGTGGGTTGGTCCAGCAAGGAGGTGGCACTTTCAAGACAGCATCAGCTATGGTAGTATAGGGGATACAAGCTTGCCCTAATGTCATATGAATAAGTATTCAGGTTTCTCAGGTGATGGGCAGGGCCATAGAGCTCTCATGAGTTTATGCCTTTTGTCTTTGGCTACCAGGGGAGGTAGAGAAAGACGACCAGGTGGGGGCAGCCTTAGGTGTGTATGGGCTCAGAGTCTTCTTGGGGAGGGCTTACTGCAGTCACTGTGGGGGATGGGGGAGTGGTTCTCAGGCCAATGGAGTTATATTCCAAGGGGGATTATGGTTACCCCTGCTGCTTCTTACAGGTTGCCAGGGAAGTGGGGGAAAGCTGGCAGTGACAGGCCTCACCCAGTACCCAGGCAGCCAGCAAGACCAATCTGACTCCAGCCTGCCATGCTTCCACAACTGCCAACAGAGCCAAATTTACATCCAGACTTCCATGCAGGGCTGAGATCTTGCCCTAGGCAAGCCTCAGCCTCCCTGCTGAGAAAGCAAATAGGGCTTTCAGGCCTTGCCCCTCCCTGCCTGCCAAGGCTTTTGTGCTTCTATCTGCATTTCCTGTTTACTCCCTCAGATTCTGCCCAGGAAAATTTGTGCTTGATCAAAATTACTACAAAGTTCAGCTGGAGGTCTCCTTCTCCCTGTGGCCCTTCCCCAAATCCACTGACTGCTGTCCCTAAGGACCCCTCTGAGATAAAATCAGAAATGGCTTCCCTGGGGACAAGGAGTGCCTATAGGGCTCTTCTCGCTGTTTCTTCTACTTTTTTATTTTTCTCTGCTTGACAGTGGGGTTATCAATCATGGGAGTTAGCAAGTGCTCCTGGGGAAGTGGGAACAAAGTGGGAGGGGGGTGCTTCTTAATGGATATTTCTAATGTGCAATGATCTACAGATTTTTTTTTTTCCTTCACTTAAACAGCTCCTATGCCCTGAAATTAGGAGAGTTAAATGCTAGACTGTGCCATATTAAAATGTTAGTTTCATTACGTTTTTGTGCCAGGTCTTCTTTTTTTAAAAAAATTAGAAAAGTGTTTATGGAATTGCAATAGAAGGCATAGGAAATACCTGTATAGAATGTATATTTTTATTTCACATGTAGTTTATTTTGAACACTGTAATTCATAAAGCAAAATCAGTATGTAGTGCTAAGTTTCTCAAGGATTTGATCATGAATATTTTGGCTGCCTTAGGTGTGGGAATTAGAAAACTGAATGGAGCCTTGTTCTGCTTCTTGCTCTGTAACACATGTCTTGTGTCAAACACTAAAAAATCCCTAAATAACACAGGCTAAACAAGTCCTGGTTAGCCATGTTCGTGCCAGGCTGTGATCCACTGAGGTCCATTTTGGATGAGCCCAGCTGTACCATTATGGTTGAGTCTGTTTTATGAGGGATAATATCAGACTAGAGATAATGTCCTGAGAATTTGGATCAAGATGGTGAGGGATACTGAAATCATGGCATTTGGGGGATGGCTGAAGGAACTGGGAATGTTACATGAGGAGGGGAGAAGATTCATTATGCTCTATCTCATCTCTGGATGTTTGGAAACTCTGCTTCTTCTGTGCAATTGATCCCCTCCTCTTTGAGTAACTCTTACCAGCCATCAGCCTAGCTATCTTCTCCTCCAGGAATGCTTCTGTGACACTGTAAGAGAGGATTAGGTGACACTTCTATACACCTCCTTAACTTGATGTCATCCTAGTGATAGCATTTATCTCACAGGCCCATTCACTTGTTTATCTTACACTGGTCCATGAAAAGGCCCCCATCTAGCTCTTTGCTGTAAACCCATCCTTTATCACTGAGCCTGCTTAAAGTAGATGTATTGGAATAAATGAATGGATGAGTGAATGATATGACTGTTGCCTTTGCACATACAAAAACCTGAGATGTGGGAATGATTACAGATTTATTCTGTGTTTGTCCAGCAAGAAGTTGTAAGATTAACAGATGGAAGTTACATGAGTTGAGTCTGATTTTACTTCAACACAAAGAAGAATTTTCTAAAAATTAGAACTTTTGAGAAATACAAGGGTAGGCAGACAGTTCCCCATTCCAGTAGAGGTCAGTTGGTTAACTGTCAAGAATAATGTCAAAGAGTTTAGTCTAATGTGACCTAGGGGTCTTGCAAATTGCAGTCTATGAACCAAGGGATGTTTTTCTCCATGGGTGTTCCTGTGGGACTCGAGACAGTGAGAAATCACCAGGTGTTAATTAGAGGGAAAAAGTGCTCCAGTTAGAAGGTTAAGCAGGTTTCCTCACTGAAGGCTATGTCAGAGCCTTGGTATGTTGTTGGGAGCAAACCCCCCAAATCTGGCCATAAACTGGCCCCAAAACTGGCCATAAACAAAATCTCTTCAGCACTGTAACATGTTCATAATGGCCATAATGCCCACGTTGGAAGGTTGTGGGTTTACGGGAATGAGGGCAAGGAACACCTGGCCTGCCCAGGGCAGAAAACCGCTTAAAGGCATTCTTAAGCCACAAACAATAGCATGAGTGATCTGTGCCTTAAGGACATGCTCCTGCTACAGTTAACTAGCCCAACCTATTCCTTTCAGTCCATGCCTTCGTTTCCCATAAGGGATACTTTTAGTTAATTTAATAGCTGTAGAAACAATGCTAATGACTGGTTTGCTGTTAATAAATATGTGGGTAAATCTCTGTTCAGGGCTCTCAGCTCTGAAGGCTGTGAGACCCCTGATTTCCCACTTCACACCTCTATATTTCTGTGTGTGTGTCTTTAATTCCTCTAGCGCCGCTGGGTTAGGGTCTCCCCAACCGAGCTGGTCTTGGCAGTATGTAAATTGCTGTGAACTTCAAGAATGGCATAGACAGCAAGGCACGGTGGCTCATGCCTGTAATTGCAGCACTTTGGGAAGCTGAGGCAGGTGGATCACCTGAGGTCAGGAGTTCGAGACCAGCCTGACCAACATGGAGAAACCCTGTCTCTACTAAAAACACAAAATTAGCTGGGCATGGTGGCACATGTCTGTAATCCCAGCTACTCAAGAGGCTGAGGCAGAAGAATCACTTGAACGGAGGTGGAGGTTGTGGTGAGCTGAGCTGAGATCACACCATTGCACTCTAGCCTGGACAACAGGAGCAAAACTCCATCTAAAAAAAAAAAAAGAAGGGCATATACTATTTATCACTTCAAACTCATTTGATTAACAAACTTTATTTTTACAAAATATTGTGGTACAAGCGTTCTGCAGAACTTACTTTGGGAAACCAACCTACATCAATAATTCCCAAACCAGGATCCATGGAGAGAGTTACTGCAATAGAACAACCTGGGGAGATTTAAAAATACAAATCCTCCTCCCTGACACCTGTCTTAACTCACTCCTAAGCACAGTAATGTTTTAGGGAGTGAGGAAGCCATTTGTGTTAGTCCATTTTGCATAGCTATAAAGGAATATCTGAGGCTGAGTAATTTACAAAGAAAATAAGCTTATTTGGCTCACAGTTCTGCAGCCTGTACAAGAATCGTGGTGCTGGCATCTGCTCCTAGCAAGGGAACTCAGGAAGCTTCCTTTTTTTTTTTTTTTTGAGATAGAGTCTCGCTCTGTCACCCAGGCTGGAGGGCAGTGGTGCAATCTCAGCTCACTGCAACCTCTGCCTCCCAGGTTCAAGCACTTCTCCTGCCTCAGCCTCCAAGTAGCTGGGATTACAAGCACCTGCCACCACGCCCAGCTAATTTTTCTATTTTTAGTAGAGACGGGGTTTCACCTTGTTAGCTGGGATGGTCTCAATCTCCTGACCTGGTGATCCACCCACCTCGGCCTCCCAAAGTGCTGGGATTACAGATGTGAGCCACTGCGCTCAGCCATGGAAGCTTTCAATCATGGTGCAAGGGGGAGGGGAGCAGGTGTGTCGAAAGGGAGAGAGGGGAAGCAGTGCCAGGCTCTTTTAAACAAGCAGCTCTCCTGTGAACTCATAGAGTGAGAACTCACTCATTACCACAGGACAGGATGGTACCAAACCATTCATGAAGGATCTACCCCATGGCCCAAACACCTCCCATTAGGCCCACCTCCGGTATTGGGGATCAAATGTCAACATGAGATTTGGAGGGGATAAACTTACAATCTGTTTCAACCATCATGAGTGCAACGTCTCTGAAGGAGCACTGTCAAACTATTATCAGTGTGATCTACATCACTAAAGTTCACTAAGTACCTCAGGGGAGAGGTGCAGAGACCTGGGTCATTTTCATCAATGGTGGATTGTGAGGGAGAGCACTGAAGATTGGGGCAGCCTGGAGCAGGTGCAGGGTTGGGCATGGAGATGCATGGCAATGGCAGCTGCCTGAAGAAGAAATCGTGGGGAGAGAACATGCTGGCGGAAAGTGAGGCAGGTGGGGACTCAAGCCAAATCTTGCCCACTTCCACGATCTGCAGAGCTGTGAGCTACCACTCCTCACACCAAGAAGAGGCCCTTTCCCTACAGGTGTGGGATTAAGTTTTACGCCAAATGTGAAGTATTTTATGGTCATGGTTTTCCTGAATTATCTGTACCTATTTTTCCCCTCAAATTGAAAACTGAGTCTTTCATCCTGACCACTGCCTCCTCTTACTCCTGGAGGCAGAATCACCACGTGAGCTGAAGATGGTTACTAAGTGTCTTTAAGCAAGCAAAAGGTCCTGATAAAACCAGTCATTTTGTAGCAGCTCTGATGTGAGTGTGCAATTTTAAAGGCATCCTCCCAAGAATGCCATTAAATGGAAGTATTTTCCTACAAGAAAAGTCCTACAAGAAGTCCCAGAAAATCTGCGGATAAATTATTAGAAGTAATAATAGCTAAGCAAGGTTAATGAAGGTCAGGTCAATGTACAGTACTCCATTATACTCCCATACCTCAGTTATAAACACTTAAGAATGAATTTTTAAAAGGCACTTTGTGAAAAATTACAAAAATATTTAAGCACCTGGCAATAAATTCCAACAGAGGTTATTTTTGTGATCTTAAAAGTCTGCTTCTAAAATTTACATAGAGTAGTAAAGGTTGGTTTCCCACATGGGCTCAGTCTTCATGCTCCCTGCCTCTGTGCCCTTGACAATGTGAACTGGCCGCTCCCTGCACCAAGGAAGTGCCTTCCTTATCCTTGGGGTCTGTCTGGGCTGGCCTCATGACATGCCTTGGCCAGTAGAGAGTGGCTCAAGAGGCTTTGTGTGTTTTGTTTAGTCTCTTGCTACTTGCCTTTGCTGTGGCTAAGCCAGCTGGGCGATGAAAGACAGGTGGCCTAATTCTCCCCTTTGCCCCAGGGCCAGCAAGCTGCAGACGTGTGAGCCAGCTCAGGTGAGATCAGAAGAACCATCCAGCTGAGCTCAGCCCAAACAGCTGACCTCAGGCTTGGAGAAGAAAATAAATAACCTAAGACTTTAACTGTCTAAGTTTTGAAATGGTTTGTTGGGAAGCAATAGCTTACTAATACAATAGCCAAGATAATTTTTTAAAAAACAGAGCAAAATGGAGGGACTCACCTATCAGATATTAAGATTTGTAATAGGGCTTTAATAATTAGGACACTATAGATAGATATCAACAACCAGACTGATGGCTAAGACTAGCGAGTCTAGAAAGAGATGTATAAAAATAAGACAACTTGATATATGAAATAGGGGACGTTATAAATCAGGAGTGGCACTGGAACAATTGGTTATAAAAATGAAAAATTTAAATTCCTACTCCACACCAGTCTCAAAAACTCATTTAAAAATTTTAGAAGAAGATATGGGAAAATAGCTTTATGACTTCTGGGTAGGGTAATATTTTTAAGATACAAAAAGAAAAGACTGTAAAAGATATATATTTTGCTTATTTTAAAATAAATCGTGATATATTCAGACCATTGAATGAAATAGAGTAGAGAAAATGAATCAAATAAGAGTACACAATAACATGGAAAATTTTTCCAAAACATGTTGGACACATAACTAGAAAGGTGCAGGGTATTTACAGCACAGTGTCATTTATATGAGTTTCAAGCATATTAAACAGTGATATAAATGTCTTTGGGGCATATATATATATTCATATTCTATATACCAACTCTTTCTACCTTTCTATCATCTGTCATATCCATTCATCTATCTATCTATCTATCTGTCTATCTATCTATCTATCTATCTATCTATCTATCTATCTATCTATCATCTATCTATCTATCTATCTAATCTATCTATCATCTATCATCTATCTAATCTGTCTGTCATCTATCTAATCTGTCATCTCTGCATCCACCCAACAGTCCGTCTGTCTACACATCATCTACGAAGTGAAAGAACGTGCTTGGAAATGATTAACACCTGAAGAAGGAGAGGGGACCTCAGGAGAGGATCTTGGAGGAGGCATGCATGAACTTCTGCCGTATGTGTAAAAATTTTCTTTCTTAAACTGGGTGGAGGGGCCTTTTCATGCGTTGGAAACGCTTTTTTAGTGAAACTAAACTGAAGTACTTACCGAATAGCTGAGCTGGGCGGACTGCGCAGGAGCCCAGGCACCAATTGGCGTGAACTCTCCGGTTCTGGACCCACATCCAGAGGTGTGTGAAGCCACCCCCCAGAGCCCAGCCAACGGTAAATAGGACTGTGACCTGGGAATCAGACAGTTCCCGAGCGCCCCCTGTGTGTGGCGTTCCTTGGGTGGTGGGGCCCGCTGTGTTCAGCCGGTCCTTGGAAGAGGCGAGGGGGGCTGCTGTGGGAGGTAGAGAGAAGGGCAGGGGTGTGGTGCTCTTTGTTTCCGTTCCTACTTCAGCTAAACCATTGCCACTTTTATCTGGTTTGTGCCGCGAGCTCATAACTACGCTCTTGTTGGTTGGCGGCTTTCGGGCAGGGAAACGGGCAAACGTGGACGCGCGCAGCCAAGGCAGGCGCGGTGGGCAGGGGGCTGGGCCGGGCAGGGGCTGTGCCGCCCCCGCTTCTGGGTGGGAGCGGCCTGTCTCCTCTCCGAGGGTCTGAGAGCACCCGCACCCACCTTCCTTCCCCAGGGCATTCCGGCCTAGGGGAAGGGCGTCTGGAATGGGAGCGGGCGCTCCACCGCCTGCAGGCACACAGTCGACCTGGCCCAGCACTGGGCATCCGAGCTGCACCCAAGGGGCAGCACCCACACCTACCAAGCCCGCAACACCTGCGGCAGCACCTTGCTCTGGGAGCTTCAGAAAAAGCGCAACAGGAAAGGTCCCCAACCCCCTAGCAACGTCGCCGAGAACCTACTGCTGCACAAGGCCACTCCATAGCCCATGTTTCCTGTACTGGGGGGTCTGGCAGCACTGCTTAGGTCTGAAATAATTGGCTGGGTTTCCCTGGGCGGTTTTTCATTTGTAGAGGGAAATTAACAGTGGTGCCCATCTCACAGTATTGCTGTGGCAATTCAGTGAAATCACACATGTGCAGCACTGGGAGCTGAGCCTGGCACAGGTGGGCGCACTGACATTTTAGTCATTGTAATCATAAAATAATTTGTCTGATTTGCTCATATATATCTAAACATGCCTGGAGACCTTGGCGAAAGTGCCATGATTCTTCTTATTTTCATAGAAGACCTCGCTTCATTCATCATTCAACAAATATCTGTTGAGCACCATGCCAGAGATTGCTCAGGCTCTGGGGACAGCAGTGAGGGAAACCCAGGAAGCTCTGTCCCCATGGAGTTCCATTCCAGTCGGGGGTGTGGGACAGGCTCACAGCAAGCCAGCAGGTAGGGGAAAAGAAAGCCAAGGAAGCTTCCCTGGAGAGGGCTCGTTTGAGGGGCAGAGCAGGAATGTGCACCCCAGAAACCCCAGTGTGGGATGGCATTGGAGAACAGCAGGGTATCCAGTCCCAGCTCGCCTACTCATATGGGCCTGAGGCTTTTAGAATTTGAAAAATGTGACCTGTAACAACCTCGCTTTTGTCATTCCAGGGTCTGTTTAAGCACTTGGCCTTCACAGAGAGCCAGGCACCCTGAATGCAGAGCAGAGGCCAGTTCTTCTACCCATGGGACCGGACGGTGCCAGGGGAGGAACGGCTGTCACAGGGCCTTGCAGTCAGGCGGACAAATAGCAGCTATGGACACAAACATCTTCTGGAAAAACACTCTCAAGAGTTGCTGCAGTAAGAGTTAAATGTTAATGCTGAGTTGCATTTTTTTTTTTTTTTGAAAGTTTTGTAGGTTTCTGGTTTTCATCTCATCTGGGCTTCCAATTAGCAGCTGTGCAGTTGCCTGCAGGTGATGTGCACATGGGCTTTGCCTCCTACGGTGTCTTATGTGATATTTTTTTCTGACTCTATGATAAGAATTTTTAGCAAAATGGAAAGTAAACAATTGGACCTGGGTACTCTATTTTTAGTTGACACATCTGAAGCAGAAGTAGTCAATCTTGCCACAGACACGGGGCTTCCTTTGAACTTGTGTTGAAGAAGTGACAGCATTTATCATGTGGTGTCAGCCCAACACTGTAGCACGGGGGAACGAGCATGGAGCTGGAAATGAGGATTGGCTGTGCGATTTGTGCACAACTTTCCAGGGGCTAAGCGGCTTTCCTTTCCGTAAAGTGAGGCCTTTGGACTCAGTCTCCAAGCCTTCCTCACTTTCCGTCTTTGGTCACTGCTTCTTCCTTGCCTCAGAAGTGTTGCTTTACACTTCAGAGGTGTGTGTTAAGAATCTAGTTTAAAACCCACAAACTCAGAAGGGCTGGTGGAGGTGACAAAGATGATTCAGCGAGGTCGGGGTTGACAGTGAAGCCACCTACTCCCATCTAGGGAAGTGGAATTCTCAAATTTTGTTGAAATGGAGATGATGTTCTTGAGCAGGCACAAAACAACGTGATCTCAGTGTCTGCGTGGACCGTGAGTTAGGCTAAGTCTGGGCGGTGGCTTGGACGAGATCCTGGGTGGAAGCTGCGTTTTTACTGTGTAAGAGGTGCCTTCCTGCCCGAGGCTGGCCGGGTAGTGTCTGCATGCCTGGGGGAGCCCCCTCAGTCCGCCCTAAATCCCATCATTTAGAAACATGCATGACTGCTGTCCTCCAGTTTTACCTAATGAATTTCAAATGATTAAGTGTGATTTGTTTAAAGCCAATAAGAAATTTAAATGTTTTTAAAGATATACATAAGTGAAATTACAGATTCCCATAAAATAATATGAAAAAACCCAATAACTTCCCTATTCCTTGAAGGTGAAGGGGTTGAGAGCAGTAGAACGTGGGAGATTTATTGATTTTTATCTTTACAGATGGAAGGGGTACAAGTGCAGTTTCGTCGTGTGGCCATATTTCAGAGTGGTGAGGTCTGCGCTGTTTTAGTGTACCCATCACTCAAATAGGTAATCTTTCAACCTTCCTGGGAGATTTTTGTGTTTGAGAATCATTTTGTGTTTGGCTTTTCCCCTATGAAAGCTAACGTGCAACCTAGGCCAATCTGCAGGAAGGCAGCTGGGAAGAGGGGAGTGCGGGAGGGCTGACTACCGGCTCTTGTGACACCCACGTAGGGAGGCCGAGCCACACACCTGGTGGAATTTATCTTGTATCTTGTTAGCCTAAGTTTGTGAGAGAACATACTGCATACTCACATACACAGAGGTTGATAAGCAATTTTGTTAGTCAATGTTTTAAAAAATTTATGAAGAAAACTGATTGGTTTTCAGATTGAAGTAATTTACTGACACTTTATAACATTATCACATGCCGACTGGGAGAGTTTGCACTTTTTCATGTTGCTGAATGGCCTTCGGCTCCCTGCTGTGTGTCTCTGGGGTTAAACCTGGGGTGTCCTGTGCCCCAGGAGCCTCGTGTTGGGTGCCCACCACCGAGTGCATGGATTCCCACTGTGCTGCTGGGGCTGAGTCCTGGAGCCCATGCTGATCCCTGTGGGAGGGATTGTCGAGCACTTCTGTCAGCAAGAGGCCTCTCCCTGAGGGGGCGGGGCTGCAGCGACGCAGTGTGCAAGGGTGGTGGACATACCCTTGAGTACGGAGCACCCTTGAGTACAGAGTGTGTTTGGGATGTATGTTACATGACTTCTATGTGTAATTGTTGACACTGATGAAAATGCCTTAAATTGTTGGAGAGCCCACCCACAGGGAAAACATTTCTCACCTTTGATATTAGTTTGGGCTTGTATGTAGCCTCTGGTAGAGGCCGCAGAAGGTTCAACGAGTTTGTTTAAAAATGAAACTGTCTTTTTGAAAATTACCTGGCATAAAAGCCTCATGACCTACATGATGCACACTGCGTACCAATCTTCAACCAAACCCCGTGTTTTGCTGCCAAAGAACATGGCTTCAGTCTCCCACTCCCAGGTCAGGTGGACAGAGACCCAGAGAAGGCTGTGGAGGTTGGTGGTGGTTGCAGCTGTGGCCATGAGCCAGCGACGGTGATACACTGACATCCAGGGGTAGGCACTGTCTACACTGGCTTTCCTAGTCCCCCTGTGGACACAAACAGGGCTGTCCTACCCCAAGCACCGGGAGCCGTCTACGTGGGGGTCAGACATGTGGACCTGAACCCTGGCTCTCACACGGAGGAGCCATAGAACTTTGGGCAAGTGTCTCTACTGCCGTGAGCTTCTGCTTCATCATCTGTAAAACAGAGATAGTGATGCTGCCATTAAAGGATGCTATGATGATTAAATGAGAACATAGGAGGGAATACTTATGGATTGACTGCTGATGTCTTATAGATCAACAGGCTGCATAAATAAAACTGGTATTTTGCCTGATGTGGAAGTCAGCACAGAGAATCTGATTTAGGGATCAGCTGACAGCAAGGAAAGTGACAATGGAAAGCTTGTTCCAGAGCTTAAAACACTGCTGAGCCAGCAGCTTGTGATTTCTTTGAATGTTAAGTTGCTCACATCTGCAAAAGCACCATAATTAATATAGTTTGCTTCAACTATCCATGGTTTAGAAAACATCAGCAACTGTTTGGAAATAGAGAAAAACAGTGATTCACCAATTTGAGTCTTCAAGGGTTGCTGGCAAGATGAGCTCCGAACATCAGAGTCACGCAGCCGAGTCATCTAAAGGCCACCTGGTGGCTCGGGCTGCTGAAACCTGGGCCTCCACGTGCAGCAGGATGTCGCCTTCAGTGCTTTCCCCCTGGTGCTCTTTCCCTTCCCAAAGGGCCCCTTCTCCACCCCTTGGAATCTGGGCTGACCTGTGTGACTCCTTTGACTCCCAGCATGGACAGAAGGGGAACTGGGCAAGCTCTGAAACCAGCCTTTAAGGCGGACAGCATCCTCTTCTCTCAGAACACTGCCATGGGGCCAGGCACGGTGGCTTACACCTGTAATCCCAGTACTTTGAGAGGCTGAGGTGAGTGGATCACCTGAGGTTGGGAATTTGAGATCAGTTTGGCAAACATGGCAAAACCCTGTCTCTACTAAAAATAGAAAAAAATTAGCTGGGCCTGATGGTGCACACCTGTAATCCCAGGTACTCAGGAGACCGAGGCAGGAGAATCGCTTGGACCTGGGAGGCAGAGGCTGCAGTGAGCCGAGATCGCATCACTGCACTCCAGCCTGGGCAATGGAGGGAGACTCCATCTTAAAAAAAAAAGAAAAAAAAAAAAAGAAGGAACACTGCCATGGAAGCTAAGATATCCACAGTCTGAGGAAGCCTCAGCTGGCCCTGTGCAGAGGCCACAGGGAGGGCACTTGGCTGCAGGTCCCCAGCTGGTGCATGTGTCCTGACCCAGCCCCCAGACAGGCTGGGAGAGAGCCATCAGGAGCATGCCAGCCCCCAGACAACAGGAGGAGGAGAGCTGGAGCCACTGCAGGGTGCCGGGCAGGCTGTGCCACCAGCTCCGGCCGACGGCGTGGAATACACCAGCCACTCCTGTGTCCTGCCTGACTTCCCCATGGCTGGAAACTCATGGCTGCTTCCAGGCTTACTGGTCTTGTTTTTGTCCCTGGCCTCCATGGCACAGCTCTGGCCACTTGTGCTTCAGAAGGCAGGATGGTGGGAGCCAGCCCGAGGCACCCAGTCCTCTTATTTAGGGAGCTCTTGGTCACCTGCCTATTGTCTGGACTCCCCCTGGTGAGAAGCAGTGAGACATGGTCATGGTGGTGTGGCTGTGGCAGGTGATTCTGTTAGCACTGCACAATCACAGTCCACTGTGCAGATCCCCAGCCCATTCTGCATATTCTCGACGTACACAGAGCGGGCCTGATGAGACTCGGCATTCATCCTCTGGCCTTTCTGATCTTCTTCTTCCTGGCCACCCCAGCTTGGTTTTGGGGGGACACTATGCTGGGCTGATACCAGCATATTAATGGTCATGGGAGGTGACAGATCACAAGCCCAGGGCCTGGAGCAGTCAGGGGAGCCATGAGCCACACATTTGAACTCAGCACTTTCTGAGCAGCTTTTACTCTACATTCATGAGTTTTCTTTTATTGTTTGCCTCTTTAGTCTGCTTTTGTGAGGGGAAATATGGATAACACACACTTCTGTGCACATGCATGTACAGCTGTGTGTCCACAAGTGTGCAGAGCTTTCCTAGGTACCTTATGAGTAAACTTCAGCTTGAAACTAAGGGACTGGACTTGGTTGGCAGGTGCCATGGTCCCTGGGTTCAGAGCCGGCTCATCACGGCCTGCTTCAGACACCCACTCATGGATATCCAGGCTGTGCACTTCAAAGTCTACTTTGATCTCACCAAAGCATGTGGTCTTTCTGGCAAGGTGATGGGTGTGTAGTAGGGACTGGGTGAGTTAAGTAACTTGGTTTTCACATGGAACTCACCCTGGGTGTTTAGGGTCAGCCTTTCCAAGCAAGCTGAGCTGGTACCTGGGCTTATTGGAGACCCCTGGGAATGAATGAAGACTATTCCCAAGCAGAATGACCACGTTGCAGAGATTGCTGTTCTCCCACCATGATTATAGAATCCCTGGAGACCAACCACGAATGCAGATTGTGAAATTTTAACTTGAGCACTTGACGCTTATGATTGAGCCTCAAGAACTGAAGTAGGTTTCAGGGTCTGACTAATGAGGTGTCAAAACAGGGCAAGTTATCTCAATCAGTTGGAATTGTATTTGACTGAAGTGATGAATAGAAATTCAATCCATCATGTTGGAAGAGCATCTCTTTTTTTTTCCTTTCTCAGAACAGCCAGAGGGAGGCAGCCTGGGGCTGGTGCAGATGCCTCAGGGTCCTTTGCTTCTCCCGGCTTCCTGCTCTACCCTCCTAAGTTGGTAGCTTTTGTCCCTCTGATCTCAAAGATGCCTGCTCCATAGCCAGACATCACTTCTGCATTCCAGGCAGGAAGAAAGAGCAAGAGCAAAGGGCCAAAGGTGTCCACATGCTGAGGCTTCCTTTTTATTAAGAAAACAATGACTTGGAGACACTACCAAACAGATTATCCTTCATCTCATTGGCCAGGTCATGGCTGTCTCAGCTGCACAAGTTGTTTCTGTTAGTAAGGAAGAAAGGGAGAAGATATTGTGATGGATTCCAGTGGGATGCAGAATTAACATTTAACATTCTCATGTTAAATGAGGAAGCTTATTTAGGAAGTGCTATCCAAGTGGGGCTTGAACAAGCCAGGGAGGCTATTCTGTTGAGTGCTGGAGACAGGAACCTTCACTGGACCTTGGTGGGCCACACGGGAAGCCTCTGCCTAGGGAGGAAGGAAGGAAGAGCGCCATGCACCCTCAGCGCATGGGTGTGAAGGTGTGCAGAGACAGACGGGAGGGTGGCCCGGGGTTACAGCGAAATGGAGGTGGGCATGGCTATGCGAGACTGGTGAATTATTTTTGAGGCTCTGAAAAACACAAAACATAGCTATAATGGGTTTTTCTTTCAACACAAAAATTTAGATGATCGTTAATGTCATTTTAGATGATGATCTTGTCTGATCTCCTAATTTGCCAGGCAAGACTGCATGAATACGTCTATCGGATGGATGTGAAGACTGAGGTCTGGGAGTCCCAGTGTTTTCGCCATTCCCAGGTCTCATAGCAGCCAGGTTTCAAATCCAGGTCTTTGGGCTCTTGAGTTCATGCCCCACATTCATGACAGTTGACGCCCATTTTTACCGAACTGCTCCTTGCCCTTTATCTCTGTTTAATCCTTTAGGATCAAGAATCCAAACATTTCTTGATGTCTAGAACATTTGTTTTAGAAAATGTTCTTGAACATTTTCTTTTATTTGTTGAGAAAGAAAGTGGCAAAAAGAATAGCATTTCTTTGCTCCTCGGCATTTGCCTGGAGGAGCAGTGCCTGGCAGGAGGCGGGCCCTCCCTGCGTAGCCTGGCCCCCATGCTTTCTGGGTGTTGTCCTCACCAAGCTGGACCTGCCCTGGGCACCGCCTCTGGCATCTCCTCATTCCCCTACTGCCTTTGTCGGTACCTGCTTCATTCCTTTTGAAAAAATATTGCTGGTTTAAAAAATGGTAGCTGCTCATTATAAATTTTATACATTGTTATATGCATTATATACATTATTATGCCTATTTACCTAGAAAGAAGAACAAATAAAGAAATGAAAGTTAGACAAGATCCCAGCATTCAGAAGTAGTGATTCTGTTAATTTGTTGATTTTACACCATTCTAGAATCTTCCTGTGTGTATATAAATATGCAAATATAGCTAGATAAATATTTATCATTTTACATAAGTAGGATGATGGTTTATATGTGGTCCTGTTACCTAAGTCTTCATGCAACAATATGTCATAGGCTTGTATTCATGCCAACAAAACTTAACTGCATCCTTATTTTGAATGGCTGGTAGAATTCCACTGTACATGTGAACCATAATTTAGGTAACCAGCCTCTTGTTAATTGACACATACATTGGTTTCTATTTTTTTCTTTATAAAAAAGCAAAGCGGCCGGGCACGGTGGCTCACGCTTGTAATCCCAGCACTTTGGGAGGCCGAGGCGTGCGGATCACGAGGTCAGGAGATCGAGACAACAGTGAAACCCCGTCTCTACTAAAAAAAAAAAAAAAAAAAAAAAAAAAAAAAAAAACAAAAAAATTAGCCGGGCGTGGTGGCGGGCGCCTGTAATCCTAGCTACTCGGAGAGGCTGAGGCAGGAGAATGGCGTGAACCCAGGAGGCGGAGCTTGCAGTGAGCCAAGATTGCGCCACTGCACTCCAGCCTGGGCAACAGAGCGAGACTCTGTCTCAAAAAAAAAAAAAAAAGAAAAGCAAAGAGAGGTGTGCCAGGTCTCCGTGACCTGGGCCGGCCAGCATCTTGGGTGGTGGGTGACGTGCTGGGGTCCCCTGGGAAGGTGCTGGGACAGGACCTGGCATGCTGTGCAAGGCTTTGGCTGTAGCCAATGCTGATAGGAGCATGGTGGAGAGCACTGAGGGGGCAGGCAGCTGGAATCCGTTTCCATGAGAACAAGTGATGCACTGGGCAAGTTGTTCTCCTGCCTGTGACCAGAAACCATGGGTGCATCATGAGCTGCTCTCGGGCAGGCAATTGTTCCCTGCTGAGGATGTGGTTCTTGTGCAAAGAAAGCACACCACTTCCCTCGTGCTTGCAGAGTCCCTGCAGTGTCCCGGTGAGGCACTGCCCCATCCTACTCCTTCAGGATTCCATTCCAATCTTTGGCCCCACTGGCAAGTCAGCCCTGTGAGTGGCTTGGCATGAGTTTTTCTTCGGCTGGGTCCCTGGATCACTTGAGAGTGGGTCACCCCAGATCTTGGGATGTCCTATCGCTGGTCTCTTCTCAGTGGCACAGAGCCCCCTTTCTACTTGTAAACTGTGCAGTGGTGGGTCGGGGCTCACTGATGGAGGGGACAGAGCAGCTGTTACCAGTAACAGTAACGACATAATTGCTGAGACAAACATTTTCATGGTGATGCATGAGAACACTAAATCCAAACCACATTGTTTAGCTTTCACTCCAGCAGAGGGGAATGCCACATCCTCTAAAGTAAATGGAAGAGATCAGAGTTTAGAAAATATGACAGAGTTGAAAACTTAAAGCTGTATCGCATAGTAACATCCATTGGAGGCGAAAACAATGGGTAGGAGCCAGTGTCTCTGCATTTCCAGGGCAGCAGTGGCTGTGAGTCAGGGGTGCCTCGGGCAGGCAGCTAAAGAGGCGGGAACTCCCGCAGTCACGGTTGGGAGGGACACATGTGGACAGACCGGAGGAATGTGGTGGACCGTGAGAACCGTCTTCACGGCCGGCTTCCATTCTGTGTTTGTTTCAGGCTGACATTGAATGCCATACATGGAGCTGTGCGACCCTGATATTTACATGCTCTAGTTCCCTGTTTTTCTTGTGGATTGAAAAATCACTAGGAGTCTGTAAACACTGTGCAACAGTGTTAGATTTCACAGAGGCCAGGGCAGTCTCTGGGGGAAGGACCAGGGTCGTGCAAAAAGAGCCCAGCAGAAGTGCAGGGTGAAGGTGCCTCTCCCAGCTCTGGCAAGGAGCAGAGGCAGGTTTACCGTGCAGTGAATACTTCTCAAGCTTCAGGGCCCTCCCTCCCTTGCACAGGCTTGATGGGAGACGCGGGGAGGTACAGAGTGTTCCCGGTGAGGAGAGGAAGCCAGGTTGCTGTCAGCAAGCTTTTCAATGCAAGCATTTCTGGTAAATTAAAGAGATTTCAGAAAAAAGGGTCTAAATTCCCAAAGCTCAATTGATGTGTTGCAATTTCTTTTTTCATTCTGGCAAAATGTTGATTTCGTATGTAATTTTATATTTGTAATTGTGTACTGAAGAGGGACCGTAACTTGGTAAGATTTTGATCTCATAGGACCTGGGGCCAACACTATAAATTTTGGCCCATGCTGTCCTTGAAATCTGTATACTCAGGGGAGATGGTCCCAAGGAGCCCTCTGCAAACCCCAACATGGTTTTGTCCCCTGTTCCTTGGCAGAGCAAGTCATCCAGTGGGTGGCCACACAGTGGACACGTGCCAATGTCTGTAGCACCGGAAGATAGACTTCCGGAATTGATTCCTAAGCTATGCAAGGTGCTTCCTCTGTTAGGAAGCAAGTCTGGAGGATGTGGAGGCAGAGTGGCCACCACAGCCCTTGCTGTGGCGAGCGTCCATGTCCAGCACTCCAGCTCTGGGCAGCCGCTGCTGGGAGCATGCAGCTGGGGCACGGGAAGGTTTCAGTGAGGCCTGGACTTCACGTACAGGAACTACCTCTGGCACTGCTGTTGGCCAAGGGCAGTGAAAGCTTGTGAATGAAGGAGCCAGGTGTTCTCCGTGTGGTACCTTATGTGGTCAGGATTGTGGAGAAACACTATGCAGCACTACAGGCACCAGCTGTTGGAATTTGCAGAAACCTGAGATGCCATCTAATTTAATCTCTCGTCTTACAGATCAGAAAACAGGTCAGGAGAGGTCTGCAGCTGACCTGAGCTGCAGGCAGGATGCGCCTTGATAGTAGGCTCAGGGCACAGGTCGGGGAGGAAGCCCAGTGGAGGCCCAGGCTGGGCAGGTCCCGTGAAATTCAGTGTTGGTCCATGAGGCCTGTTCCTTCAAGGATGTAGCACGTAGGAAAGCAAGCCAGTGTGCCACATGTTACAGATTTAGGGACTTTATCTGGCATCCAGAGGATGTGATAACTTTTTCCATTATGTTGTAACAACTTTTGAGAGCTTGGAAACCTCACGTGCTGCAGGTGTGTGCTATAGGAGATCTGCGTGCCATGTGCACTGTCAGAGGGTGTGAGGATGCCCCTAGAGGTGCCCTGTGGGCACGCCTGCCTCAGGTCTTCACCCGTTTCTGCCACTGGAGTGCCCAGAGGGCCTGAGTGTTACCTCCTGGGCTGCCTTCCCTATGCCTGGCGCTGGCCACTGGCAGACGTAGGCAGGAAGTGCAAGAGCAGGATGTGGTCCTGCCAGAGTTTGGCCTGGGAAGCTCAGCAGGACCCATTTGAACAGACCCAGATTTGGCTGCTCCAGATCACACTTTTCCACTCGAGCCATTAGTCAATTAAAAAGCCCTGCAGCCTGGCTCTTGAGTGGTGCCAAACAGCATGAAACACAGCTCTCCCAGAAAGAGGACATGTATGCTTTTGTTTTATTTCCTAACCCTTTTTCCCTGTTCAAAGTCTTAGCAAGATAGGCAGCCTGGTGGAGAAGCGGTGGCTCTGCTAGAATGGCCAGGACAGTGGCTGTTTCCCTGCAGACCCTCCCGGGTGCTTTCTGAGGTGGTGGTGGTCTGTAGGCTGGCACCTCAGGCAGCCAAGGTCATTGACCAGCTGGCCCCATAGGGCAGTGAGGCCCTGCTCTATGGGGCCTCTGCTCTAGCAGCTCTGATGCTCCAAAACAAGCACCGTTTCATGCTGCAGTTGTGCAGGGAGATAAGAAGCCACACTAGACATGGCCTGAGAGACCATCACCCTGTGCATGTTTCAAAGAGTGGTGCTGACAGCAGAGTGATGCCTTAGGAAGGGGCCGGCAAGGGACTGGGGTGTCGTGCTCAGACCCTGGAGCTGCCTTTGTCACCACCATGGGGCACTTACCTGCAGGGGCCCATTCAGGCCTGGGCCTGGGGTGCCTTGTGGGCTTTAGCTTTTGGATTGCAAGAACACCAGTCTACTACGTCCCAGGCTGGCCACACAGGTTCTCAAGCCTGGCCGTGCAAGAGAATCACTGGGACACATTAAAGTCACGGTGCTGGGCTCCACCTACAGAGGGTATGACTTAGCAGGTTTGGATGGGTCTTAACAACCAGCAGTTTTAGGGGTGTGAGGACTGGGAATAACTGCTGCAGACCAGGTCACTGCCTTACATTGGGTTCGTGATTCTCAACTGGTGCTGCAGTGGAACCGTTCAGGGGCGTCACCAACCCCAGTGAATCTGCTGCTAGACTTGGAAGAAGAAAAACAAGAGTTTGGCGCACTGCCTCTTCCTCTCTGGAAATAACGGCACCATGAGCCACGTGGAGCACCAAGTTCCTGTACAAGCGGGACCCACTGTGAGGTGTACCACCCCATCAGGCTGTGTGAGGACCTTTTGATGCCATCAGCAGAGTGGAGTAGAAAAGAGTTTAGTGTCTCCCCAAATCACTGGGTTCTTCAAAAAGTTGTTGGGCAAATGCTCAGAACCCAAGTTAAGCTCTCAAACAAGTCAGGCAGTTGCCTTCAGGAAGGTGACTAGAAATGTGAAGCAGCCCAGGAGTAGCTGGGTGCCCTGCGGGTGGCCTGGAGCAGGTCACACATGCATCTTGTTGACCCTGCTTGCACCTGTCTTAAGGCACCTGTTCTGCAAGAAGCAGGAACCAAGGAAACACACACTCCTGTCGTGCTGGGAAATGGTTTAGAATAAGTTTAGAATAAAATTTATTCTATATATTATAGAGATACATATATTTATATTTATAATATAAATTCTAAATAAATTTAGAATAAAACAACAACAACAACAACAACAAAAAACCAGCTGAATCAAAAAAGAGCCTGTATAGCCAAGACAATCCTAAGCAAAAAGAACAAAGCTGGAGGCATCATGCTACCTGACTTCAAACTATACTACAAGGCTACAGTAACCAAAACAGCATGGTACTGGTACCAAAACAGATATATAGACCAATGGAACAGAACAGAGGCCTCAGAAATAACACCACACATCTACAACCATCTGCTCTTTGATAAACCTGACAAAAACAAGCAATGGGGAAAGGATTCCCTATTTAATAAATGGTGCTGAGAAAACTGCTAGGCATATGCAAAAAACTGAAACTGGACCAATTCCTTACGCCTTATACAAAAATTAATTCAAGATGGATTAAAGACTTACAGGTAAGACCTAAAATCATAAAAACCCTAGAAGAAAACCTAGGCAATACCATTTAGGACATAGGCATGGACAAAGACTTCATGACTAAAACACCAAAAGCAATGGCAACAAATGCCAAAATTGACAAATGGGATCTTATTAAACTAAAGAGCTTCTGCACAGCAAAAGAAACTATCATCAGAGTGAACAGGCAACCTACAGAATGGGAGAAAATTTTTGCAATCTATCCACCTGACAAAGGGCCAATGTCCAGAATCTACAAAGAACTTAAACAAATTTACAAGAAAAAAGCAAACAACCCCATCAAAAAGTGGGCAAAGTATACGAACAGACACTTCTAAAGAAGACATTTATGCGGCCAACAGACATATGAAAAAAAGCTCATCATTACTGGTCATTAGAGTAATGCAAATCAAAACTGCAATGAGTTGCATTTTTTGCCTCAAACATGTTTCAAGCATGAGCTTAAGATGCAAAAATTGTGTTTTTTAAAAGATAAGAAATACATTTCTCCTTTAAAACAAAAATGATGCTCACCGCAGGCCCTATCATGCTCCAAGAATGACTCATGTCCTAAGTGAATTTGCTTAAGTTTGGAAAAGTTTAAAAAAGTTTAAAAAGGCCAATATTTCTAACCCCCTTCCTCCACTCCTTAATCAGGCCCCCAGCATGTGGACTTTTCATTTCCCCAAACTGATGTACTTTTCTGACTGAAAAAAAATGCATTTGGGTCCTTGTCATTCCTGGTGAACACATTGTTTGTGGCAGAGGTGTTCGAGCTGAGGTTGCATTATCTGAGTAGAAGTGCCTTGGAGCTGCTTGTCAGGATGGGCCTGAGTCAGGGCTGTCCTTGCTGGGCAGCCCTCAAGTGCAATTCATGACTTAAGGGTTCTAATTAGGGGTTCTGTCCCCCAGATGTAAATACAAAGTGGGTGAGCAATTCCAGCTTCTGCAATCACAGCCCAGCACCTCCTGTCGGGCCTGGAGGAGGGCAGGGAGCCCCTGGGGTCTGCCTGAGGGAGCGTGGTGAAGGGGCTGGAGGAAGCAGCAACATCAAAGGGTGCTGGGCAGAGCTTCTCGGCGCTCCAAGGTCCCCAGACAGATGCTCGGCTTTTTGCTCCGTGACACGAGTCTGGATCTTTATCAGCTGCAGGCCAGCACCTCCTTCCTGCTGTGTGCTGGTGTCTTTTCAGACGTGCCAGATTTTCCCCACACTTTCAAATCCTCCCTGAGCAACTCTGCTGGCTGGAGCTCAGAGCGCAGGCCATCAATTCCCAGCTGCCAAATCCAGGCTCCAGATGCCCGGGCAAGGGGGCTCGCATGCTTGGGAGTGGGGTTGCAGGCTTCCTTTTCCCTGTTTTCGAGAAATCTGGCCTGTGCTTCACCCTCGCCCTCCCTGAAGCCCTGGAAAAGACCTGGGTCACCCCCGTACAGTCTCTGGGGTCTGATTCCTGGAGGCAGGGTTCTCAGGGGCTGCCTGAAGCGGAATGATCTTGCAAGGGACAGAAAAAGAGTCCTCTCCAAATCCTGGGAAAGCTCCCTGGCTTGGCACTAGGGGTGTGCAGTAAGCCAGAGGTGGTGATGTAGGTGGATAAGAGACAATGCTCCACACCCCTTGAACTCTCTGGTATGAAGGAGAAGCTTTTTTTAATCTCTAATTTTTAATGTATAACAGATTTATAATTTTATGTTATGATAAAATAAATAAAAATGAAATAAGAAAGAAGACATACAAGTACAAGTTCAATAGTTTATTTTCAGATTTGACAGCCATCAGATTATTCTGATGAATTGCAGTGATGGTTTTTGAACCTTGAATCCCAATTTCTGTCCTTATTGTGCTGTAGACCAGGAGCAGAGAGTGAACAGGCACCATTCAAAGCACTGCATCTAGAGTAGTTTGGTAAGTCCTGGAGTGTGTGTGAATATATGTGCATGAGTGTGTGGATGTGAGTCTGAGAGTGCACATGTGTGTGAGTGGGGGTGTAAGGGTGTGAGTGTGGAATAGGGGAGCGGAAGGGTGTGCTTAGACTGGGACTCGGAGGAGTACCTAGGGGGCTTAGACTATGCCTGTCCCCATGCATGGGGTCTATTTAATGGGTGCCTTCAAGAGGGGGTGCACACCCAGGACAGGTGTGCAAAGAAAGGCGTGGAGACAGGGAGGAGCCTTTCCCATGGAGCAGACTGGCCAGCCAGGAGGGCAGGCCTGTGTGCTGGTGGCTGGGCCGTGGCTGGATTCAGCGTGGATCTGTCCCGTATGCAGGCAACGGCCAAGCGTGTGCACATCTTACTCAACCCAGCCCTCCCAGTGTCCCTTGGAGACGTGTTATCATCAGCTCTATTTTGGAATGGGGACACTGAGTCTCAAAGCCCTAGGGGCTTGCTGAAGTGACAAGGCTGGACACCAAATCCACTTGTATTCCCAACTCCAGGTCTCACTCACAGCATTACAGCAGCCCCCGGGAGCATCCCCTCTGCTGAGACTAGTATTATTATTGTTGAGTTCTGTTAGGAGAGAAATCGGTGTAGAGAGAACCTTTCCATGGCTGCCTCTGGGAAGCATCGTCCTCCAGTGAGAAGTCTGGTCAATTTGGACTGGGGTAGAGGGGCTGTTGTAATCAGAAATATATAATAAAATAAAGTATTTCAAACAGACTATTATAACTATCCAGGCATCGCCTTTGCAAGAATTGGTGGGGGAGGGGATGGGGCACAAAAGTGTTTTTAGTGTTCTAAAGAAATGTTTCATTTTCTATTTAAAAAATGTTAAACAGACATTTTCTGAGTTTTTACTCAACACCAAGAGACAAGTTTAGTTGTAGTTAGAGGTTTACCTTCTTATCTATTGCAGGCAGCTGTCTTCATGCAGGCTTCTGAGGATGGCTGAAGCATGCGGCCTGGTGCCCTGTGCATCTGGGCAGGAGAGGCTGACCCCAGCAGCCAGCCCGAGCTCTGCAGCATGGGGTTGTGCCCCTCGAGGGCCTGTGCCTGCTGGCCCGGCATCATCTGTGCCCTGCACCATCAGGGCTGCATGCTGTCTGGGCTCTGCAGGGCTGCAGGTGAAGACTTGGTGGAGGCTCCAAGTTCTCCAGGTTCCTAATCCGCTGCTTCCTCAAACATAGGTTGTAGGAGAGCCCCAGGAACCCCATCATACAACATTCAAGATTCGATGTAAAGAAACCGCGAAAACCGCCCTTTAAAATAATGTGTATCGATAGACCACCGCCTAAGGCAGATGGAAGAAGAGTCGATAGTGGCCTCTTCGAGCTGGTCTTTATGGCTTCCCTCGCGGGTTTCTCCCTCTATGGCTATGTTGCCCTGCTCTGTGAGGCCCAGACACTGAGTAGGAGGCCAGAGGCGCTGTGGGCAGCAGCTCTCCCCCCAGAGAAGTGCATATGGGGAATGCACCTAAGCTGGGTTGTGGGGTGTATGTGGAGCCTAAGCTGGGTTTTGGGGTGTACCTGGTGCCTAAGCTGGGTTGTGGGGTATACCTGGAGCCTAAGCTGGGTTGTGGGGTGTGCCTGGCACCTAAGCTGGGTTGGGGGGTGTACCTGGAGCCCAAGATGGGTTGTGGGGTGTACCTTGTATCCAAGATGGGTTGTGGGGTGTACCTGGCATCAAAGATGGGTTGTGGGGTATACCTGGTGCTAAAATGGGTTGTGGGGTGTACCTGGTGCCTAAGCTGAGTTATGGGTGTACCTGGCACCTACACTGGGTCGTGAGGGTGGGCCTGGTGCGTAAGCTGGGTTGTGGGGTGAGCCTGGCACCAAAGCTGGGTCTGGGGTGTACCTGGCACCTAACCTGGGTTGTGGGGTGTGTCTGGCGCCTAAGCTGGGTTGTGGGGTGTACATGGAGCTTAAGCTGGATTGTGGGGTGTACCTGGTGCCTGAGCTGGATTGTGAGGTGTACCTGGTGCCTAAGATGTGTGTGTGAGTGTACTTGGCTGGTTCTGAACAAGGTGGGGGTGATGCAGTATTTGTTTTTTAGAAAGAATGCCACCTTGGCCAGGCATGGTGGCTCATGCCTGTAATCCCAGCAGTTTGAGAGGCTGAGGCAGGTGGATCACTTAAGGTCAGGAGTTTGATACCAGCCTGGCCAGTATGGTGAAACCCCATCTCTACTGACAAAAAGTACAAAAATTAGCTGGATGTGGTGATGTGGGCCTGTAGTCCCAGCTACTCGAGAGGCTGAGGCAGGAGAATTGCTTAAACTCGGGAGGCGGAGGTTGCAGTGAAAAAAATGGAACCTGGAACCAGAAAGGCAGAAGACCTAGATGGAGAGAGAAGCAATACACGAACAAGATGAGGTTGGGCATATTTGACTTGGCATTGGACACTGAAGAAGGTTATGCATGAACCTGGGATGGAAGAGACAAAAAGAAGATAAAATTATACAGATTTTTGCCTCTTGGCCCTTGCAGTCATGTTTGCATTTCGGGATCAGGAATGAGTATCTCACTCCTCCCTTCCTGACTTGGAAAGGAATTTGTGGTGAGCACCATTTTTAGCTGTCTGACTTTCCCCTGGCTTCTGAAGCCAGTCAACGGGTTCTGTTCAATAAGTCTGGGAGGGTTCTGTTGGGCCAGCGTGAAAAAGGAAGGGGGGTGCCCCTTGGCCATGGTGTGAATGTCCTGGGCCAGAGGGCAGGCACCTTCTTGGAATCAAGTGAATGTGCTGAGGTCAAGCTGGAGAAACATGTCTGTAGTGTGTGGTCAGAGCATGGGTAAATACCAGTAGCAGAGGTGCAGAGCCCAGGAGGACAGGACCGGGAGAAGCTGGCCAGGCACGGTGAGGGACTGGCATCAGGGCAGCAGACACCCCTGAGGCCTGGCTCTCTCCCAATGTACAGCGAGACCAGGTCTGGGGCTGGGCCCTTCCTGAGTGGACACCTTTGCCCCTCCCCAAGGGGGCTTCTAGTGCCCCAGACCTTGGTTTCACCATCCAGTTCTTTATTTTCATTCTACCATTCTATTCTTTCTTTTAATTACACTGGCGATATAGATGCAGATATCTCACTGGTGATGCATATATTTGTATTATATATATAAAAATAAAGTAAAAGATCCCTATCACCCTCTTTTATAATCCTGTCCTCTTCCCAGAAACACACTCTTATCAGTTTGGTGTGACATGCACTATCTTTTTTTCTTTTTTTTGGTGTTATCTGCATACACTTATGTGTACATACAAAAATGTATAGATATAAAGGCATGCATGGTGTCATATACTATACATGTTTCACAAACTGGCTTTTACACTTGGCATATTTTATCTTAAAGACCTTTCTGTGTTTGTTTAGCAGTTGCATTGCACCACGTTAATTTAGCCATTTTATCTATTGACAAATATTTAGGATTTTCTGATTGGTCCCAATACAAATATTGCTGCTATGAACATCCTTACATGTGTCCCTTTGTGCCCATATTTGAGTACTTTTCTAGCATAGATATCTAGAAGTGAAATTCTGGGACTCAATATTTCATCTTTTCTTGTGAAGTAGATGTGTGTAGGGTATTAGCTGTTGGGTTTGATTGGTGACCAGTTCCTTTGCATAAGATGGCATGTTGCTCAGTAGAGATGATGATTCCTTGTGCACAAGCATAGTCCTTGGCTCATGCTTAAACAGCCAGTGGCCTCTCTCAGGGGTACGGCAGTGACCTAGAGTGGGAGGGATGCCATGTCCCACAGTCTGAACTCATGTGGTCTGGAATCCTCCCGACTCTGCTATGTTCTCTTAGACCTCCAGCCTGGTGTTTTGGGTGGATAATCCAGACAGAGGATAATTGAAACCTTTCTGGGAGCTTTTCTTCACTATGGGTCAACCATTGGTCAAATAAATGTTGGTACCCTATGGGAAGATGGAAGCTCTCCTTGGTGGGAAGGTGACATATTGCAGCTCATGTTGCTTGCCACAAAACTCATTCCCAGGGTGGCCTTTCCAGATTGGTGTCATCCCCATGGTAACTGGCCGTCCCCAATCTCCCGCATCCCTGGCATGGCACTGGGACAGCTGGAACTTCTCCCAGAAGAAAAGATAGAGAGTTATTAGAAATTTCCAAGGTTTTAATCTGTTGAGTTATTCATCATTTGGAACTGTGGCTAGTCTCAATTGAGAAGCCATCGAGTTTAATCTTCTTGATCAAGACCTGAGTTTCCAACCTCTGAATGGGAGTAAGTCTTATGCAAAGCAGTGGTCTTGGGCTTGTCTTCTGTGGTTCGATAGCACAAGGTGTAAATATCTATCATGTTAAAAAGTTGCTATTTCCTGGTCACAGAGAAGGAAGCATTGGTGTGGAAGGGCCCTGGGGACTTGGTCATTCCTTAATCTGCCATTCAGTGACTGTGACCGGGTGTTGGGGATGTTCCTTCTTTTGTAAAATGAGGGACCTGAAGCAGATCTTCTGAGTTCAAGTCCAGCTCTAAGTCTCTGAGTTTGATTAAGTGCCCTCTCTTTTCTGGGAACTTTTTGCAAAGTTACAGTTTGCTTTTGTAATCTGCAGAAAAGGACAAATTTCTGCAGAAAAGGAATACATGTTCTTTCAGTGCTGTCATCAGGCTAGATCAGGCTAGGGGATTTTTCTGGAATTAAGGGGATCTAGTAAGCAGAGACTTGAGAGGTCTGAATCAGTGTCTCAGCATTGCTTGGGCCTGGCTGAGGGCTCTGGTCCCTGTTACCAACCTGAGTGCACATTTCCTCACCCTGAAAGCACAGAGGAGGCAGGCCTCTGTGGCTGACACTGAGTCCCTTGTGGCTCCCAAGTGTTCACTTTTGTGAAAAGCAATCTCACTGATTCTTTTTCTCTGCCTGGCATTATCTTGCCCATTGCATCATTTCTCAAAGATGGAGGTTCATCCTGCAAATCCAACCCCAGGAGTTTAAAGCTCACCCCTCTACTTGATATCCCAATGGGTTAGAGTGGCTGCAGTGATGGGGAGCTCAGAGCCTGGGTGCAGGTGGCAAAACAAAACCAGGCTGGGTCTGTAGCCTTGTTGGACAGAGCAAATAATGTTGTATTTGCTCAGTTTCAGGGCTGGTCTCATGCAAACCTCAAAGGAGGTGATGGTGTCTTTGGGCTTCTGTGTTCCTTTTCCTGTCCCTCTATAGACATTCTCCTTTCTATCAATCAATCAGCATCTACCTGTTCACCCACTTCCTATGCCAAGTCTGCTTTTCTAGGAAGAGATTCGATAATTTGATTTACATTGTTGTAAGTGAATTTTATCATTGCGACCCTAAGAAGATAAAGGCACAAAAACCATCAAACTGCATTTCCAGGTTAGTGACATCATGGTGTTTTAAGCACTTTCTCCCCTTCAGGGCTGGGGTGACAGAAATGAGTAAGACTCCTGTTGTGTGTTGTTTTGCTTTGCTCTGTTGCTGTAACCCTGTGAGATGCTATCACTGACATGTATTCATAGCACCCCTGTGACACATAAGGGGTATGCTCTCCATTTTTTAACACTAGAACATTTAGATGTGTCATATTTCCTGTGACAGTATGCTCAATAGATTTGATTTTCATAGGCCATATCAACTTGTGTGCTAAGACAGCTGTGCCACTTACCTTCATTTTGAGTGGCTTAAAAATAAGGATACGTCAGTGAGGATGGGAAGTGTATATCCTCCCAGCTTCACAAACACCTGAAGCTCTGGGAAATACTTGTCGACATGTCCATCCTTTTCCTCTGGCTGGAGGAGCCAAGACTGAAGGTGAAATGGTGAAGTCAGCTGTTCTTTTTAGTGAGGTGTCTTTGAACATGGGAATTGTTAGCACGTCTTTTTTTTTTATTGTACTTTATGTTTTAGGGTACATGTGCACAATGTGCAGGTTTGTTACATATGTATCCATGTGCCATGTTGGTGTGCTGCACCCATTAACTCGTCATTTAGCATTAGGTGTATCTCCTAATGCTATCCCTCCCCCCTCCCCCCACCCCATAACAGTCCCCGGAGTGTGATGTTCCCCTTCCTGTAGAAAATTTTCACAACCTACTCATCTGACAAAGGGCTAATATCCAGAATCTACAATGAACTCAAACAAATTTACAAGAAAAAAACAAACAACCCCATCAAAAAGTGGGCGAAGGACATGAACAGACACTTCTCAAAAGAAGACATTTATGCAGCCAAAAAACACATGAAGAAATGCTCATCATCACTGGCCATCAGAGAAATGCAAATCAAAACCACAATGAGATACCATCTCACACCAGTTAGAATGGCCATCATTAAAAAGTCAGGAAACAACAGGTGCTGGACAGGATGTGGAGAAATAGGAACACTTTTACACTGTTGGTGGGACTGTAAACTAGTTCAACCATTGTGGAAGACAGTGTGGCGATTCCTCAGGGATCTAGAACTAGAAATACCATTTGACCCAGCCATCCCATTACTGGGTATATACCCAAAGGACTGTAAATCATGCTGCTATAAAGACACATGCACATGTATGTTTACTGAAGCACTATTCAGAATAGCAAAGACTTAGAACCAACCCAAATGTCCAACAACGATAGACTGGATTAAGAAAATGTGGCACATATACACCATGGAATACTATGCAGTCATAAAAAATGATGAGTTCATGTCCTTTGTAGGGACATGGATGAAACTGGAAATCATCATTCTCAGTAAAAAAAATGTCCCTGTCTGACAGCTTAGAAGAGAGTAGTGGTTCTCCCAGCACACAGCTGGAGATCTGAGAACAGGCAGCTGCCTCCTCAAGTGGGTCCCTGACCCCTGACCCCCGAGCAGCCTAACTGTGAGGCACCCCCCAGTAGGGGCAGACTGACACCTCACACGGCCGGGTTCTCCTCTGAGACAAAACTTCCAGAGGAATGATCAGGCAGCAGCATTCATGGTTCACAAAAATCTGCTGTTCTGCAGCCACCACTGCTGACACCCAGGCAAACAGGGTCTGGAGTGGACCTCTAGCAAACTGCAACAGACCTGCAGCTGAGGGTCCTGTCTGTTAGAAGGAAAACTAACAAACAGAAAGGACATCCACACCAAAAACCCATCTGTACATCACCATCATCAAAGACCAAAAGTAGATAAAACCACAAAGATGGGGAAAAAACAGAGCAGAAAAACTGGAAACTCTAAAAAGCAGAGGGCCTCTCCTCCTCCAAAGGAACGCAGTTCCTCACCAGCAATGGAACAAAGCTGGACGGAGAACGACTTTGACGAGTTGAGAGAAGAAGGCTTCAGACAATCAAACTACTCCGAGCTACGGGAGGAAATTCAAGCCAAAGGCAAAGAAGTTAAAAACTTTGAAAAAGAATTAGACGAATGTATAACTAGAATAAGCAATACAGAGAAGTGCTTAAAGGAGCTGATGGAGCTGAAAGCCAAGGCTCGAGAACTACGTGAAGAATGCAGAAGCCTCAGGAGCTGATGCGATTAACTGGAAGAAAGGGTATCAGCGATGGAAGATGAAATGAATGAAATGAAGTGAGAAGGGAAGTCTAGAGAAAAAAGAATAAAAAGAAACGAACAAAGCCTCCAAGAAACACGCGACTATGTGAAAAGACCAAATCTACGTCTGATTGGTGTACCTGAAAGTGACGGGGAGAATAGCAGGTCTTTTTTATTATAGTAGCACTAGCCTGTGTGTCCTTCAGCTAGTACAGTTTAGAATTTTTTTGCCTAAGAAAATAGGAAGCTTGTTTTCTCCCTTTCCTGTGCCAGCTTCGAGGTTCTAAGATGTCACTGTTTTTCTCATTAAGAGTCACACACCCCCTCCCTTACCTTTCTCTTTTATTTTTAAATTACAGATTTAAAGGTCCCATCTACCCATCCACTCACCCATCCATTCGCCTATCCATCCACCCACCCATTCCACACAGAAAGTGCTGAATCTTCTGTAGGTACAAAAAGTCCTGATATAAATAAGGTAGTCTAATAATACTCTTCTGTGCTGCCTGGTCATCAGTGATCTAGATAAGGAGGGTTTTATGGTATAGTTTGTTTTAAAAGATACGTCTGGGCCAAGAAACCGTGTGAGCATTAAAAATGGACTTGGTTACTATTTTTAGGGAGGTTTGGGGACAATCTCTTTGTTGCGGTCTCATCATGTTGACAATGATCAAGTGTCTATAATAATTTATTGACATGATCAATGCCTAGCCCTATAGCTTGAATACTGGATTCTCAATAAATATTTGATCAGTTGATTGAATGATAAAGCTGATTGGTGAAGAAGTCTGCACATGAAATGATAAATGTGAATAGACTTTTGGATTCAAGGTGAAATGGCTCAGTGGACACTATTGCACCATCATAATGTTATAACTTTAATAATGTGATACTATTTTGTTATTCTTTTAGGGCTTGGTACAGAAAAGGTTGTGTCTTATAAATGCCAGAATACCATTACTTCAAATGGGTTTTTTGTGCAATGGGACTTGTTTATTTCCTTAGTGCCCCCTTGGTCCCAGTAGACAGTGTTTTCTGGGAAGAAAGATGCTGTATTCCAGAAATGTAATGTCACAGTCTTCCTCCACAGTTTGCTGAGAACAATCCCACACTCTGGGTGAGTGTTATTTCTCCTACAAATCAGAGTGAGTTCTGGGGCTAATTATTTCCTTCTGTCAAACAGGGCAATAGCAAATGGTCATCTCTTTCATCATGACACACTATGATGAGCTCAGCCACTTCCTTGCTCTAATTTCCTGGATTGCTACACAAAAGGTCTGTGGAGTGCAGCACAGCATCCTTTCGAAATCACAGCAGAAAGTTCTTTCTCTCCCCAGAAGGAGTATGAAGAGAATGGAGCTGACACAATAGCTTTGTGTGTAAATAGTGATCTCCTTTATGAAACTGGGACCACTTTTCTGTGCAGGATCTCTACAGGAATATCAAGGAGTGGATGTGACATGTTATTGACCTTAGCAGATATTTTACAACCTGGGGTTATAATAATCTCAGGAATTCCCTTGACATCATTTTCCCCTGCATCATTTCCCCCCTTACTACCCCCAGCAGCACTCAAGTCCATTAGGGCACAATCCTTCCCACACAGACCGGTCCTGGGTAGCCTTACCTGCTAGCAAATCACCCGCTGTGC
This sequence comes from Hylobates moloch, assembly GCF_009828535.3. NCBI lineage: Eukaryota > Metazoa > Chordata > Mammalia > Primates > Hylobatidae > Hylobates > Hylobates moloch. The sequence continues at coordinate 51,358,836 of NW_026652284.1, read as the reverse complement.
ACTGTTCTCGCCTGCGAGCACCCAGAGGAAGTTCACCGCCACCTTCCCCTTCTCCCTTCTGCCATCTATGAGAAAAGGCCACCCTCTCTTGGCTTTGATCCCAGAGCTTTGGGTTGAAGGCAGGGACTTCCTGTGCAAGTAGAGTAAGTGAACAGCAGTGGGCGGATGCCTGGGAAGGCAGGTGAAGAGGGTGAGGGGTGTGCTCTCTCCTCACTCTAAACACGGTGAAGGCTGTGTCCTTTGACGGCGTCCTGAACATCCGGGCCTGGAGCTGTGGTTATAACTGCGACATGTACTCTGGCTCTCCTGCCTTTGTGCTCCAGGTGACTTGACCTTGGGTGCCTCCCAATGTGAGCAGCTGAGAACCAGCACATTACTCACACACACTTTTGCTTGGCTACCACTCGTGCTTCCCACTCCTGGACTTCTCTTCCACACCCACCCATACCCCCAGTCCTCTGTGGACCAGACGCTCATGGGGTGTCTGCTCTGAGCCCCATCCTGCACTGGGCTCCCCAGAGGCAAAGGTGGAGGGACAGAGACAGTGAGGAGGGAGGGGTAAACAATGGTCACGGTGCGGTGTGGTGTAACACTGCGGGAACATGTTAGGAGGTGTTGATGGGCCAGCCTGATTGATCATGGCACTGGAGTAGCGCTCATTACATTGAGAGTCAGGATTCCCAGAGACAGACTGCAGTTCCAGGTCCAGTCTCATAGCAGCTCCGGCTGAAGATTCAGATCAGCTCGCAGCTACCTGATGAGATCTTAGGTGTTTCAGGATGACTGTGTCCTCCTCCAGCCAGAGAGTAGATATCTGAAATTTTGCCATTAGACATTCATTTCTTAGACATCATTCTTTTGGTTCACTCCTTGGTTAAAATAAACATTTATGTAGAGTGGAGCCAACTTAATCTTCAGCTCATTAATCCTGGGGTGTAGGTGTCATATTGCTGTTTAAGAAAGATGTTTGGAGGAGGGGTGGGTGGAGAGAGTGGAGGAAGTAAGCCTGTGCTGACTAGGGGAGGAGGGCATCTTCTAGCAGAGGCTGATCATTTAGCTGCTGCCTTCACGGGCCTTTGGCAGTGTTGCCTGCTGTGGTATAGGGACGGGCCCGGGCCCCTCACATGCACTGTCTGCTCCCACATTGCCTGGAGTCTGTGGAGAAGTTCACATGATGAGCTTACAGGGTGAATTGTTGCCTCTTAATTATTTATTGGTGCAAAGCTAGAGAGGCCTGGTGACTGGGGTGGTGTAGGGGAAGGACAGCATTGTCCGCCGAAAGGGCTGTGCAAGGAGATGGTCACTCGGGGCTGCTATGAGTCTCAGAAACCACCAAATCCATCTCATTTATTGTTTGGATAATAAATTGGAGATGCCGGCGGGGGGAAAGGGGCATTTCCTAAATTCAGGGAGAGATGGTAACGCAACGCTCCTGACTTCTGGTCCAGGAGCTCACAGTGAGGGAGCAGCGCTCTTGCCCTGAGATCTTTTCACCAAGCCCTCTGGATTCCCCACATCCTACTCCACAGACAACAGGCAAGGTCGCTGTGCTGGGGCTGAAAGGCACTCTGCACACCTTCCGCAGTGCCACTGCCTCGTCCTTGCCCTGCTGGAAGAAGCAGCAGGAGGGAATGGGTTTGAGGGAGAAGGATGAAAGCCTATTGTGGAGATACAGAAATTTACTACAATATAAGTTTAGGTCAAAGACTTAGTTCCACATTGTAGGGTTGGCAGAGTCTGATTTGTGGTTTTGACTCAGTTGTGAGGTAGGGGTGGGCCAGTTAGCAGCTGAACCTGTGAGCTCATGGAGTGAGTGGGCCACACGGGTTCTCCTAGACATCCCAGTGCCAGCAGAGCACAAGGTGTCAAGCAAGTGCTAAGTTCATGAAGTAAATGATGAATGCAAATTGTGGCATGTTCCTCTTAGTCTCCACTGTGCTGTGGTAAGCTTTGCTGTGGATAGTGGAGTAGAATAGAGTATGGCATGTTGCAGTACGGCCTAATGCAGATAGCACAGTCTACTGTTGAATAGCACAGTGCAGTATGGCACAGTGCAGTGTGACTCAGTGCTGTACGACACAGTGCAGTGTGACACAGTGCTGTACGACACAGTGCAGTGTGACAGTGCTGTATGACAGAGTGATGTATGGCACTGTGCTGTATGACACAGTGCCATATGACAGAGTGCTGTATGACGTAGTGCAGTATGACACAGTGTTGTATGACACAGTGCTGTATGACACAGTGCTGTATGATACAGTCAGCACTGTATGACACAGTGCAGGACAACACAGTATGCTACGGCATAGCACAGTACTGTATGGCAGGGTTAGTATGGTGCAGTGCAGGTCAGCATAGTATAGCACAGTCTCGTGTGGCATAGTACAGTATAGTAAGTGTAGTATAGTACAATGTAGTCCAGCATAGTACAGTGTGGTACAGTACAGTACAGTACAGTGCAGTATAGTTAGGTGTAGGGTGGCTGTGCCTTTGAGTAGAGAGGGAGGAAACACTTGTTTGACTTTCCTTCCTTCCTTCCTTCCTTCCTTCCTTCCTTCCTTCCTTCCTTC
>NW_026652284.1:51348349-51356256 GCF_009828535.3 Hylobates moloch | reverse complement strand
TTCCTTCCTTCCTTCCTTCCTTCCTTCCTTCCTTCCTTCCTTCCTTCTTTCCCTCTTCCCCTCCCTCCCTCCTTCCCTCCCTCCCTCTTTCCTTCCTTCCTTCCTTCTTTCCTTCCTTCCTCCTTCCTTCCTTCCTTCCTCCTTCCTTCTTCCTTCCTTCCTTCTTCCTTCCTTCCTTCCCTCTCTCCCTCCCTCTCTCCTTCCCTCCCTCCCTATTTCTTTCCTTCCTTCCTTCCTTCCTTCCTTCCTTCCTTCCTTCCTTCCTCCCTCCCTCCCTCCTTCCCTCCCTTCTTTCTTTCTTTCTTCTTTCTTTCTTTCATTCTTCCTTCTTTATTTCTTCTTTTTTCATTTTTAGGATATTTTAATGCTTGCTTTCAAAAAACAGCTTTATTTTGGAAGCACTCCCCTTGAAAACCAGAACAAGACAGGGATGCCCTCTCTTACCACTCCTATTCAACATAGTAATGGAATTCCTTGCCAGAGCAATCAGGCAAGAGAAAGAAATAAACAGCATCCACATAGGAAGAGAGGTAGTCAAACTATCCCTTGTTGCAGACAACATGATTCTATATCCAGAAAACCCTGTAGTCTCTGCCCAAAAGCTCCTTGAGCTGATAACCAACTTCAACAAAGTTTCAGGATACAAAATCAATGTTCAAAAATCACTAGCATTTCTATACACCAACAACAGTCATGCTGAGAGCCAAATCAGGCACGCAATCCCATTCACAATTGCCAGAAAAAGAACAAAACACCTAGGAATACAGGTAACCAGGGAGGGGAGAGATCTCTACAATGGGAATTATAAAACACTGCTCAAAGAAATCAGAGATGGCACAAACAAATGGAAAAATGTTCCATGCTCATGGACGGGGAGAATCAGTATTGTGAAAATGGCCATACTGCCCACAGCAATTTACATTCAATGGTATTCCTATCAAACCGCCAATGACATTCTTCATAGAACAGAAAAAACCATTTTGAAATTCATATGGGACCAAAGAAGGAGGCCGAATAGCCGAGGCAATCTTAAGCAAAAAGAACAAAGCTGGAGAAATCATGTTGCCTGACTTCAAATTGTACTTTAAGGCTACAATAACCAAAACAGCATGACACTTGTACAAAAATAGACACATAGACCAATGTGACAGAATAGAGAGTTCAGAAATAAGGTTGCACACCTACAACCATCTGACATTTGACAAAGCTGACAAAAACAAGCAATGGGGAAAAAGATTCCCTATTCAATAAATGGTGCTGGGATAACTGGCTAGCTACATGCAGAACGCTGAAACGGGACCCCTTCCTTATACCACATACAAAAATCAACTCAGGATGGATTAAAGACCTAAATGTAAAACCTAACACTCTAAAAATTCTGAAAGATAACTTAGGGAATACCATTTGGGCATAGGAACTGCCAAAGATTTCATGACAGAAATGCCAAAAGCAATTGCAACAAAAGCAAAAATTGACAAATGGGATCTAATTAAACTAAAAAGCTTCTGCACAGCAAAAGAAACTATCAACAGAGTAAATAGGCAAGCTACAGAAGAGGAGAAAACTTTTGCAAACTATCCATCTGATAAAGGTCTATAAGAATCTATAAGGAACTTAAACAAAGGTACAAGCAAAAAGCAATCAACCCTATTAAAATGGGCAAAGGACATGAGCAGACACTTTTCAAAAGAAGACATATATGAGGTCAACAAGCATATGAAAAAATGCTCAGAATCACTAATCACCAGAGAAATGCAAATCAAAACCACAATGAAATACAATCTAGCACTAGTCAGAATGGCTATTGTTAAAAAGTCAAAACATAACTGATGCTGGTGAGGTTGTGGAGAAAAGGAAATGCTATACACCGCTGGTGGGAACGTAAATTAGTTCAGCCACTGTGGAAAGCAGTGTGGTGATTCCTCAAAGACCTAAAAACAGAACTACCACTTGACCTAGCAGTCCCATTATTAGGTATATACCCAAAGGAATATAAATCATTTTACCATAAAGACACATGCATGTGTATGTTCTCTGCAGCCCTGTTCACAATAGCAAAGACATGGAATCAACCTAAATGCCCATCAATGATAGACTCACCATGGAATACTATGCAGCCATAAAAAAGAATGAGATCATGTCTTTTGCAGGAGCATGGATGGAGCTGGAGGCCATTACCCTTAGCAAACTAATGCAGGAACAGAAAACCACATATCACATGTTCTCACTTATAAGTGGGAGCTAAATAATCAGAACACATGGACACATAGAGGGTAACAACACAGACAAGGGCCTACTTGAGGGAGGAGGATAGGAGGAGGGAGAGGTTCAGAAAAAAATAAAAAGCTATCAGCCACCATGGTTAGTATGCCAGTGACAAAATAATCTGTACAACTAACCCCCGTGACACAAACTTACCCATATAACAAACCTGTACATGTACCTCTGAACCTAAAATAAAAGTTAAAAAATTAAAAAATAAATAAGTGAAAATTTAAAAACAAACAAAAAACTAAAAAGAGCTTTATCAAGATGTCATCAACATACCATGAAAGTCACATATTTAAGGTGTGCAGTTCGTTGATTTTTAGTATAGTCACATAACAGCACCACCATCACCATTGTCAATTTTGGAGCATTTTCATCACCCTGGAGGGAAACTCTCTACCTATTAAACAGTCACTCCCCTTTCCATATTCCTCCCAGCCCCTTGCAAGTACTAACCTGTTTCCTATCCCCATGAATTCACCTGTCCTGGACATTTCATATACATGGAATCCTATAATACGTGGCCTTTTGTGACTGTCTTCCTTCACTTGGCATAATGTTTTCTAGGTTCATCCACGTGGACTTGTCAGTACTTCACTCTTTTGTTCATGAATATATTGCATGAATATAACATATTTTGTTTATCCATTCATCCATTGAGGGGCATTTGGGCTGTTTTTACTTCTTGGCTGTCATAAGCAGTGCTGCTGTGAACATTCACACATAAGCGTCTCTGTGGACATGTGTTTTCATTTCTGGCGGGTGTATACATAGGAGTGGAATTGCTGGGTCAGATGGTAATTCTATGTTGAGGCTTTTGAAGAACTGCCAGACTGTTTTCCAAAGTGGCTGCAGCAGTTTCCATTCGCACCATGAATGTATGTGGATTCCAATTTTTCTACATCCATGACTTTATTACCCGTCTTTTTGATTACAGACATTGTAGTGAATCCTTCTTTTATTTTTCTAAGGAATATTTTATGTAATGCATACACATAACAAAAAAATTTAACAGTATAAAGCAGCATAAAGGCCGGGCGCGGTGGCTCACGCTTGTAATCCCAGCACTTTGGGAGGCCGAGGCGGGCGGATCACGAGGTCAGGAGATCGAGACCATGGTGAAACCCCGTCTCTACTAAAAAAATAAAAAAAAATTAGCCGGGCGTAGTGGCGGGCGCCTGTAGTCCCAGCTACTCGGAGAGGCTGAGGCAGGAGAATGGCGTGAACCCGGGAGGCGGAGCTTGCAGTGAGCCGAGACTGCGCCACTGCACTCCAGCCTGGGCGACAGAGCAAGACTCCGTCTCAAAAAAAAAAAAAAAAAAAAAGCAGCATAAAAATAACAAGCAAGGCTTCCTTAGATTTTAAACTTGTGGTCCTCCAGTACCACTCCCTCCAGGTATCCACCAGTTGCTTGAGATCCTTCTTAATGATATCCTAAACCTATATAGGCAAATACAGACCCTCTTTTAACGAATGCAAATGGGAGCGAGTTTTCTGCCATCTTGCATGTTTGTGCACTCATCTGTGACAGCTGGAGACTCTCGGCACATAGCTCACACCTCACATTCCTTCACAGCTGCGTGGCATGCTGAGATTTGGCTGCACCACCATCTGCTTAGTCAATGCTCTCATGGTGGATGTGGAGGCTGTTTCTGGCCTTTTGTCTGTATAAACAATGCTGCTGTGAGCATCATTGAATATACGTGTCTTTGTGCACTCGTGATTATTTCTCCATCACCTCTTCTTTCTGAATGAGAATGAAGACCTAGAGTCAGAAGGGCCTTGCTGAAGCCTTTCCCATTCCTAGTGCTGTGTGATGGTGTGCAGTTGGCTGTGGGGGACTCTCGAGTGCGGCTGCAGTGTGTACGCCAGTTATCTGTGGCACCACACAGTGCAAAATCCATCTAACTACTCAAGCTTCAGCTGGAGAACCTCAACAGCTGCCTCGGTGGGTCAAGGGTGAGATTTGGGGCCCTGTTCTGCCTCTGCAGGCTCTGGGACGGGGAAGCCTTGCCTGGCCTGCAAGTGGAAGTGGCCTGGTGCACAGCGCAGCACAGATCTGTGGTATCAGCACCTCTTCATCAATCTGGTGAGACCAAAGCCAACTCTCAAAACAAACATTTCCTGTGTGAACAATGTGTTTGTTATATTTTCCTCATTTGTTTATGATGGCTGTGTCGGCCACACTGATTTACATAAACACTGCCAATCTTGGGATGTTACACTCTCAACAAAAGTAGTTGAGTACAAACAGCATTCCTTAGTTTTAATTCATATTGTCTAAACATAGCAGATGTTGATAAAATGAGCCAACAAGAAAATACAACAAAGGAGACCATTTTGAGGGGGGCTTTTGATTCAAATGCATTCCAGATTGACACAATGATACAATATTAATAGAATGGATCATTTAAATGTCATATTTGGCTCCTATAGAACCATAAAACAGGCTTGCCTTAAGCTTTTGCAGCTCCCAGACTCTAAATGCATAGGATGGCTGTGTCTGCATCTGCTGCCCGCCCAGTTTCTGTGGTCTCACTCCTCCATCGCTGATTTGGTTGTTTATTTTTGCACATGTGCTGCTGCTGCTGAGTTGCAGCCTCAGTCCTGGACACACTGAGAGGTGGAACTCTCCCACAGGATGCCCCTGCTCTTCCACGGACCATGTCAACCCATGGGTGGTATTTCCAGGGCCCAGCACGGGGCAGGGAGAACCTCTTCATCTCTCCTTAATGCGATCCGGGCAATCACGTGTTCCTAATCCAAGGAGGTGTGATTGCAAATAAGGAGACACCAGCAGATGATTCGTCACGCTTTCTATTGGCTACCAGTGAATAAATCCCAAAGGGCACTGGCAACCTCCTGGCACTGAGTCACTGAACATTAGGCTACAGTGAGCAGTAGGGCCAGAATCTTCCATAGTAAGGGGTGACATATTGACTTTGAATATGGACAGTGAGCCTTTGCTTATTACAGTGAGTCAGAGAAAGAGATAAAATGTAATATTGTATCTTTGCCTTTAAATGAGAATTTGGATTCTAAGAGAGTCTTTGAAATCAGCTGCAGTTGTCCTGGGACCCACAGTCGCTCTGGCTGGTGACCCTGGTGGTGGGAGAACTTTCCCGGTGCAGTTCTGGCCCAAGAGCTGACCTTTCTCAGGCTCTGTTGGAGCGCAGTCCGCGGCAGGCAGCCTTCAGTGGGCTTGGGGAGGCCTGGAGAGCGCTCTGCTCTCTGGAGCCGCTGCATGTGTGTGTGCACAGCCTGCTGCTGGGTATGGGGCTGCTGCTCTGTATTATATGCCTAGAGTAACGCTCATTGCCTTCAGCTGCTTTAAAAAACTAAACTCTGGGACAGGCATGGTAGCTCACGCCTGTAATCCCAGCACTTTGGGAGGCCGAGGCGGGCAGATCGCCTGCGATCAGGAGTTGGAGACCAGCCTGGCCAACATGGTGAAGCCCTGTCTCTACTAAAAAAAAATAAAAAAATAAAAAAAATCCAAAAAAAAAATTAGCTGGGACGGTGGCACCCGTCTGTAATCCCAGCTACTTGGGAGGCCAAGGCAGGAGAATTGCTTGAACCCAGGAGGTGGAGGTTGCAGTGAACTGGGATCATGCCACTGCACTCTAGCCTGGGCAACAGAGTTAGACTCTGTCTCAAAAAAGTAAAATGAAATAAGATAATAAAATTATACCCTATAAAGTTCTCAAAATAGAACTAATGTAATAAACACCCCATAAATGGAAACTATTATTATTATTATTGAGATTATTGGGTTTGTTCTTAGATCATGCACATTCCTGCTCACCGAAGGCCATTCACCCCTGCTTGTGTCATGTGGAGGATGAGCTGTGTGGAGGATGTGGGGGAGTCCTTCCAGTTGGCAAGGGAGTGGGGCTCAGTGGAGGGACAGAGGTGCTCACCTACATATGGGGCCTTTGACACAAGGAGAAGGAAAAAAAAAAAAAACATAACCAAGTGCTTCTTTGACTAAAGGCTCATTAAAGAGGAGGCATGAAACAGGATGATATATCTTCGTCATGGCATAATGTTAATTCCATAGAATTAACATTATGGTTTATAATGCAATGGCAACATTCAAGTCCATTTTGTGGGTGGAGAAATTGAGACCAAAGAGGTTAAGTGAGTTTTGCAACACAGATTCTGGAAGCATCTCTAAACTTAGGCTAGTGTTTGGCCCTTGTCTATACTGCCCTTTTTAGTCAAGCTTTCTATGATCTCTAAACCAAGGAACCCATTATACTGCTGAGAGGAAAGACTATGGTGTTTAATGCCCAAGTAAGTACAGTAATTTGTTCAGTGTCTTTGCAAAATGTTCATGAAAGACGAACACTTTCCAGCTGCAGGAGATTGTAGACGGGAAGCAGTAAAAGTGACAAAAACCTTTTTTTTTTTTTTTTTTTAAATTCCTATTCGGCTTTGGACACCAAAGAGTTGTCATTAACTTTTTAAAAAATTGAACTGTTAATTTTGAAATAATTGTAGGTTGATATGCAGTTGTAAAAGCAAATACAGAGTGATTGATACTGATCAATACAGAGGGATCACATGTTACTTTATGCAGTTTCCCGCCATGGTAACATCTTGCGAATTTATAGAACAATACCATGCCTAGGGCATGGACATTGACACAGTCCAGGCACAGAACCTTTCCTCACCATGAGGACACCTCCGTTTGCCCTTTTGTAGCCATACCCTCCTCCTTCCCCTGTGCACCCACCTGAAATGTGGCAACCACTAATCTGTTCTCCATTTCTAGGACTTTTTATTTATTTTACAAATTTTCTCCAGTGCCGCTTGCCAACATTTCGGTGATTTCGTAATTTCAAAAATGTTATATAAATGAATCCTATGGTGTGTGACATTTTTTCACTCAGAATAATTTTCTAGACATCCATACATGTTTTGTGTACCAATAGTTCATTTCTTTATATTGTTATGTATGTAACACATTCATTTAACCATTCACTCAGTGAAGGACACCTGGGTCCTTCTCAGGTTTTGGTTATTACAAATAAAGTTGAACATTCTTGTACAGATTTTCGTGTGAACACAAATCTTCATTTCTCTAGAATAAATGCTTGAGAGAGCAACTGCTAAGTTGTATTGTCATTGTATGTTTAGTTTTTTATTTTTAAATTGTTTTATTTCAAACTGTTTTATTTTCTTTTTTTTTTTTCCCATAATTTTTTTTTTATTATACTTTAGGGTTTTAGGGTACATGTACACAATGTGCAGGTTTGTTACATATGTATCCATGTGCCATGTTGATTTCCTGCACCCATTAACTCATCATTTAGCATTAGGTGTATCTCCTAATGCTGTCCCTCCCCCCTCCCCCAACCCCACAACAGTCCCCGGAGTGTGATGTTCCCCTTCCTGTGTCCATGAGTCCTCATTGTTCAATTCCCACCTATGAGTGAGAACATGCGGTGTTTGGTTTTTTGTCCTTGCAATAGTTTACTGAGAATGATGTTTTCCAGTTTCATCCATGTCCCTACAAAGGACACGAACTCATCATTTTTTATGGCTGCATAGTATTCCATGGTGTATATGTGCCACATTTTCTTAATCCAGTTAATTTTTAATTTTTGTGGGTACATAGTAAGTATATATATATT
>NW_026652284.1:51347283-51348339 GCF_009828535.3 Hylobates moloch | reverse complement strand
CAGAAATCACCCGTCTTCTGTGTCGCTGGGGCTGGGAGCTGGAGACCGGAGCTGTTCCTATTCGGCCATCTTGGCTCCACCCCCCGGCGCTCAAACTGTTTTATTTTCAAACTGTTTTCCAGAGTTTCAGAGTGACTATGTCATTTTACATTCTCACCAGCAATGTATGAGTGATTCAGTTTCTCAACATCCTTGTTAGCATGTGGTGTTATCACTATTATTAAATTTTAGCCATTGTGATAGGTATGCAGTGGTATCTCATGGCTATGCATCTTATTTAATTTGCATTTCTATGGCTAATGATGTTGAGCATCTTTTTATGTGCTCATTTGCACCTATATATCTTCTTCAGTGAAATGTCTCTTTATCTCTTTTGCCTGTTTTTTAAAGGATTTTTATTTTCTTTTTTACTGTTGAGTTTTGACAGTTCTTTATATATTCTAGATAGGTTCTTAGTCAGATGTGTGTCTTACAAGTATTTTCTCCTAATCTGTAACTTGTCTTTTTTTTTTTTAAGTATTTTAATCTTATTTATTTATTTATTTATTGCACACAAAACAATAAACATTTTCTAAAAGTACATACAAACAAAAAGATGCATATCAAACATATTAGGAAGGTTGCACGTGGGAAGACGGGGAATAGAAATGGGGGGTAGGAATTAAAGAAAATAAATGAGAGAGGGACTTTGTATGGATCAATGATAATAACTCAATCCTCTATTTGACAAAGAAGAAGGAGAAGGAAGAGGAAGAAAAAGAAAGTGGGATAAAGAATCAGAAAGGGAGGAAAATAGAAAAAATTAGAGTATGACTCCAGGGTAGACCTGTTTTGTTGTCGCTGGGTTGGTTGGTTGGTTTGTCTGTTGTATTTTTCATATGTTTCGCCATGTTGGCCAGGCTGGTCTCGAACTCCTAGCCTCAAGTGATCAACCCGCCTCGGCCTCCCAGAGTACCGGGACTACAGGCATGAGCCACCACGTCCAGCCCCCACATTGCTTCTGGCCTCTGTGGTAGACCTCCCAGATGGGGCGGCCGGGCAGAGGCGCTCCCCACA
>NW_026652284.1:51315766-51347183 GCF_009828535.3 Hylobates moloch | reverse complement strand
GGCAGAGACACTCCTCACTTCCTAGACGGGGTGGCGGCCGGGCAGACTCGCTCCTCACATCCCAGATGATGGGCAGCCAGGCAGAGACGCTCCTCACTTCCTGGACGGGGTGGCGCCTGGGCAGAGGCGCTCCTCACCTCCCAGATGGGGCAGCCGGGCAGAGGACCTCCTCACAACCCAGGCGGGGCAACCAGGCAGAGACGCTCCCCACCTCCCAGACGGGGCAGCGGCTGGGCAGAGGCTGTAATCCCAGCACCCTGGGAGGCCAAGGCAGGCGGCTGGGAGGCGGAGGCTGCAGCGAGCCAAGACCACGCCACCGCACTCCAGCCCGGGCAACAGCGAGCACCGAGTGAGCGAGACTCCGTCTGCAGTCCCAGCACCTCAGGAGGCCGAGGCGGGCAGACCACTCGAGGTCAGGAGCTGGAGACCAGCGTGGCCGACATGGCGAAACCGCGCCTCCAGCCAAAGGAGAAAAACCAGGGAGGGGTGGTGGCGCGCGCCGGCAATCCCAGGCAGCCCGCAGGCCAGGGCAGGAGAATCACGGGAGCCGGATGCAGGGAGTCTGCAGCGAGTCGAGTATATTCCATCCTGGGCCACAGAGGGAAGAAAAGAAAGAAGAAAGCAAGAAGGAAGGAAAGAAGGAGGGAGGGAGGGAGGCAAGGCAGGCAGGCCTGTAACTTGTCTTAATAGGATCTTAATAGGATCTTTCACAGAGGAAAAATTTTGAATTTTGATGCAGTCCAATGTATCAATTCTTTTCTGTTATTAATTGTGCTTTTGATATCTATTTAAGCACTCTTTGACAAAAGCTATATCACATATATTTTCTCCTATGCATTTCCTAAAAGTTTTATAGTTTTACTTTTTAAGTTTAAGCCCATGACACATTTTGGGTTAATTTTTGTACAATGCTTGAGACTTAGGTTGAGGCTCATTTTATTTTGCCTTTGGATGTCCAATTGCTCCAGCACCATTTGCTCATAAGCTATCTTTACACCATTAAATTGCTTTTGCAACTTTGTCAAAAGCCCGTGGGACATATTTGCATGGGTTGACTTCTGGGTTCTTTAGTTGGTCCCATGATATACATGTTTATCCCTCTGCCAATACTACACAGTCTTGATTAATGTAGTTATATAAGTCTTGAAATTGGGCACTGATTCTTCCCATATTATTCTTCTTTTTCAAAATTATAGCTATTCTCATTCCTTTGCCTCTTCATATATCTTTTGGAATAGTCTTGTTTATATCTACAAAAACTTTTACTGAGATTATGATAGAAATTTTGTTAAACCTGTTTATCAGTTTTGGGGAGAATTGGCATCTTTCCTATTTGAGTCTTCCAATCCATCAACACCATATATTTCTCTGTTTATTTAAATTATCTCTTATTTCATCAGCATTGTGTAATTTCTGCCTTACAAGTCCTGTGTATGATTTGTTACATTTGTACTGTTTCTTTTTTTTTGATCAATTTTAATGGTATTGAATTTTTACTTTCCATTGAAAGGCCATGTTTCCATGTGTTTATTGCTGGTACATAGAAATACAATTGGTTTCTTTATATTTATTTTGTATCCATGACCTTGCTGAGCTCACTTATTAGTTCTAGGAGTTTTTTCTCTTCAGGTTCTTTGTGGTTTTATATGTAGATCATGTGTCATCTGCAAATAGGGGCCGGTTCATGAGTTTCTTCTCTGATCTGTGGCCCTTTGTTTCCTTTTCTTGCCTTTTTGCAATGGCTCGATAGAACTTCCAGCACTATGTTGAATAAGAATGTTAGAGTAGACATCTTTACTTTGTTCTCAACCTTAGGGAGAAAACATTCAGTCATTCACTTGTAATATTAAGTATAATGTTAGCCTCAGGGTGTTTGTAGATGTTCTTTATCAAGTAGAGGAAGTTTCTCTCTATTCTTAATTTTTTGAGAGTTTGTAAAAATCATGAATGAATACTGAATTTCGTTAACTGCTTTTTCTGCATTGTTCGGTACAATCATGTGATTTTTCTCAGGGCCATAGCTCGGGGTAGAGCATCTGACTTGACTACACAATCATGTGATTTTTCTTTTTTAGTCTGCATTATAGTGGATTGCAATGATTGCTTTTCAAATACTGAGACAGCATTGCATCTTTGAAATAAAACCCTATTGGTACTGAGTGTAATTCTTTTTACATATTGTAGGATTCTATTTGTTAATATTTTGCTAAAGATTTTTATACTATATTCATGAGGGACACCAGGCTTTGTTGCTTTTGTTGTACTGTGTTTTTCTAGTTCCGAACTGGGACATGTTCATTCCTCTTCTATTTTCTGAAATGATTCTGTATAGTTGGCGTCTATTCTTTTTTAAATGTTTGGTAGAATTCTCCAGTGACACCACCTGGATCTGCAGATTTCCTTTCTGGGAGATTGTTAATTATGAATTCAATTGTCTTAATAGTTTTAGGGTCAACACAATGATCTTTGAAATAATTATTTAGTATTGTAGTAGTTTGAGTTTTTCAAGGAATTGCTTCATATCATCTAATTTGTCAGATTTATGTGTATAGAATTGTTTATTGTATTCCCTTATTATCCTTTTTTTTGAACAGGTTAAATTCAGTTTTATTTGCTCTCTCTCATTTTACAATAACCTCCCTCATAAACATCTTCTACAAACAGAGCATATATCCTGGGTGTGTAATACAAAGTTGTAAGTTAATTCTTTTTTCCACACAAGTTGTAAAGTGTCGGTGTATCATATGAGAGTTCCCCTAATAGGGAACCAGATTTAAAACAAAACAATCATTTTAAATTTACCAAGTAGAGAATTTTTTCAGTAATCATTCATCTCTACATTCACATTCTATGTATTTTCTTGTGGTAAACAAACTGATTCAAATGATTTAAGTTATCCCACCGTTTAATAAGAAAAGCCTCTACAATAATTTGAAACCACGGTGTTCTCTTAATTTTACAAGTAGCTGCTGTTTTCAGAAGTTCTTCTAGTTCTTCCTTTGAGATAGCTTTTAATCTCATTGGGATCTAGACTCAAAGTGACATTCTTCCTCACAAATAAAATGTAATCAATTTCATGTTCACCCCAGATACCATCAGACTGAGCTTCATAGTGAATTCATGTTAAATAATTAATTTCTTCTGGAGGAACTGCTTCCATGGGGATTCCTAACTCAGCTTTCAGATGCTTCTGCACTGCTTGCCTTACTTCAAAATCATCACTTTCCTCAAGCTTGCCTGAATAACCTAATGGATGACAACAACAAGTATTGGTAAAGCAACCCGGAAAGGAAATCTTAGCATTTGAGCTTTCCCCTAGCAGGAGCTTATTTTCGGTGTTGAATAAGAAGACACTGAAAGTCCAATGCAATAATCCTCTTTCAGTGTTCTCATTCAGGTGACAACTCTTCTTGGTCTCAGCCCCAATTTTATTGTCATTTTCATCAATAAGGTTACACGTGTCTGCCAAGAGCTGAACCTGTTGCTCATAGAGATGGCTGGTATTTATTTCAAGCATTGTTACAAAGTGTCAGATTTGTCCTAGAACACTGAGCAGCCTCCAGCTTGAACACCAGGCAGCCCAGGTGTGTGCCTTTTTGGATTCTGTCCTCTGCATACATCGGCCTCTTACCCTTTGGATGTCTGCGAGGAGAGTGATATCTCCAGTTTCCTTCCCGATATTGATGTTTTGGGTTTTCTCCCTTAATCGTTTGTCAATTTTGCTAGAGGTTTGCCAAGTTTATTGATCTTTTCAAAGTACTAAATTTTAAAAAACCTGACATTCTTTCTTATTTTTCTTTTTTCAGTATCATTGATTCCTGCTCTTACTGTAATATATTTCCTTCCTTCTGCTTGCTTTAGTTAATTTTGTTCTTTTTCTAGGTTCTTGGGGTGGGAAATTAAATTATTAATTTGAAACTTTCCTCTTTTCTAATGTATACACTTAGTGGTATACATTTCCCTTCCAGCATGACTTTAGCTGTTTCCCACAAATTTTAATATGCTGTATTTTCATTTTCACTGACTTCAGTGTATTTTTTTGTTTCTCTTGAGACGTCCTCTTTGATCCATGGATTTTCAGAGGTGTTTCAGAGAGTTTTTAGTTTCCATATGTTTGGATATTTTCTCATTTTTGATTTCTGGTTTGTTTCTATGTGGTCAGAGAATGACTTCAATTCGTTTAAATTTTGTTGAGATTTTTAAAAATGACACAGAATGTGGTCTATCTTGCTGTATTTTCTCTGGATCTCTGAAAAAAAAGAGTACATTCTGCTTGTTAGGGGAAGTATTCCATAAATGTTGATTAGAAGCTGTAGTGTTGTTGATTTATTCTGTATCTTTGCTGATCTTCTGCCTAGTTGTCCTAAAAATTGTTGAAGGACAGACATTGAAGTCTTCAACTATAATTATGGATTAGTTAATTTCTTTCAGTTCTGTCAGTTTTTGCTTCACATATTTTGTGGCTTTGTTGTTTGGCGCATACACATTTAGGATTACTATGCCTTCTGATGGATTGACTTTTTATTATTATGTAATGTCCCTCTCAGTCTCTGGAATTTTTTCTTTTTCTTTTTACTCTTCAGCCTGCTTTATCAGATATTAATGTAGCCACTCCTCCATTCCTTTGATTAATATTTGCATAATATATGTTCTTCCATCTTTTTACCTTCCACCTGGCTATAGCATTACGTTTGAAATGAGTTCCTTATAAACAACATATAGTTAGGATATGTTTAGACTATTGTGGTTAGTGTATTTATAAGTTAGGAGTTAAGTATGTTTTATATTTCGGTTTCTGTTTGTTCTCTGTTTTTCTTTCTTAGAAGGAACTTAGAAAGAACTTAGAAGACTTAAGAGAAGGAAAGTCTGTTGTGTTTACCCATATTCTCACTTACTGTGTTTTTTCCTCCTTCCTGATGTACCAAGATTTCTTCTTTTATTCTTTCCTTTCTGTTGAGAGAACTTGTAGCCATTCTTTTAGGGTAGTCCTGTTGGTAACAAATCCTCTTGGTTTTCCTTCATTTGAGGATCTTTTGAATTTCCTTTTATTCCTCAAGGATATTTTCACTGGATGTAGATTTTTAGTCTAACAATCCTCTTCTTTCAGCACTTGAATCATTGTGCCATTCCTCTGGCCTCCATGGCTACCAATGAGAAATCTTTCACTTCAATTGTTTTCCCCTTATAAATGAGGTATTGTTTTTCTTTGGATTTTGAATTTTTTGAGAAATTTGCTTTGCTTTGTCTTAGTTTTTGGAAGTTTAATTATGATGTTTTAAATTATGACTTGATTCCTTTGGGTTTCTTCTATTTTGGATTCACTTTGCTTCTTTAATCTGAAGGCTTGTCTTTTGTTAAATTTACAAAGTTTTCAGCCATCATTCCTTTGGGCACTTTTCAGGCGTGTCCACTTTCTCCTCTCCTTCTGAGACTCTGTTGACACAAATGTTAGAGGTTCTGTTGCAGTCCCACAGGTTTCTGAGAATCTGATTTCTATTTCTTTCAGTCTGGTTTCTAGGTTATTCAGATTGGGTACATTCTACTATTTTGTCCTCCTCTTCACTGATTCTTTCCTCTGTCCCTTCCATTCTGCTGTTGAGACTATCCATTGAGTTTTTTATTTTGGTTATATTTTTCAGTTCTAAAATTTTTATTTAGTTTTCTCTTCTATTTCTTATGAGGACTTTCTGTTTCTTTGCTAAGACCATGTTTTCATTGGTTTCAAGCATGTTTGTATCTGCTGATCAAAGTATTTTTATCTTGGCTGCTTAAAAATTTTTGTCAGATAATTCTAACATCTGTGTCATCTCAGTGTAGGCATGCAGTGATTTTCTTTCATCATTCAATTTAAGATCTTCCTTTTCCTTGTTATAATGTGTGATTTTAGATAGAAACCCAAACACTTAAGTATTATGTCATGAGACTCAAGATCTTATTTAAACCTTTGATTTTAGTGAGCTTCCTCTGACACTGCTGGGGATGGGGGTGGGGTGCTGCCTCATTACCTCGAGGTTGGATAGAAGCCTAGGTTTTCCATTCAGTCTCCATTGACAATGGTGGTGTCTCCTCACTGCTCTAGGTGGGGGTGTTGGGAGTTCCATCGATATGTCCCTGGTTATGAAGAAGAGGACCATTCCTCAGGAGGCCTCCCCTGATACCCTGGCAGGGATGGCCTCATTGCAGTGGGCTACAGTGACATTCCTGACTCTCCTCTAGGCCTCTCTGACACCACCACAGCTGGCAGAGGGAGGGGCACTTCATTGGTGCTGAGTGGGAGTGCAAGTCCAGCCTCCTCATGTGGTGTCCACTGACACCACCCTGGTGGGGTAGGGGGCGGAGTGGAGGGGCACCCCCTAGCCCAGAGAGAGTGGGAATCTAGGCTCCCAACCTGGCCTTTGTTGACATGGTATGAGAGTGGGATCATCGTTATTTCCATGGTGTTTGGCTGGGGCAGGGAGGTTATCTTGTGAAAGTTTTCTGTCCTGATAGGCTACCTCTTTCCTGGTCCCTTGCCTAGGGAGGATCAGCTTTTGTTAGGGCTTTTTAATGCCTCTTCCTGTTGGCGCTTCCTGGTTGCCAGCTTCTTCAGCTTCAAGTCTGGGATATATGAGACAAAAAGAAAACACAGGAAATCCATATCATGTTCCTCAGGTCTCTAGCCAGCCTGGCTTCTTCTCTGCACCATTCAGTGTTTTACACGTAATGTCCAGCGTTCTTAGTTGTACTTGGTGGGAGGAGAGAGGAAGAACACACCTACTTCATCTTCCCAGAAGTCCTGTCTCAGCTTTCAAATGTTTGCCAAGTAGCATAAACAGCAAGTGGAAAGCAGAAAGTCTGAGACTTTGTATGCAAATTCATAATCATGATCCAATAATGTCCACTTCCAGAGAGGACTTTGCATTCCTTTCTGGTTGCTTACAGTGCTGTGGGTGTTAATGTTCCCTTGAAGTAGGAATCACTTACTTTCGACTAGCTTATTTTATATTGGGTTATTCTAGGACACTTGCATTGAATTACCTAAGAACGGCCACGGCAGACAAGTGTAAATTTGCTTAGCAGCAATTACTTAAAAGTGAACCTAAATGCTGCTGCAAACAGTGGCTAAGTTTCTGGAGTGGGGAGCTCAGATCATCCAGTCTCTTAGGGAAGGGTAGCGTATGAGTGTTGAACACAGAGACTTCATAGCTCACATCATTAAGCAGTGATAGATTTAAGTGACTGTTCCTGGACAAGACACATTAGTAGCTTTCCTGTGGCACTTCATAATGAGCAGTTAATTTTAGCCTGCTCAAAGGAGGAAGGCGTCCCTGCTGGCTTACCAGCTCGGTTTTCAGGGAATCACTATAGTGACAAATACTGTTATAAAATATACAGAGGAAAGTGATTAATAAGTGCCCACTGATGATTAAGTGTTGCCAGATTTCCTGTGAAATGGAGAAGTGGTGTGAAGATCAGGCCACCTATTGGCATCTCTTGTAATGAGTGATTAATGTGCCTTTGAACCCAACTTTTCCATTTGTGTGTTGTTTCTAACCAGGGATAGAAATGGAAACTATTTATCTTTGGATCCAAACCCTAGACACATTTAGGAGTTCAGAATTCATAAAAGTGAAGACTAAGAGTGGATTAAAGTGACTTTGGAAATGTAGATTATTTTACAAGTTATTGATGCACCTGACCCAGAACAAAATACTCTGGTTCAAATTACAGCTGCTCCTACACAGCAGTTGATTCCCATCACCGTCACCACCGCATGTCACAAACCAAAAATCTTATGCTTGGCACATGAATATTCCAAATGCCCCAGTCCAAGCTAGCCCTACTCATTTGTGACATGGAATTTAGTTTTCTAAATGTAACTTACTCTGGTATTCCAGGGCCAGGCCCAGTGTAAGTGCTCAACAAATGTTTAATGAACGAATGGGCTATGGGAGACATGCAGACTCCATGGCCCCAAAGCAAAAGGAAGGTTGGAGTCAATTTCAATTTGGCCCATAAAATTGGGTTGACCTTCCGATGAGTAAAGACATTTATTTAAGTTCAGGGTTCTGGGTGTACTTTTCTCATAAGACTTGAGCTTTAGAAACAACCATGAATTAGTATGGACACTATGGCTTGGACTTCAAGGAACACAATACTGTTAACAATGTTCCCCCCGCCTCCCCAGCACACACACACACGCACACACACACACACACAAACACACGTTTCCCTCTCAACTTCTAGATATGTTTTGTTGTTTGTGGTGGCACATTACAGTGCTTTATGTAACACTTTGGCATTTCCTTGTGTCACAGCGTCTTACAGTTTAGTTGAGTTGTCTACATAGAGACAAGTGTCCCCCTTGTTCATGACAGTTACAGTTGGGTTCTATTGCATTCAAGAGAGTCACTCAACCTCAGTGGTTTTACCAGACTTGTTGTGAACAGTGTCATAGAATATACCTGGCTGCAAAAGAGCCTGAGAGGGGTTTTTTTTTTGTAATAGGAATGTTGCTGCCCCAGACAAAATTGGGTTATGTTGATTAAAAAAAGAAGGTAAAAAGAGAATGTCTATTTAGTTGACAATCTGTATTTTCTGACACACTACTGAAGTGTGTATTTATATCCACTCATTTACCTTGGGCTGGAGAGCCTCCAAGCATGAATTTTTTAATGCTCGTTAGCTTGAAAACACAATCACACACTTATGTTTTTTCTTTGGAGGGATGGCGTGGAAAATCTGTGAACTTGCTTTCTGGCCAAATGAGTCAACCAAAGATGGGAACATTAATTTGTTGGAACAGTTGTGTATCAACATCAAACTGAAGACAGAATTACAGTAATATATATTCTTAGAGAAATAGGGAATGCTAAGTTAAAGACAGTATTCCTGCTCACAGCAGCTAACAGCAAACCTACCTAGGAAGAGATGGCACATGTCAGTAAACTGCTCTGCTAGGGCAGGGACTCTGGAGTCTTTGTTGGCTACAGAATTCTGGGATTCTATGACCCCCTACTGTGGAAATGCATTTGAAAATAAGCCATCTCTAATCACTCACCTGGGGTGAGCTCAGGAGCTGGGGTTCCTATTGTTCACTAACTCTCTCTCCCCCACCAGTCCATTTTCAGCCACTGTATCTTCCATATGAAAGGAGATGGCACAAAAGACTTGCCACAGTTGAAACTCTTTATAATTAATGAATTGAAGACATTTGTTGAAGCTGCTTATTTTTAAAAATAATGTGACCTCTTCTTTATAACTATAAGGTGTGGGAAGACAAGGCCATTCTTGATTCTACAGATTTCAGGTTTGTACATTGGAAGGGAATCTGTCTTTTTAACTTGCTATGTTTGACAATAATAATGGCTCATATTTTTTGAGCGCTTAATATATGCCCATTGAAGGCTTTACATGTGATATCAGTTAGGGTTTGTTTGTCAGTTAGCAAATGACTATAGAACTTAATGCCTTTTATGAACGAAATGATTGTGCATCCTACCACCAAATTCACATGCTGAAGCCCTCCTTCCCAATGCAATGGTATTAGGAGGTGGGGCCTCTGGGAGGTGATTAGGTTTAAATGAGGTTATGAGGGTGAAGCCCCAACGACAGGATTAGTGCCCTTATAAGAAGAGGAAGAAAGTGCAGCCTCTATGCTGTGTGAGGACACAGTGAGAAGGCACCCACCTGCAAGCTAGGAAGTGCACCGTCACCAAGGACAGAACCTGCTGGCACCATGAACTTGGACTTCCCAGCCTTTGTAGCTATGGAAAATAACTGTGTGTTGACGAATCCACTCAGTCTACGGTATTTCGTAGAGTAGCCTGAGCTTGACTTAAACCAAGAACCATTTATTATTCCTCATGAATCTCTGGGCGGATATGGTTCCACTTGGCTGATCTTGGCTGGGCTTGTACTTTTATCTGTGGTCATCTGGAGGGTGGCATGGCTGAAGCTGGCTGGTCTCAGAGAGCTTCACTCAGATCTCTCGTCATTAACCATCGGATGGCAGGGGTCATAGGGCAACTGGGCCACTTGTCTCTCATCACCCAGCAGCCTGGCTTCATTGTGTTTACAGGGTGGCAATGGGGTCCCAAGAGGGGAGGTGAAAGAATGCATGGCCTCCTGCAGGATGCTACTTCCACCCAGTTCTATCAGCCAGAACATCACAGGGCCAGCTCAGACTCAAGGAAGAGACTCCGCCTCTCGATGGGAGGAGCTGCAGAACCACATTGCAAAGACGTGGATGACATAGGAAGGGATGGAGGTGTGGCCATTTTTAATCTCCCTCACATGTGTTAATGCTGTTAATCCAGCAGTCCTGTGAGGCCATATGATATACTCTTATACCCATTTTATACATGAGAAAACTGAGGCTTAGCAGGGCTAAGGAACACCATTCAGAACTAGGACTCAAGCATTTTTTCTCTAGAATCTGTTCTTTTACCTATTCCCTCACTTTGGACTAAATATCAAAACTAGACATCAAAGTCAATTCATGTTAATTTCACCACCATATAGATAAATTCCAGAAAGCAACAGCCATCTAAAAGGGTTTTGAGGAAGGTGCATAAACTGTGCATGGCTCACTTAGAGAAATGCAGTCAATGTAGGTTTATGACTGCACCTCTCTCCTTCCATGCCTTCTTAAGAGGCAGCACCAAACATTTCTGAACATCCTGAGTGTCCAAACAGCCACTATTTAAACTCTCAAGTGTCCTGGATCTGTCCCTGTGCCTGTCCCTAGAAAATATACTCCCAGATTTTCCCAGATGTTGGTGGTCTGATCATGGCAAAGGCCGTGGACAGATTCAAGCAGTTACTTCTGAATTGCAGCCAGGCTGAGACTCCCAGAGAGCAGAGCGGGCACTTTGAGGACAAGGCCACGGATGAGGGTGGCTGTGTTATAGGAAGTGAGTCAGTTGCCATCAGATGTGTCCAGTCATGGTTGCTGAGGCTCCTGGGTCCCTCCCTTGTTTTGCAAATATCGCCAACCCCAGGGTCTTGATACTTTGACAAATATGAGGACACAAAATCTGCTGATGTCTCCGGGAAAACAAGCAAAAAGATGAATCTGGCTTTCAAATGCCTGGGAGGCCAACAGATCTCAGCCAGGGCTGTGCAGCAGAGTGGAAGGATGTGTTTGCCCAGAATCCCAGCTCCACATTGGTCCTGGAGTGTTAAAGAAGAGGTGTTGAGTTCTCTCTCCCTAGACTTCTCCTCCCTGACTCCAGGCCTACATCCCAGGATGAGGATGGATTTATGATATCTAGAAGTGCTGAGGTGAGAGTGATGAGGCCTCAGCAGCGTGGAGAGCATTATTTGTGCTCTGCTGGAGAAGAAGTTAGAAGAGCAGCAGTCATGCACTGGTGCTCCCAGCTCTTGGCAGCCTGTCTGGGTTGAGCCATGTAAGCTGGCACATCCTGAAAAGAATAGGTTTTCTGTAGAATAAATAATCACTTCCTCAGAACAGTGACTAATGGAAAGCCCTAATCCTCCAGTACAAGTTTCTGCATCACCATGAGATTGAGAACTTCCTGGCCAGTGACCACAAGTTGCTGATGGGCAATAATGCCAAGACTGACTTTCTGCACTCAGTGGATGACAAAAACGCTGAGATTTCAAATGCATCTCCTGGAGAGCAGACAGGCAAATGTAGAGCCAGTAGGGAGCCTGAGCATCAAGATGGCTGTGAAGCCAAAGGCAAGCTCCCAGGTCAGAGGTGCCATGCACACATACCTGCTCTCAGCCTGAAGTAGCTTTGGAGTGAGTGACTTTTTTATTGACTCAAAAACAATCTCTTCCCAGTTGTGTGCTTTGAAAAACAAGTGGCCCGGAGGTGGAGCCAAGATGGCCGAATAGGAACAGCTCTGGTCTCCAGCTCCCAGCCCCAGCGACACAGAAGACGGGTGATTTCTGCATTTCTGCTTGAGGTACCGGTTTCATCTCACTAGGGAGTGCCTAACAGTGGGTGCAGGACAGTCGGTGAAGTGCACTGTGCGCGAGCCAAAGCAGGGCGAGGCATTGCCTCACTCGGGAAGCGCAAGGGGTCAGGGAGTTCCCTTTCCTAGTCAAAGAAAGGGGAAACAGATGGCACCTGGAATATCGGGTCAGTTCCATCCTAATACTGCGCTTTTCCAACGGGCCTGGAAAACAGCACACTAGGAGATTGTGTCCCGCACCTGGCTCAGAGGGTCCTATGCCCACGGAGTCTCGCTGATTGCTAGCACAGCAGTCTGAGATCAAGCTGCAAGGCGGCAGCGAGGCTGGGGGAGGGGCGCCCGCCATTGCCCAGGCTTGCTTAGGTAAACAAAGCAGCCAGGAAGCTCGAACTGGGTGGAGCCCACCACAGCTTAAGGAGGCCTACCTGCCTCTGTAGGCTCCACCTTTGGGGGCAGGGCACAGACAAACAAAAACTCAGCAAGAACCTCCACAGACTTAAATGTCCCTGTCTGACTGACAGCTTTGAAGAGAGTAGTGGTTCTCCCAGCACGCAGCTGGAGATCTGAGAACGGACAGACTGCCTCCTAAAGTGGGTCCCTCACCCCTAAGCAGCCTAACTGGGAGGCACCCCCCCAGTAGGGACAGACTGACACCTCATTCAACCGGGTACTCCTCTGAGACAAAATTTTCAGAGGAACTATCAGACAGCTGAATTTGTGGTCTCACGAAA
Source organism: Hylobates moloch (assembly GCF_009828535.3). NCBI lineage: Eukaryota > Metazoa > Chordata > Mammalia > Primates > Hylobatidae > Hylobates > Hylobates moloch. The sequence continues at coordinate 51,334,528 of NW_026652284.1, read as the reverse complement.
ATCCGCTGTTCTGCAGCCACCGCTGCTGACACCCAGCCAAACAGGGTCTGGAGTGGACCTCTAGTAAACTCCAACAGACCTGCAGCTGAGGGTCCTGTCTGGTAGAAGGAAAACTAACAAACAGAAAGGACATCCACACCAAAAACTCATCTGTACATCACCATCATCAAAGACAAAAAGTAGATAAAACCACAAAGATGGGGAAAAAACAGAGCAGAAAAACTGGAAACTCTAAAAAACAGAGCACCTCTCCTCCTCCAAAGGAACGCAGTTCCTCACCAGCAACGGAACAAAGCTGGATGGAGGATGACTTTGATGAGTTGAGAGAAGAAGGCTTCAGACGATCAAACTACTCTGAGCTACGAGAGGAAATTCAAAACAATAGCAAAGAAGTTAAAAACTTTGAAAAAATATTAGAAGAATGGATAACTAGAATAACCAATGGAGAGAAGGGCTTAAAGGAGCTGATGGAGCTGAAAGCCAAGCTTCGAGAACTACGCGAAGATTGCAGAAGCCTCAGTAGCAGATGCGATCAACTGGAAGAAAGGGTATCGCTGATGGAAGATGAAATGAATGAAATGAAGAGAGAAGGGAAGTTTAGAGAAAAAAGAATAAGAAGAAATGAACAAAGCCTCCAAGAAATTTGGGACTATGTGAAAAGACCAAACCTACGTCTGATTGGTGTACCTGAAAATGATGGGGAGAATGGAACCAAGTTGGAAAACACTCTGCAAGATATTATCCAGGAGAACTTCCCCAATCTAGCAAGGCAGACCAGCATTCAGATTCAAGAAATACAGAGAACGCCACAAAGATACTCCTCGAGAAGGGCAACTCCAAGACACATAATTGTCAGATTCACCAAAGTTGAAATGAAGGAAAAAATGTTAAGGGCAGCCAGAGAGAAAGGTCGGGTTACCCACAAAGGGAAGCCCATCAGACTAACAGCTGATCTCTCAGCAGAAACTCTACAAGCCAGAAGAGAGTGGGGGCCGATATTCAACATTCTTAAAGAAAAGAATTTTCAACCCAGAATTTGCTATCCCGCCAAACTAAGCTTCATAAGTGAAGGAGAAATAAAATACTTTACAGACAAGCAAACGCTGAGCGATTTTGTCACCACCAGGCCTGCCCTAAAAGAGCTCCTGAAGGAAGCACTAAACATGGAAAGGAACAACCGGTACCAGCCACTGCAAAAACATGCCAAATTGTAAAGACCATCAAGGCTAGGAAGAAACAATAGCAACTAACGAGCAAAATAACCAACTAACATCATAATGACAGGATCAGATTCACACATAACAATATTAACGTTAAATGTAAATGGGCTAAATGCTCCAATCAAAAGACACAGACTGGCAAACTGGATAAGGAGTCAGGACCCATCAGTGTGCTGTATTCAGGAAACCCATCTCACGTGCAGAGACACACATAGACTCAAAATAAAGGGATGGAGGAAGATCTATCAAGCAACTGGAAAACAAAAAAAGGCAGGGGTTGCAATCCTAGTCTCTGATAAAATAGACTTTAAACCAACAAAGATCAAAAGAGACAAAGAAGGCCATTACCTAATGGTAAAGGGATCAATTCAACAAGAAGAGCTAACTATCCTAAATATATATGCACCCAACACAGGAGCACCCAGATTCATAAAGCAAATCCTCAGTGACCTACAAAGGGACTTAAACTCCCACACAATAATAATGGGAGATTTTAACACCCCACTGTCAGCATTAGACAGATCAATGAGACAGAAAGTTAACAAGGATATCCAGGAATTGAACTCAGCTCTACATAAAGTGGACCTAATAGACATCTACAGAACTCTCCACCCCAAGTCAACAGAATATACATTTTTTTCAGCACCACACCACACCTATTCCAAAATTGACCACATAGTTGGAAGTAAAGCTCTCCTCAGCAAATGTAAAAGAACAGAAATTATAACAAACTGTCTCTCAGACCACAGTGCAATGAAACTAGAACTCAGGATTAAGAAACTCACTCAAAACCGCTCAACTACATGGAAACTGAACAACCTGCTCCTGAATGACTATTGGGTACATAATGAAATGAAGGCAGAAATAAAGATGTTCTTTGAAACCAACGAGAACAAAGACACGACATACCAGAATCTCTGGGACACATTCAAAGCAGTGTGTAGAGGAAAATTTATAGCACTAAATGCCCACAAGAGAAAGCAGGAAAGATCCAAAATTGACACCCTAACATCACAATTAAAAGAACTAGAAAAGCAAGAGCAAACACATTCAAAAGCTAGCAGAAGGCTAGAAATAACTAAAATCAGAGCAGAACTGAAGGAAATAGAGACACAAAAAACCCTTCAAAAAATTAATGAATCCAGGAGCTGGTTTTTGAAAAGATCAACAAAATTGATGGACCGCTAGCAAGACTAATAAAGAAGAAAAGAGAGAAGAATCATATAGATGCAATAAAAAACGAAAAAGGGGATATCACCACCGATCCCACAGAAATACAATCTACCATCAGAGAATACTACAAACACCTCTATGCAAATAAACTAGAAAATCTAGAAGAAATGGATAAATTCCTCGACAAATACACCCTCCCAAGACTAAATCAGGAAGAAGTTGAATCTCTGAATAGACCAATAACAGGTTCTGAAATTGTGGCAATAATCAATAGCTTACCAACCAAAAACAGTCCAGGACCTGATGGATTCACAGCTGAATTCTACCAGAGGTACAAGGAGGAACTGGTACCATTCCTTCTGAAACTATTCCAATCGATAGAAAAAGAGGGAATCCTCCCTAACACATTTTATGAAGCCAGCATCGTCCTGATACCAAAACCTGGCAGAGACATAACCAAAAAAGAGAATTTCAGACCAATATCCTTGATGAACATTGATGCAAAAATCCTCAATAAAATACTGGCAAACCAAATCCAGCAGCACATCAAAAAGCTTATCCACCATGATCAAGTGGGCTTCATCCCTGGGATGAAGGGCTGGTTCAACATACGCAAATCAATAAATGTAATCCAGCATATAAACAGAACCAAAGACAAAAACCGCATGATTATCTCAATAGATGCAGAAAAGGCCTTTGACAAAATTCAACAACACTTCATGCTAAAAACTCTCAATAAATTAGGTATTGATGGGACGTATCTCAAAATAATAAGAGCTATATACGACAAACCCACAGCCAATATCATACTGAATGGGCAAAAACTGGAAGCATTCCCTCTGAAAACTGGCACAAGACAGGGATGCCCTCTCTCACCGCTCCTATTCAACATAGTGCTGGAAGTACTGGCCAGAGCAATCAGGCAGGAGAAGGAAATAAAGGGTATTCAATTAGGAAAAGAGGAAGTCAAATTGTCCCTGTTTGCAGATGACATGATTGTATATCTAGAAAACCCCATTGTCTCAGCCCAAAATCTCCTTAAGCTGATTAGCAACTTCAGCAAAGTCTCAGGATACAAAATTAATGTACAAAAATCACAAGCATTCTTGTACACCAACAACAGACAAACAGAGAGCCAAATCATGAGTGAACTCCCATTCACAATTGCTTCAAAGAGAATAAAATACCTAGGAATCCAACTTACAAGGGATGTGAAGGACCTCTTCAAGGAGAGCTACAAACCACTGCTCAATGAAATAAAAGAGGATACAAACAAATGGAAGAACATTCCATGCTCATGGGTTGGAAGAATCAATATCGTGAAAATGGCCATACTGCCCAAGGTAATTTATAGATTCAATGCCATCCCCATCAAGCTACCAATGACTTTCTTCACAGAATTGGAAAAAACTACTTTAAAGTTCATATGGAACCAAAAAAGAGCCCGCATCGCCAAGTCAATCCTAAGCCAAAAGAACAAAGCTGGAGGCATCACGCTACCTGACTTTAAACTATACTACAAGGCTACAGTAACCAAAACAGCGTGGTACTGGTACCACAACAGAGACATAGATCAATGGAACAGAACAGAGCCCTCAGAAATGATGCCGCATAGCTACAACTATCTGATCTTTGACAAACCTGACAAAAACAAGAAATGGGGAAAGGATTCCCTATTTAATAAATGGTGCTGGGAAAACTGGCTAGCCATATGTAGAAAGCTGCAACTGGATCCCTTCCTTACACCTTATACAAAAATTAATTCAAGATGGATTAAAGACTTATATGTTAGACCTAAAACCATTAAAATCCTACAAGAAAACCTAGGCAATACCATTCAGGACATAGGCGTGGGCAAGGACTTCATGTCTAAAACACCAAAAGCAATGGCAACAAAAGCCAAAATCGACAAATGGGATCTCATTAAACTAAAGAGCTTCTGCACAGCAAAAGAAACTATCATCAGAGTGAACAGGCAACCTACAGAATGGGAGAAAATTTTTGCAACCTAGTCATCTGACAAAGGGCTAATATCCAGAATCTACAATGAACTCAAACAAATTTACAAGAAAAAAACAAACAACCCCATCAAAAAGTGGGCAGAGGACATGAACAGACACTTCTCAAAAGAAGACATTTATGCAGCCAAAAAACACATGAAGAAATGCTCATCATCACTGGCCATCAGAGAAATGCAAATCAAAACCACAGTGAGATACCATCTCACACCAGTTAGAATGGCCATCATTAAAAAATCAGGAAACAACAGGTGCTGGAGAGGATGTGGAGAAATAGGAACACTTTTACACTGTTGGTGGGACTGTAAACTAGTTCAACCATTGTGGAAGTCAGTGTGGCGATTCCTCAGGGATCTCGAACTAGAAATACCATTTGACCCAGCCATCCCATTACTGGGTATATACCCAAAGGACTATAAATCATGCTGCTATAAAGACACATGCACACGTATGTTTATTGCAGCACTATTCACAATAGCAAAGAGTTGGAACTAACCCAAATGTCCAACAACGATAGACTGCATTAAGAAAATGTGGCACATATACACCATGGAATACTATGCAGCCATAAAAAATGATGAGTTCGTGTCCTTTGTAGGGACATGGATGAAACTGGAAAACATAATTCTCAGTAAACTATCGCAAGGACAAAAAACCAAACACCACATGTTCTCACTCATAGGTGGGAATTGAACAATGAGAACTCATGGACACAGGAAGGGGAACATCACACTCCGGGGACTGTTGTGGGGGGGGGGGGGGGGGGGAGGGACAGCATTAGGAGATACACCTAATGCTAAATGACGAGTTAATGGGTGCAGGAAATCAACATGGCACATGGATACATATGTAACAAACCTGCACATTGTGCACATGTACCCTAAAACCCTAAAGTATAATAAAAAAAAAAAAAAAAAGAAAACCCAGGAAATTCACTACTGTGTTTTCCTTTGGGCCCCAAGTTTTCTTTTCTTTCTTTTTTTTTTTTTGAGACGGAGTCTGGCTCTGTCGCCCAGGCTGTGGTGCAGTGGCAAGATCTTGGCTCACTTCAAGCTGCACCTCCTGGGTTCACGCCATTCTCCTGCCTCCGCCTCCTGAGTAGCTGACACCACAGGCGCCTGCCACCACGCCCAGCTGATTTTTTGTATTTTTAGTAGAGACAGGGTTTCGCCGTGTTAGCCAGGATGGTCTCCATCTCCTGACCTCGTGATCCACCCGCCTTGGCCTCCCAAGGTGCTGGGATTACGGGCATGAGCCACCGCGCCCGGTGGGCCCCAAGTTTTCTAGCCAGCATGACTTTTCTCTTCATCTTTCTGAGCTGAGCCTTGATATGTGTGTGTATGTGTGTGTGTGTGTGTGTGTGTGTGTATATATATGTATATTTCTTATCAATGTATTTTACATACAATATCAATGTAAATATATATGTAATATCTACATATACCTATATCTCTATATATTAGATATATGTAATATCAACATATATCTATACATTAGATATATCTATATATTATATATAGATATATTTATATATAAAATGTCCAAAGTTTTTCATTGTACTTAGCAGGAGTAATAAGAAAAAGTAAGTCTATTTCATTTCTCAGAAGTGGGAAATATTATTTTTTTAAAGATTTGACATTTTGTCAACAAAAAAATTCAGTATAAAGGGGAAACATTACAACACAGAATGGTGAGACAGAAAGCAAGGTCCTTGAGTTGGTGAGATGACACATGGAGGGGCTGGTTCTCTGATAGAATCAGGGACACCTCTTTCATTGGCACAAAAGGGAAGGTAGATGGACATATATTGCAGATAGGTCTAGAGAGTCAGGGTTGAGTAGATGAGGGGATTCCTCTACATTAGACCAGCGCTGTTCAATAGAAATTTCTGAGATGGTGAAAATGTTCTATATCTACACAGTCCAGTATGATAGTAAGGGGAGACGTGGCTGTTTAACATTTGCGATGTGGTTAGTGCAACTCAGGCACTGAGTTTTTAATTTAAATTAATTAAATTTAAATAGCTTCATGTGGCTAGTAGCTACCATTGGACAGTATAGCTCTAGATGAAAGATGAGGTAGATTCATTGGTTGAAAGTGAAGCTGAGAGGTGAGAATGTAGGGATAAGTTGGAAGTTACAGAAGAGATGAAAAGATGTAAGACAGTCCTCTTGATGTGTGATCATGACTGGCCAACACAGTGGTGTGATTTTCTCCAGCAAATATAGTTGCAGAAAAATCATATTATAAAAACATTGGCTGGGTGAGGTGGCTCATGCCTGTCATCTCAGCACTTTGGGAGGCTGAGGCGAGTGGATTGCTTGAGCCCAGGAGTTCAAGACCCTGTCTCTACAAAAAATACAAAAATTAGCTGCATGTACACTTGTGGTGCCAGCTTCTTAGGAGGCTGAGGTGGGAGGATCGCTTGGGCCTTGGAGGCAGAGGTTGCAGTGAGTTGAGACCAGCCACTGCCCTGCAGCCCGGGTGACAGAGTGAGACTGTCTCAAAAAAAAAAAAAAAAAAACCCTCCCCACCGCCACATACACATTTTGACAACAGAGTTGAACCAACCCCCATTCTTCTCTAGTTTTCCAGGGAGGAAACAGATGGCCATGAAAATAAATAACTGAAGTTACTGGCCCAAGGTGACTACTACCTGGCATAACCAGGTCCTTCAGTGTTTTTTTCCCTCAAATTAGTACCCTTTCCTTCATTTGTCTGCCTCCTCTTGCACCCTCTATTTGAATAATTTAATACCTATAGGCAAATGTTTTTGTACTCTCTAAAATCAGACCTGGAATCCAGACTGATCTCAGGAAAGTCTCAATACCTTCACAGAGGTGAAGAAGAGGCAACCAAATGAATTAGACAGCAACGTGATTCCTAGAGAATGGCAAGACCAATTCTTCAACTGCTTCTTCAGCATTTCTGAAGCATATGGAAGATGACCCATTGTGTTCTCTTAATTCTTTGATAATCTGGACATTGACTTTTCCATTATATGACCTGGGCTTGTGGGCATCATGTCGTAATGCACCTGTTCAGACATCTCCCTGTACCAATATGGATCACTTGAAGAGACTCCTTTGCCTCCATCAAAAAGGATACAGTTGTGTATCTCTTCCATTTTTGTTTACAGTGTCTAAAATTATTTGAGCAGTTTTTCACCTCTTCTCTGATAAACACCTTATTAGTCCTTAAAAAGAAAAGAAAAAAGGAAAATAAAACTCTTATTGAGATCCAAAAAAAAAAAAAAAAAAGAAAAACAAGTGGCCCGAGGGAACTGTACCAGAGCAGCAAATGACAATAGACTGATGGTTGACTGTGTGGACGAGACACATTACAAAAACACGAGGAAATGAAGACAGACCCTGCCCAAGTCAGATGCGCAGACATCAAGTCAGGAGCCTGGAGGGAGAGGGCTTTGTGTGTGCCACACAGGGCCACAGAAGTGAAATAACTTTGTAACAGTGGGGAGCACTCTGCACATGTTCCCATCCGAAGGGCCCATGACAGTTTGGATGTTGCCCTACTCAAATCTCATGTTGAATTGTAATCCCCAGTGTTGGAGGTGGGGCCTGGTGGGAGGCGACTGGATCATGGGGATGGATTTCTCATGAATGGGTTAGCACCATCCATCCCCTTGATGCTGTCCCTGTGATACTGAGTGAGTGCTCATGAGATCTGGTCATCTAAAAATGTGTAGCACTTCCTCCTTTCTCTCTTGCTCCTGCTCCTGCTGTGTGAGACGCCTGCTCCCACTTCCCCTTCTGCCATGGTTGGAAGCTTCCTGAGGCCTCCACAGAAGCCCAGCAGATGCCAGCATTGTGCTTCCTGTATAGCCTGTGGAACTGTGAGCCAACTCACCCTCTTTTTTTTTTTTTAAACCCAGTCTCAGGTGTTTCTTTATAGCAATGTGAGAATGGACTAAAACAGCTCAGACCCACCTAATTATTAGTAGTGCCTCCTCCTCTCTCTTCCTGAGGAATGTCTGCAAGGACAAACTGTTCTCTATTTACTAAAAGCTAAGTGAGCACTTCTGTATAACTCTTTAAAATGTTGGGATCAGAAGTGTTAGTGCTGCTCCATTTTTGTCTTACCAATATTCATTTAGTTCAGTGTCCAAACACTCTCACTTAGAAAAGTACTAGAAACAGATGAGATGCCAGCCTAGGAGGCAGCCTCCCCTCCACACGGAACCCCCACTGACCATCACTGCACTGTCAATCAGGGCAGTATAACAGGGAAGAGACAGCAGCACCATGGGACCCTGAGCCTTGGTTGAACTCGCCAATGCAAAGCAAAACGAGGAAAACAAAGGCTCTCCATGGAAAAGGAGCTGATTTATCATGAATTTTATTGTAGTCGTATGACAGAGTACCTCACTGAAGACAGATAAATGGGTAGAAAGCTATTCCCTGGAGGTGTTAGACAAGAAAAGCTCTGTAGCAATGTGAATTTGGGAAATGTTGAGTTAAACAAGTTAAATAAATTTCTTTCCTGCAGGATTTCTCAGAATATTCTTATCCTAATGTGCACTGTGAGTCTCCAAGAGGGGAATATGTTATGCAGGACTTCCCAAATTCATGTAGCCACAGGACTCCTGTTTTTCCTTCTCCCTCAGGCAGTGGCTTGGTGCTGTGGTAAGCATGTGGGCTCTGGGATCAGCCTGTCGGCTTGAATCTAGGATCTCCCTCCTCTGAGCTGTGCGCCATTGGACAAGTCACTTAACCTCTCTCAGCTTTGGTTTCCTCATCTCTAAAACGAGTATAACAGTAGCACCTGCCTTATAAGGTTTTTGTAAGGGTGTGGAAAATAAATTAGTTAATTCATATGAAGCATTGCATTTATCCCATGACCTCAGAGACCGTTAAAGCTTAGCAAGTTATCCGTAGAAAGCACCTTGCAAACTGAGTGTTGCATCGTGAACACTTTTCAAAATTATCAGTGTAGTGGACATTAGGGTGGCCGCTTAGCATCTGTGACACACACCCAGGCCAAAACGATTGGTTTAGGTTGGCCTAATTAGAAGGCTGCTCAAGAATGTTGTTTGATGGTTGAGAGGAGGACATCCCTTTGCATCTGAGTGATGGTGGGTGGGCATTGGACCTGGAATCGCTGTGGGCAATTTACTCTAATGAGACGAGTCAGCCTGGGAGGGAGCACACACCCTGAGGACGGCAGACCACAGATGCGCCCTCAGCAAACCTCCCTGGAAGTGTGCCCCTCCCCTGGACTTGCTCAGTCAGGAGAGCCTGTAAATTCCTTGCAGCTGAAGTAAGTATGAGTAAGGTTTTCTGTCACCAGCCGTCTGCAGCCTCTCAGCTGATAGAGTGGGGGAGCTGGTGGCAAAGTGGGGGAGCAGCTACGGGGTGCAAATAAAGTCCAGCTCTTTGGAATGGACTGCACCAGCTCCCAGCTCTCATGTGACTCCTCAAAGGGAGATATCAAAATCTTCTACCTAAACCTTATGGTGAAGGTGAGGTGCAAAGGAGAGAAGGTGTGCGAAAACACTTTGGAGACAGTCAAGTGTTCTATAAAGGCAAAGCAGAAATGTTTATAGCAATAGTGGAAACTCAACCACTTCTTGATTTAAAGCTGTTACACTGTGGTGGTACAAGATTTTTGGCTAATGCTAAAATAAGAACATAAAAGCCAGCTGTCAAAATATTATAATTGGTTTCTGTCGAACCTGAAGGCTTTAAATTCTGTGACGCTATAAGTTTAAGGGCTTATCTATGGATTTCTGCCATTCTATAATACTCTATCCCATTTAAAATTCTATCGCTGTGAATACTTCAAAAGGGATTCTGGAAAGTATTTACATATAACTGACGAGTCTCACATTATGGTAATTTAACTTTTTAAAAAATTTTAAACTCTGTGAAATTTTAGTTGTCACTTATCCTTATTTATAATTCAACTAAATGGACCAACTACTATTTGATAAAAGGTAGTGAAATTTTCACTTCTAGTTTTAGAAAGTTTTAACCAACAGTATAGTATGGTGCAAAGTTAGTAAAAGAAATCGTCTACAAAAAGTAAGAAGAAATAAATTCTGCAATTACTTTAATGAAGTTGAAACTTTAAATTATTAGCAATAATAACCATCATTGAGAAGGACAGTTCTCCATGGGTTTCTTGCACATCTACAAGTCTTGCTGGGTATTTCAAGAATGCAAAGCCCTGGCTGACCTTTAGCCTGGCCATTTCTCAGGTTGTGTTTGCAGTGAGTAACCTTGAGGAACTGGGTAAGGTCTCCCTCCAAGACAAAGAGTGGACTGACGACTTACTGTTTGATGTGACAATGGTGTGTTCCCCAAGCTTAGTGCTCATCAGATATGGCGCAAACCCACTGCACGTAATACATCCATCTGGGCCCCTCCATGCCAGCCCCATACACATTCAGGAAAAGGAGAACTGTCATATGCATGCCATATCCTGAGTAATAAAGTCCCATGTCTCTGATCCAGGGGTCTCATGTCTTCTGCCAGCATCCATGAAACCGAAATAGGCTAACCTATTAGCTTACAAGGAGGGTAAAGGCAGATCCTAGACTTTACATCGGTATTGAGATTTTTGGTGATTTTGTATAACATTTGATTTATTTTCATAAACATTTCCTTGTTAAGAATTCACACCTACGGTATTCTTTGTGGGCTCCTGGCATCTTCATTAACCAGCAGACAGAGCCCGTGCTGATTAATTAGATGCAGGCAAGCTTCCTTTGTTTCACACATGCCAGACACCTCACAGAAAAATCCACTTACAGTTATCACAATGCTGTTAGTACACAGAAAAAATGTAGGACATGATAGTAGCATCCTTTACTTGGGCTTCAGAGCATAGAAGGTAAAAATATTACATTTTCCAAGGGGACCTCCCAGGTAGTAGGAAGTTTGGGAATGTGCATTACCACTCTAAAAGCAGTTGAAAGGAATATTTTCTAAATAAAGAATTACTCTGAAGTTGCTAGCACTACATCTTGTGAAAGGAGAGCTCCTGAATATAATAACATATTTGTCTTTGGAATTCTAAAACTTTCTCTTTCGTTTACACCATGTATGTTATTAGGGAATGAGATCCTCAGCTGGGTGTGGTGGTGTGTGCCTGTAGTCTGTTACTCAGGAGGCCTAGGTGGGAGGATCGCTTGAGCCCGGGAGTTCGAGTCCAGCTTAGGCAACATAGTGATGCCCTGGCATTGCAAAAAAATAAAAATAAAAATGGAAAGGAAATCTTACCTTGGAAATGATCTGATGTTTACTATGCTTAAAAACTGTGTGTCAGTCAAGTGCCTGAGGAAGTGCACATGCAGGTCTTGTGACTTTACTTTAACATCCTCATGTTTGTACTTTCACCTACCACAATTTCAGGTGCACACAGACAAGTTCAGAGCTGACCACCTGCCTGTGGCCGGGCCAATTTCCCTGAACAAGTCTTAGCATCAGTACTTGATGAGCTCCAAGCCTCCTGTTTGTTTATAAAATAAAGCTCCTCTTGCTCATTTTGCCTTTGGGTGGAAGCATAAAACGTTCTTTAAAATAAAGGAAAGAAATTTAAGAATAATTCAAAATTTCATTTTAAGGATTTCATGGTAGAAAGTCAAATAGAATACTATTAGTGATGAGATGGCAATAATGAAAAATATTTAATAATGTCTGTTGTAATTTAAATGTTGTTTTATTATTATTTTATTTTAATATGGAGCTCTTCATGAATTTGATGTCATCCTTGCACAGAAGCCACGCTGACCTCACCAGCATTCCAATTTTAGTGTATGTGCTGCTGAAGCAAGCATGTAACTTGAAGTTTATTTTCAAACTTCAGAGTTGCATGTATTGACAGTCATGTTGTTCCACCTTCAAATGGATTTTTACTTCTTTTTTTTTTTTTTGGAGACAGAGTCTCACTCTGTCGCCTAGGCTGGAGTGCAGTGGTGCGAGCTTGGCTCACTGCAACCTCCACCTCCCAGGTTCAAGCGATTCTAGTGCCTCAGCCTCCCGAGTAGCCAGGATTACAGGTGTGCATCACCATGCCTGGCTAACTTTTTGTATTTTTAGTAGAGATGGGGTTTCATCATGTTGACCAGGCTCATCTCAAACTCCTGACTTCAGGTGATCTGCCCACCTTGGCCTCCGAAAGTGCTGGGATTATAAGTGTGAGCCACCGCTCCTGGCCCTGATTTTTTTTTTTACTTCTATTTCACAGTGACATGATTTGGTGGATTTGAAGAAGTGATCCCCGTACTGGTGTGTTTTTCATTTCATCACTAACTTTAATTTTTAATTTTTAAAAAAGCCTCTTGGAATAGGTAACTTGCTTAGAAACACATCAGAGAACTTAAATGGTAGAAGAATAAGAGTGGTGAGGAAAAGAAAAAGGCTGTTTTTCAAATACAGTCGGGCTTTAAGGCAGTCTGTGCTCTTGGAAGAAGTTTTGTAAGAGGAAGTGATGTAAGTCAAATCTAATCTTCCCATCCAAACAATGCTATGACTATAGGGTTATTTTACTAAACAAAGACTTAATGCCTAGTTGTTTTTTTTTTCTTTGAGACAGCGTCTCGCTTTGTCACCCAGGCTGGAGTGCAGTGGCGCGATCACGGCTCACTGCAAGCTCTGCCTCCCGGGTTCATGCCATTCTCCTGCCTCAGCCTCCCGAGTAGTTGGGAGGACAGGCGCCCGCCACCATGCTTGGCTAATTTTTTGTATTTTTATTAGAGACGGGGTTTCACCCTGTTAGCCAGGATGGTCTCGATCTCCTGACCTCGTGATCTGCCCACCTTGGCCTCCCAAAGTGCTGGGATTACAGGCGTAAGCCACTGTGCCTGGCCATGCCTAGTTTTTAAAGGAATACTTTAAATACCCCTTTGATTCAACTGCAAGTGTATGGTGTGGCACTTCTGAGGCACATGCAAATTGGTGAAGGAGGGCAGCTGGTTGCACATTATTTATTACTTGATTTATGCAAGAGAACCACTGAAATGGGGGCAGATAAGGTTGGAAGATCCTTGAGAAGGTCTGTTTTCAATCTACGAACTTTAGAAAACCTCAGGTGCAGTTGACGAATGGTCTAGCCAAGGAGTGGACCATGTGGCCCGAAGGAAGAGTACTGAGGCTCCATGATGCCTGGGCTGCTCAATGGTGGGCAGAGCTGAGAATGAACCATTGGAGAGGGGTGACATCAGCAGGATGGAGGACCAGCGCTCCCCCTGCGTATCTGCCCACAGCAGCCACCCACAGTCAAAAGTGCCTCTGTGGGAATTTTGGGATCTAGATGGGAGTTGCAAAACCGCAGTGGGGTCCAAGATTGAGCAAAGCCATTTTAGGAAGACAGAACCAGGTGGCAGCTTGCTGATGATGGTCCCAGCCACACAGCTGGGAATAGTCCTGTCCCCCTGTAAACTTGCCTTGATCCTGCAACCAGCACTATCTGCCAAGCCAGGGATGTGGGAAGAGCCATGCCCACCTATACTTCCAGTAGCAGGCCCACCCAGCTCAGTCCAGGCTGTGGATGGTGAAGCAGCCAGTGAAGCAGTTCCATCTCCTATCAGCTGGGGTCTGGGAGCAGCACTGTCTACCAAGGGACCTGGTGGGAGACACATTCACCTGAACAATGGAAATACAACACACCAAAACTCGCAGGATACAGCAGAAGCAGTTCTAAGAGGGAAGTTTATAGTGATAAATGCCTGCACGAATAAAAAAGAAAGATCTCAATTAAACAACTTAACTTTACATCTCAAGAAATTAGAAAAAGAAGGATTAACTAAACCCAAACTTAGAAGGAGGATTGTAATAAAGACTAAAGCAGAAGTAAATGAAATAGAGATAAGAAAGACAACTGAAAACCTGTGTAACAAACCTGCACATCCTGCACATGTACCCCTGAACTTAAAAGTTAAAAAAAGATCAACAAAACTAAGAGTTAATGTTTCTTGAAAGGATCAACTAAATTGACAGACCTTTAGCTAGACTAAGAGAAAAAAGAGAGATGACTCAAATAAAAAAAGAGAGAGGGCTCAAATAAAATAATAAATTAAAGAGAAGACATTACAGTTGATACTATAGAAATACAAAGGATTATGAGACACTACGATAAACAATTATACTCCAGCAAATGGAGAAGCCCAGAAGAAATGGATAAATTCCTAGAAACAGACAAGCTACCAAGATTGAATCAGGAAGAAATAGAGAATCTGAACAAACCTATAACTAGTAAGGAGATTGAATTAGTAATCAAAAAACCTTTCAACCAAGAAAAGCTCAGGACTAGATAGCATCACTGGTGAATTCTACCAAACATTTAAAGAAGAACTAATACCAATTCCCAAAATCTCCTAAAAAATGGAAGAGGAGGGAACATCTTCAGACTCATTTAATGAAGCTGGTATTTCCCTGATACCAAAGACAGATAAGGACACAATGAGAAAAGAAAACTACAGGCCAATATTCCTGATGAACATAGATGAAAAAATTCTCTACAAAATACTAGCTAACTGAATTCAATAGCACATTACCAGAATCATACACCATGAAGAAGCGGGATTTATCCCTGGGATGCAAGAATGGTTCAACATATGCAATATCATTTCCTGAAGCTTTTCCTGTAAGATCAGGAGCAAGGATACCCACCCTCACCACTTGTTTTTAAGATAGTACCAGAAATTATAGCTAGAGCAATTAGCTAAGAAAAAGAAATAAAAGACATCCAAGTTGAAAAGGAATAAGCTACACTGTCTCTGTTTGCAGATGACATGATCTCACCCATAGAAACATCCTAAAGTCTCTATCAAAAAACTGTTAGAACTAATAAGCAGATTCAGTAAAGTTATATAATACAAAGCAACGTCCAAAAACCAGTTGCATTTCTATACACTAAAAGTGACTAACCAAAAAGACATTTAGAAAACAACCCTATTTACAATAACATCAAAAAGAAGAAAGTACTTAGGAACGCATTTAACCAAGGAGATGAAAGATCTGTACACTGAAAAACTATAAGACATAAGAAATTGAAGAAGGCACAAATGAAAAGACAGCATATATTCATGGAAAAGAAGCATTAATGTTAAAATGTCCATACTACCCACAATAATCTATAGATTTAATGAAATTCCTATCAAAATTTCAATAACATATTTCACAGAAATAGGAAAAAACATTCTAAAATTTTTCTGAAACCTCAAAAGACTCTGAATAGCCAAAGCAATTTTGAGTAAGAAGAACAAGGCTGGGAGCATCATATGTCCTACTGTCAAACTATATTACAAAGCTATAGTAATCAAAACAGTATGGTACTGGCATAAAAACAGACACATAGAACAATGGAACAGAATAGAGTCCAGAAATAAATCTACAGCCATTACATGGCTTTGACAAGGGCACCATGAAGACACAATGGGGAAAGGATAGTCTCTTCAATAAATGGTGTTGGGAAAACTGGATACCCATATGCAGAAGAATGAAATTAGACCCTTATCCTGCATCACACACAAAAATAACTCAAAGTGGATTAAAAGACTTAAACATAAGACCTGAAACATAAAACTCCTAGAAGAAAACATAGGGAAAAATGTCCCTGACATTGGTCTTGGCAATGAGTTTTTTGAATGTGACAACAAAAACACAGATTACAAAGAACAAAAATAGGCAAATGGAATTACATCAAAATAAATGCTTCTGCATAGCAAAGGAAACAACCAACAAAATGAAAAGACAACTTACAAAATAGAAGAAAATGTTGTTTGCAACCGTGTATTTGACAGTTAACATCTAAAATATATAAGAAATTCATACCACTCAATAGCTGAAAACCAGATAATTTGATTAAAAATAGGCAAAAGACCTGAATAGACATTTCTCCAAAGAAACATACAAATGTCCAATAGATATATGAAAAGGTGCTTGGCAATACTAATTGTGAGGAAAATACAAATCAAACCCACAATGAGATAAAGACAAGAGATAATAAGTGCTGGAGAAATGTAAATTGTTACATCCATTATGGAAAATGATATGGAGTTTCCTCAAAGATTAAACATGGAACTACCAAATGACCTGGCAATCCCACTTTTGGGTATATATCCAAAGGAAATGAAATCTGTATGTGGAAGAGATATCTTTACTCCCATGTTCATTACAGCACTATTCACAATAGTGAAGATATGGAAACAACCTAAATGTTTGTCAGTGGATGAATGGATAAAGAAAATGTGGTACATATACACAGTGGAATGTTACTCAGCTGTAACAAAGGAAAATCCTCATGGATGGCCCTGGAGGACATTATGTTAAGTAAGATAAACTGGACACAGAAAAAGAAATACTGAATCATCTAGGTAGTAGATCCAATACTAGTAGTAGTACTCCAATAGCTTATTAGTAGTACCCAAAGGACACACACGTAGGTAATGTTATTTGCGATTAGATGTTTTCTCTTCAGCTTTCTCTCCAGCATTTCTCACTCCTCCTGTTCTTGTGACCCAAAATATATGTTTCTTTGAAAGTGGAAATCGTGTAACAGAAATGTGGCTTTTGTATTTTATCCTTAGCTATTTTCCATGAAACACATGCATGTAATGTTTTGACTTTCAGAAAAAGAGAGGTGAGAGCAAAATGAAACGATTTTAAGGTGTGCCAGGCAGTCAGGGACAGAGGGAACTTTTCCTTCTAGACTGTGTCCAGGCAGGCTCTGGAGGCTGTTCTGCAGCTAGCTGAGGCGAGACTGAGTTTCAGATCAATCTGGCACTTGAAGTCTGAGCTGGGTTAGTTCAGGGGCAAGAGTGCCCACAAGCTACTGCCATCCATGCTGGGAGGGTCTCCTAAGCCTGTCCTGCAGCCCAGCTACCACGCCTGCGCTGACCCATGAATGACACGTCAGGCACCACAGAGTCCTATTCATAAGCTCGTGTTTTTGGAAGAAAGGTCCAGAGTCTCTAAAAATGAGCAGTGAGACAGTGACATCATAATGGTATTTATTATTTCAGGTTAGACTGGCACCTACTAAATCATTACGGCCACAGGTAGGTTTTTCCACTGAGAGAAGCCTTCTTTTTCCCTCTAAAGCTGGATTACTGGGAGGCTGAGCACGCACGCTCCCTCGGGGTGCCAGCCTGGGTGGAGTAAAGGCCCAAAAGATTCCTGCTTCATTTTATTTCCACACATTCCCCACCCTAGAAGTTGAGTAGATTGATTTTTAT
Source organism: Hylobates moloch (assembly GCF_009828535.3). Taxonomy (NCBI): domain Eukaryota; kingdom Metazoa; phylum Chordata; class Mammalia; order Primates; family Hylobatidae; genus Hylobates; species Hylobates moloch. Next base: position 51,316,919 of record NW_026652284.1, on the reverse strand, counting down.
GGGGCACAGACTGGGCAAGGCTCAGACACAGGCCCTCCTCTTGCCACCTCCACTGCGTGAGCGGGACATGTGGACCGTCTCAGGACACCCTGCTCCCAAATGCCTCTTTTTGGGCCTGAAATTCCCATTTTACCTAAACCTTTAAGTTCAGGCTTTCAAGGACCCCATTAACACAGATTTTCAATTTATTTGGAATACAAAACAAGATTATTAGCATTTTATCATGGATTAATTTATCCTATTACCCTAGCCTAGAAAGGCCCGGGAGAACGAGACTGATAAATTTAGGTGGGGAAGGAAAGGGATGAAAAAGAGCCAGTGAATATAGGACTCTGCCTAGGGAATGTTTAGTGTGCCTACTGGTGGAGATGTGTGTGCATGTGTCCATGAGCATACGTGAGTGCATCTGTGAATGTGTGTGGATGAATATGTGTGCTATGCACATGCATGCAAGTGCACACATGCACATGTACATGTATGTGCTGCACACATGTGTGCATTGTATGTGTGTGCACACATGCACGTGTGTGCATATGTGTGTGTATATGTGTATGTACAGAGTAGGTGAGGTGGGAGTGGATGGGAGATAGAAGTAGTACCAGGCTACAAAATCATCTAGATGGATGCTAGGACTTCAGGAATTAAATATATACATGCATATATATACATTCATCCCAACCTCAGCGGACTTTTAAAGAAAATCCAGAAAGTAAGACAGTGCTTAAGAGAGTAATATTAGTGATCACCTAATTACCCAAGTTGCATTTTATTTTATTTTATTTTTGAGATAGAGTCTCGCTCTGTTGCCGAGGCTGGAGTGCAGTGGCGTGATCTCAGCTTACTGTAACCTCTGCCTGCCAGGTTCAAGCGATTCTCCTGCCTCAGCCTCCTGAGTAGCTGGGACTACAGGCGTGCGCCACCATACCTGGCTAATTTTTTTTTTTCAGTAGAGATGAAGTTTCACGATGTTGGTCTCAAACTCCTGACTCAAGTGATTCGTTCACCTCAGCCTCCCAAAGTGCTGGGATTACAGGCGTGAACTACCGTGCTCGGCCCCCATGTTGCATTTTAGGTATGAAAAAAAATTCTGAGGGATCTGGGCACTGTTTCTTTCCTTTTTTTTTTTTTTTTTTTTTTTTTTTTGAGACGGAGT
>NW_026652284.1:50968465-51315666 GCF_009828535.3 Hylobates moloch | reverse complement strand
TTTTTTTTTTTTTTTTTTTTTTTTTTGAGACGGAGTCTCGCTCTGTAGCTCAGCCTGGAGTGCAGTGGCGCAATCTCGGCTCACTGCAAGCTCCGCCTCCCGGGTTCCCGCCATTCTCCTGCCTCAGCCTCTCCGAGTAGCTGGGACTACAGGCGCCCGCCACCACGCCCGGCTAATTTTTTGTATTTTTAGTAGAGACGGGGTTTCACCGTGGTCTCGATCTCCTGACCTCGTGATCCGCCCGCCTCGGCCTCCCAAAGTGCTGGGATTACAAGCGTGAGCCACCGCGCCCGGCTGTTTCTTTCCTATTGAGTGAAGGGTGACCTTGGCTTGGGGATGTCCCAGAAACACAACTCCCTGGGGCTCCGTGAGCCAGCCTGGGGGCTGCTAAGGGGAATTTTCCTTTCTCCTTGGGCTGTGGTTTTCCTTACATTCATGGTTTCTTTCCCAGTCTGGCAGCAGCTGCATCATTAAACTAACCTGGCGCCTGAAAAGAAGGATAACTCTCTGTTGAGATTAATGATAATGCACTTAAATTTACATAACACGTCAAGTCCAGAAGGATCCCAAAGTGCGCTGTTAACCTCCTAGAAGGGCTGAGATGCAACAGGTTTCCTCTGCAACCTCACAGAGCCGGGCAGGTGGAGCAGGAAGGCAGCTCGGCTTCTGTTTCCTAACGATGCTAGCTGCCGTAGCGCAACTTCAGGCTGAATGGTCAGGAAGAACAAAATGCTTGACAGACTTTTGTGTGGATATTAAGGTTTTGCAACACTCAGCTCAGCCACTTAGAAGAAATGGTTTTACGTCAGTTTTGCAGAAAAGGATTGGAAGCTCAAAGTAAAGAGACTCCTAGTGTCCCAAAGCAGGAGACGTCCCAGTCTAGGGTCCGTGAAAGGAAGGGTGTGGCCAGCTGAGCGATGAAGTCTTGGGGCAGGGAGGAGGGACTGGCAGGGGACCCCACTGCACGCCCCCTCCATGGCCCCTCTGCTTCAGGCACATGCCTTTTTGCCGTTTCCCCAACTCACAGAGTTCATTTGGCCTTGGGACGTTGCATGGCTGTCTCCTGTGCTTGGAATTGCCCTTGCTGCAGGCTCACTCCTGCATTTCACTCAGGTGACCTGCCAGATGTCAGGTGGGCAGGGAGCATGCCCCTGACCCCTAGCCACAGCCTCTGCCTCCAGGCACAGCCAGTGCCCTTCCTTGCACTCTTTCTCATCAGAGTGTGTGCCTATCTGAAATTATAGTCTTTTTTTTTTTTGAGATGAAGTCTCACTCTATCCCGCAGGCTAGAGTGCAGTGGCGCGATCTCACTCAGTTCACTGCAACCTCCATCTCCCAGGTCCAAGCGATTCTCCTCTCTCAGCCTCCCGAGTGGCTGGGATTACAAGCATGCGCCACCACGCCCGACTAATTTTTTGTATTTTTAGTAGAGACGGGGTTTCACCATGTTGGCCAGGCTGGTCTTGAACTCTTAACCTCAGGTTATCCACTCGCCTCAGCCTCCCAAAGTGCCGAGATTACAGGCGTGAGTCACTGCACCCAGCCTATAGTCTATTTTTAATCTGTGCACTGCTTATTGTTGGTCTCCCCAACAAGAATATAAGCAACATGAGTCGGGGCTGTTGTTCCATTCTCTGCTGTATCCTTTAAGGCTAGGGCAGGGCCTGAGACCCAGCAGGCACACTGTCACACCTCAGGCTGCAGGAACGTGTGCAACGCCCGCAACCTCACATCACTCCCCTGCGGGCGGGGGCTCGGCATGGCGTGCAACGTCCCTGCTTGCTTTGGGTAGACAGCACCCAGTGTGTGTCCAGGTCCGGACCACATGACACTCCATGCAGTGGCTTGTGTGGTGTGGACATTTTGTGGAATTACATGAAATTTGTCATTCAGAAAGTCCTCTGCCTAGGTCAGCACATTTCTGATACATTGGATGCTAGGAAGTTGGAAGTTTTTCTTTCCCTCTTCCTGTTCAAAAGCGGGTTTGGCGTGTGCTAGGGTGGATTGAAACAGCTTAGTCTCTCTGGCTTTTTCCAAAAGAAGACAGTGGAGTTGATGGGATTGAGTAGCTCCTTGGGTCAACTCTAAATGAAGGCAGAACTCTACCGAACAGTGTCCATCCCTGCCTTCAGGAACCCTACAACCTTTGGACAACAGATACAGCGGCCAGAGGCCACAGGACAAGCACAGGTGTGAGGTGTGAAATGGTGCAGTGTGTGGAAGGTTCCCGGTTGGCTGGAGTTCACTGGTAGAGGGAAAGGGAAGGGATGTTCCAGGCTGAGGGAACAGCAAGAGCAGAACTGGATTCAAAGAGGATGTGGGTGGGGAGCAGGGAGAGCTCTCAATGTCTGGAGTTGGAGCCTGGGGGAGGATCCAGCTCTGCCCTGGGAGATGATCTCATCAGCTAAGCAGGACCAGGCCTGGGCCAGCGTTTATAAGGAAGACCTCCCAGGAAAACCAGGGTATGGCAGGGATTGATGCTGGTGATTCACTGAGTGGCAAATCTTTCTTTAGAGTCATTTCTGAATTGATGTGCCAGGATTGTGGCTGTAAATGTGTGCTTGTATGTGTGAAGGAGAGTAGCTCAGACTCTTTTTGCATCAAGGGGAATTGAACACGCAGATATGTCTTAGCCCTGGGAGATCTTTCAGAGGCCAAGGGCTGAGTGCAGTGGGATGCTCTGTACAAATAAAACTCTTCTAAGCAAAGTAAGGGTGTCCAGGTCTCCTCAGGACAGTGTAGGTCTGTGCTAGCAGCTGTCCACGGGCAGAGGGTGTGCTGGACCAGGGAGCTGAGGCTCACTCAGAGGACACAGGCAGTGGGGAGTGCCCTGTTGATGGTCACTGTGACCCCAGTGTGACTCCCCGGCCAAAGCATCCCTCTGTGACCTATACTATTCTTGTCTCTGCTAACCCCAGAACTGAGCTCAGCACAGGGTCAGAGCACACTTTCTGTGTTAAATAAAGGTATTTCTTAATTACTTTAGTCAATGTGGTAACGGCTCCATGAGGAAAGCTCTGTGTGCCGCTTTGTCAGGCTGCTCTGTCCTCGGGCCTGGCTGCCATGCTTCTCATCCTGGACACGTGGCTCCTGGGGCTGGCACAGCATGTGTGCGCCATGCCCTGCCACTCACTGGGTGGCAGTGCACAGGCACCCACCCCGCCTGGGCCATGAGCCTGCCCCCGGGTTTGTTCTCAGCACCAGGGTGACTGGGTGGGGGTGGGAAGAGGCGAGATCCAAGAGACATTGGTCGCGAAGGCCTTATAGACTTTGTTCTCTCTGGGCAACCGTAACCTCCGGAGAGGGATCCAGATGCAAACTCAGTTGGTCCTGTCTTTAGTCAGGCAGGCTTTTCTGAGTTTTTTTTGTTTGTTTTTTGTTTTTTCTCTCTTACATAGAGACAGGTTCTTACTATTTTATTATGAAATAGTTTGATGTGCTCATTGCTGGTAGGCTTGTAACTAAGACTCATAGACTCACAGTAAGTTTTAGAATGATTTAAAAAATAATTCTTGGTTACTGGTTGTAGGATGCTGCAGGTCGTTAAGGAGTATGAGAATTTGCTTGGCATTCCACAGTGACTCTTTTCTTCTTTAAGATAATCAGCCCTCAAAACAGAAATGGAGAAAACTCAGCATCAGAACACATTCATATCCAATCATAAATAGGTCAGTTCAGTGGCACACATAAAAGCTTTCCCTGGGACATTACTTTGTTGTGGATAGGTGCAGGAATTTTACAATTCACTGCATAATTTTCACTCTGATTTTAATATGCCAACTATGCATAAGTCACATAAGTGAGTTGGTAGTTAAAAAAATGAGTTTTCTACATTTCTTGACTTTCTATGTTTGGATTATAAATGATGTGATGAATATTCTTATCCATATGGAGAAATATCAAGAATTCTCCATGTGTTAACTGAGCAAATGTATCTAAACTTTCTGGCACACCGAAGTCATAAATCTCTCTGGAAATGTAGACTACGTGAAGTCTTGTACTGAAAGATCCAATTCTATTTCTGCACTTTTATTCAATATTGTGACTTTGTGGAAGCTGAAGGTACACCCTCCCTCGTTATCTCTGCCAGATTCCTGGCAGCTGCACTTAGGCAAGCTGGCCAGTACAGGGAGGAGTCCCCTAAATTACAAAACGCAGTGCTTGTCATCTGAGAAAAATGAAGCACCCCCAGTCCGCTGACTGATTGCTAATCATCCCCTACGCTAGCTTTATGAGCAGCCGATTCCTTCCTGTGTGGTTATCTTCGACCTGCCCATGCCTGCGCGCTGACTCTCACCTCTCCGACCTGCTCCAGCGGAAGGTTCTCTGCCCCGGGCAAAGCTATTTGAGCAGGCCAAAAGTTGGAGAAAAATACCAGACCAAACCAGCTCCTCCAGCATGAAAGACAAAAGCAAGGTGCAGGTGGGGCCTATTCGAACCTTTTTCTTAATACTCGTCGGAAACCTCTAGTTTCTTAAGGCTACATGTAGCATGCTCTAAATTTCTTACCCTGCTTCCCATACATTAAAAATATGTATTTATTAAGTTAAATACCATCTAGGGCCACTAGATGTCACTGCCTTCAATCTGTTCCGCAAACTGCCACTTGCTGGGAACTGAGGAGCCGGCCAGACATTTCAGTGCAGAAGAGCCCTCGCGGAAGCAACCGCGAAGAAGACTTCCGGCGAGTGCGTGGGGCTAGAAGCACTTCCAGTGATTCTTTGCAAGGTTCAAAGTGAAGGTGAACAGACCAGTCAAAGGGAGCTCGCGTTCAGGTTCATGTTATGCGGACTATGCTGGGCCGGGAAGGGCGCAGGGAACGGGACCTATGGCCTACAGACTCACCGCGCCCTTCGTCCCCGCCCACGCCTCGGGTGCCATCTGCCCGCCTGTGCTCTGCGCTGAGTGCCCAGCCAGCCGCAACCCCACAGATGACCACGATGTTGACCTGCCTGTTTCCACTTTGCAGGAAAGGAGACAGAGTGAGGAGGCCAGCAACAGGCACAAGAGCTCCTTTTTGACGTGGGATCAGGGAGGCCCCAGGTGGTGGCCGCAGAGGAGCTGTATTCACCCTGCCTCCTAGTTGGGGCACCACACTAGTTCCAAATGGAGGAAACTAGGGAAGGACTGGAGCTAAAGGAGCAAGGAAACCTTAGAATCCATAACGAATGCTACACAACTTCCAGAGGCACATGGCCCACAAGAAAAGCCTCAAATGGAGTAACATCTAAAAGGACTGAGTATTTGGAAACGTGTTCCTTTGGGGCAAAGATGACACCTCCTAGGTCGGTGCGTGATTGGCATCAACCAGGGCCTGAATTTATGTTTCTTATAATGGTTTTATAGTTCTTGATTAAATTGTGCATTTTCTTTTTGCACTGTTCCGCAGTTTTAATATTCATTCCCATTGTGTCTAGACATACTCATCTGCAGTTCAGTTCACAACAGAAATGATAATTTGTGTAGGAGGAATGACAGCCCAAAATAGCCCATTTGCTATAATCCAGCTGTAGTTAGAAGGGGCAGAACACTCTAGGATGCCTAGAAGAAAGAGGGTAACAATAAAATAGCAGGTTCTACTTTTCGTTTGTACCAGTGAGTTCAAGAGCACTTGTTACTGAGGGAGACTCTCCTGTGGCTGGGCTTGGAGGCCTGTCGATTTCCTGTTCCTGAGCTCAGGCTTTTCTGATGGGGAAAAGCCTGTCAGCATCATATAGAGGACAATATGGCTATTTCCCTTGTGAGTAAGCCTCTTTGCTAAGGGGAAAGTGGTCTTTTTCTTCTACTGGCCTAGCTAGAAATAGAAAGCCCCTGGGTGAATGAGAATTCTTTCCACTATGGGCACATTTGGACAGATTTCATCTTTTCTGTTTCTACTTGAAAGAATTCCCTGGATGACAGGATTCAAAGGTGTTCTCTATAGCTAGTGTTTGGGCTGCAGCTAAGATGGTTCTAAGTGAACCAGTGCAGGGAGGATCTCACAGTGCGAAGGCAGATGTGAGCCAGGGCCTCGGCCTGGCACAAGGCTGCTGGAGTACTGTGCACTGGTGAGGTCCAGAAAATTGGGGAGGTCTCAATACGGGAAAAGGCAGGCAAAAAGAGAAGTATTGTTAACCAGATCCTCAAAGCAAACCTGGAGTTTATTCCTTCAGTAAACATAGGACCCTGACCATATGCCAGACTTTGCTGTAGGCTGAGGAGATTAACAGTGAACAAAAAGACAAAAGTAATCAGCTGGAGTATGCCTTCTAGTAGGAAGAGACACAAAGTGAATGAACGTAGTGAATCACATAGCTGTGGATTAGATGAGATGGGCAAAGGGGAAAATACAGGAGGAAGGGGGATGAGGAGTGTCAGGTGTGATGGTCAGGGAGTCCCACTGAGAAGGTGACATGTGTGCTCATGCATAGAGAGGACAGTGAGGAGGTGTATGGCTGGAGAAGTGACCAGGGACAATGCTGAGCTAGGTCAGAGGGTCCAGCTCAGATCTTGGTGAGCTTGGAGGTCATGCAAGCACCTCAGCTGCCACCCATGGGAGGTGGGTGGGTTTCCGCAAAGGAATGCCAGGCTCTGACACCTGTTTTGAAAGGTTAAAGGGGCAAAGGCTGAACAGAGGCTGAGGAGGAGGAGGTTGTGACGATCCAGGTGAGAGATTGCGGTGGTCAAATCTGAGCATAACGGGCAGTACTGAGAAGCGGTCAGTTTCTGGATATATTTGGGTCGAATGTGGCATGAGACATAGCCCTGTGCTGGACTGACCAGAACAGCTCAAGGCGGAAAGGGTGTTGGGGGAGGTTAAATATTCAAGAACTCTGCCACCTGGTGGTTAAACCATTGGTGGCTTGAAATCAGCTGTGGTGGGAGTATTTACACCATGGAAATGAGCAAACACTACAGATTAGGGCTCTTGTCTTTTGTGGAGCGGGTTTCTCGGCAAAGCACAGGATGTAAGAGAAGAGGAAAGGATGACTCTGGGGCAGGGCTGCCTTATTGCTGAGATGAGGTTGTGCTAGCTTACTGGCATGGGCTGCTGCAGAACCCCTGCTAGTTGAACTATTCTGCTATCTGTATTTGAAGGTAGTTCTACACTGAGTAATCAACCTTTCAATTCAGGTTGATTATATGTATTTCACATCTCTACAGAAGAAAATAGGTATGAAAAGTACCATATGATTAAAAATAATCATGTATTTCAGGTCCACACTTTTTCTTCTCAAAATGATAGGTGATGGCTGGACCGTGTTCTTTGCAGTTAAGTCAGATGACACTGAGCCCATTTTGTCCCACTTGGGGGTATTTCTGTGCGCAGTTTTTAACAAAAACATGGCCTGTGAACCAACCTTCTTCTGGTGCACTCTCAAACTGCCTCTCCCTCTATCCTAATCTGTACCTTTTAAGGATGTTAATGAATTAAATGCAATGCTCCCCAGCATTTTGAGACATATCATGGGGTCCACCCCAAAGTTCAATGGGATTGATTTTTATCACCTTATGATTTTGACTTGGATATATTTGGTTATATCAAATTACTCTGCTGTCATGAACATCTGGGGTTAATTTTTTTTTTTTTTTTTTTTTTTTTTGAGATAGGGTATTGCCCTGTTGCCCAGTTGTCCAGGCTGGAGGGCAGCAGTGTGATCACGGCTCACTGCAGTCTCAACCTCCCAGGCTTAAGTGATCTTCCCATCTCAGCCTTCCGAGTAGCTAGGACTACATGCATGCACCACCACCATGCCCGGCTAATTTTTTGCTTTTTTTGTGGAGATGAGGTCTCACTATTTTGCCCAGGCTGGTCTCAAACTCCTGGCCTCGAGCAATTCTCCCACCTTAACCTCCCAAAGTACTGGGATTACAGGCATAAGCCATCATGCCTGGCCCTTGGGATTAAATTTTAATAAGAATTTAGCCCTGGCCAAGGCTTTATATAGTGGGCATTCTTTAGTGCCCAGGGAAAGTCCTGCTGCCATTTAGAACTGGCAGAGAAGAAGTGATTAGAATGCACAGCCCTTCCTTTTGGGACTAACAAAAACACTGGAAATTTTAAAAGAACTGACTTTTCTGTGAAGTTTCCAGAACTTTCACCTACTACACGGACTGACCGACAGTCCATATCCATCAGCATGGGGCATTCCAGCTGGGAGCTCAGAGGTGTGGATCTGCTGTGAGGGCTGGGTGGGCCAGGCGTCTAGGCCCTGGAGCCAGGAAGTCCAGGCACCGTCCACGTCTGGCCCTGACTCACTCTTTTGGATGGAAAAAGCCAAGGTAGCCTCGCAGCCTCAGTGAGGACTTTGCAAGGATTGGCTACTGTGGGTCTTGTGCTACCTGGGGTGCAGCTGTGGCTGTTTGTCCTCCCCCAGGAGGGGGAGGGCCCTGCGGCCTGTGCTGTGCTGTCGAGGCCTGCTAGGCCTGCACAGGGCCGTGGTGGGGGTCCCCGGTGGCAGGGCTTTGGGTGTGGACCAACCTGAGTTTGCATGCCACTCTGTGTGCCCACTCTGCTGCCCTGGGCACACGACTCACCCTGCCTGGTGTCTGTCTCCCTGTGGGCCAGCGCTAATTAATATGGATTTCAGCAAGAACATTTAGACTCTTGGCTGGCATGTGGTCACTTGCCAGATCTCAGTGAGGCGGCATGTGCAGGGAGCATCCATGATCTTCCTGAAGCCTGAGGAGTGCTCCTGTCATTAAGGGGTGAGGCTGCAGAAAACTCACTACTGAGCCATGGGGAGATGCAGGCAGCACTGGCTCTTGCTTCACTGGGAGTCAGGGCCACAGCGGGAATGCGCAAAGAAAATGAGATCCCCAGTTCTGGCACCGAAAGTGGCTGTCCCCACACACAGAGGAAGGAAAGGCTGGGCAGGGTGTGAAGCCACATGTGATGTCAGCAGACGTGCTGCTGTAGATCAGACCAGGTCTCAGGAGCTCTCTGAGTGATCCTGGCCAAGGTGCTTCCCCTCCAGGCATCTGTGACTTCTGTAAAACCAGGAGGTTGACAACAATACTCTGAAAGCCCCAGCCATTGTGGATTCTGAGTGGAGACAGGGCAGAGGGTGGAGGGCCCTTTTCAGGGGACAGGTGGGTGGACGCATTTCCTGCGGGGCTGACTGTGAGTGAGTCCTGAGGGAGAGCGAATTCCAGGTGGGGCTGGCTGCAGAGGAGACTCGATGCTGGGCTACAGGAACCCCCGGGGGTTGCAATGGCCCAGCCTGTGGTTGGGGATGCAGGGACTGGGCCTCAGATGGTGCTGACAGCACCCGCGTTTGCACATTGTGATTCCCAGCTCATCTGAGTGGAGATTGGGCTATGAGGAAACTTGCTGCTGGGCCTTGGCCTGGGCTCTGCCATGGCTGGTGGCACCCCTGATGGTTGGTGGAAGGGCTGAGAAAACCAATTCCACAAAGGTAAGAGGGATGCGTGTGGACTGTGCTGAGTTCCTCTTAGAGCAGCCCTTCTGTTCTACGTGTACCACAGGTGCTGGTTAATTTTAGGTGTCCACTTGACTGGGCTATGTTCTGCCCAGAGATTTATCAAACATTATTTTTGGTGTTTTTGTGAAGATGTTTCTGGGTGAGATTAACATCTAAGTCAGTAGATGGAGTAAAGCCGAGCACCTCTGCCAGTGTTCAGGGCCTCATACAACCAATTGAAGGCCTGAATAGAACAAAAGGCTGACCTCCCCAAAGCGTGAGAGAATCCTCCTGCCTGGAGGCCTTCATCCTGGGATATCACCTCTTCCTGGTTCCACGGCAGATTCTAGCTTTCAGGCTCAAATGGAATGTTGGCATTGCAGAGGGCCAGGCCCACATCACATGAAGCAATTCCTTATACTAAATCCCTCCTCACCTCCCATTCTATGTGTGTGTGTGTGTGTATGTGTGTGTGTATCCTATTGGTTCTTTTTCTCTGGAAAGCGCTAACACAAAGTATTTGACGATCTTCCATGCTGGGGTTGTCACTGTTATGAGGGGGAGGCCAATTGGTTGTGTCTTTGAAGCAGTGTGTCTGGAAGGCTTACTCCCTGAGCCTTCAGGCTTCCACCCAGGAAATGAACTCCCAGAAGTAAGAGCCTGAGTCACACCTAGGAGTTTGGATTGCATCACAGAGATGCTGGGAGCATAGATCAAAAGCCTTCTCCTCCTCCACAGAGATTAGGAGAGAAAGAGCACAGGCCAATGCCCACAGCTTCTCCTTTCCTTATTACTAACACTGACTGTTCAGAGCAAATAGGTCTAGGGTAAGTAAGGTAATCCATGGATACATTCTCAAAAGTTTTGAAAGAAAGATGCTGGAGAAATATTTAGAATTATTACCATTATTATTTCTGGATTTAATTCTACCTATATTTAAAGAAAATGAAGAATAAGGTTCTATGACCTATGTGTTTTTGGCAAAAATGTTTAAAATTTCCCCCTGGCACGAATTGAAAAAATCTTTCATAATTCTCAGGTCAGACATATAAATATTCTAAACAAAAGCTTGTTAGTTCTACCCATTCCACCATCTATTGAGTTAAGACTGGCTAATCCAGAGGTTGACATAGTTAAATGAAAGGGTTCATTTGGAACTGTTAACACCTTGCAATAACACCTTGCACTTATATAGAGCCTTTCATGCTGAAGGATTGCAAAGTGCTCTGCAGACAGTGTATAAATAGAAATGCCTCCCCACCTCTAAAGGCAGCCTTCTTGCAGGCACAATGCGACCAAAACATCACCCCACAGTCTTTTTGTTGAAGGGAAACATTGCAGACTATTTTCTCCATTTCAAACTGAGTGAGTTCTTTCCTTGCATGGTTTGATTTTCTGATTCTCTGATACCAGCTGGGTGTCCAGTGATTCAATTTAATTCTGACATCAATTCTCCAGAGTAACCCAGACCCCACAAATTAAGGGCTCTGTCCTGCAAGAATGCCTGTCATTTCAGATGCCAGCTGCAAGTAGTGGGTGCCCAGGTTACCCACACTATTGTCCCACTGGGCTACAAACTGGGGCCCACGAATCCCCCTGAGGTTCGATAGTTTACTATAATTGTTTACAGAACTCGGGAAACATTTTACTTAAACGATTTCCAGTTTATTGGGAAGGATACAATTTAGGAACAGCCAAATGGCAGCGATGCATAGGGCAAGGTGTGGGGAAGGGAGTGCCCTCTCTGGGTGTTCCACCCTCTCTGGGTGTATTACCCTCCCAGCCCCTCAATGCGTTCAACAACTGGGAAGCACTCTAAGCCTTTCATTTAAGGGTTTTTAATGGGGGTTCCATGTTGTAGGCATGCTTGGTTAAATCACTGGCCATTGGTGATTGAACTCAATTTCCAGACCCTGCCCCAGGGTGCGGAGTTGAGAGTTCCAACTCTCTAATCACGTGGTTGGTTCCTGGGCAACCAGCCCTATCCTGAAACTGTCTAGGGTCCACCAAGACTCACCTCAATGGCATAAACTCAGGTGTGGTGGAAAGGGACTTGCTGCGAATAACAAAAGACATTCCTCTCATCCCTGTCACTCACTATTGTGAGTGATAGGAACTTTGTCCCCAGTTCCTGGGGACAAAACCCAAATGTGTATTTTCCATTATGTCATGCAAATGACAGGGTGTCTCATATGACCAGTATGGGTTATGTTGGCATGAAGCAGGGTACGGCTATGAGCTTGTCACCTCTCATGGAAGGGGTTCTGGGGAATCTGAAATGGCTTTCAGATACCCTCCATATAAGCACTGTTCAACAGAATTTCTATGTTGATTAAAATATTCTATAACATGCACTATCCAATATGGCAGCACTAGTCACATACGGCTGTGAGCACCTGACATGTAGCTGGTTATGACTGCAGTACTATTTTATCATGATTACTTTAATTTCAATCAGCGTACATTTACTGGGTCCCCTGTGTTTCATGGCTGCATTGTGTGAAGCCCTACAGCACAGACCCTCTAGAAATGACCAATGACCATATGTGTGGGGTGGTGGCAGCTCAGGAGCAGTCCTAATGACCGCATTGCTTACCCCCCACTCTGGAGCTGTAACTCAAAGTGAAACGGATGCTGGTCTCTGCAGAATGTGTAGTATGGGACTCATTATTGATCTATTGAGCCATCCATCTATTAATCAATTTATCATTTGAACAAATATTTCTTGAGTGCATTCAACACTTGGTCACATTCAACACTTTTCCAGGTAAATGGAGATTTTTACATTTAGAGTCACCCAACAATTCTTTATTTAGATGCAGAATCAAATTTTGAATGAAAGTGAAGTTAATCATTAAAATCATGTTTAAAAGTGCTCCTTCCAAAAGTGAGTGCCAGTTGAGAGGGTGATTCTGAGCAGGAGGAGAGGTAGGAATGACATGATAACACCAGGTGTTAAGTGAACAAGATGGTGGTGTCCTGGACATGGAAATGTGTTTATAGTTCGTGCAAATGACTTCTGAAGAAAAGCAGTTGGTGATTCTGGCAACAATGAAGGCATTGGTGATGGGGGGAAGCTGTGTGGTGTGGATGGCAGTATTTTACGAAGCTAAGTTTATTTTTGCCCAAGTGAAATTGTGGCCTGTAAAGAGGAATGAGAAGGCAGGAGCCTTGAAGCAAAGTACAGGAGGTAGACCGAGATGCAGCTTCAGAGAAATGGCAAGAGCAATGAGCAGGGAAGACGAAGAGATGCACTGGGCCCAGGACCTGGGGGAGGGCTCAGCATGAAGTGGGGTGGGCTGGTTGTGCAGCCCAGGCAACCTCTGTGTCCCCAAGTCACAGAAGCTGGTCACTCTCTCTACCAATTCAGAGGAAGGAGCAGGCTCAGAGGTCAGGAAGAAGGCTGCACCCAGGCCTGAGAGGCCTGCGAGGGCTGGGAGGGAAGATTTATAGGAAGAGCTGGACCAGGGCAGGTCCTGGAAAGAGGGCGTCCTCTTCCTTCCACTATATACAAAAATCAACTCAAGATGGATTACAGCCTTAAATGTAAGACCTAAAACTATAGAAACTGTAGAAGAAAACCTAGGAAACACCATTCTGGACATAGGCATTGGCAATGATTTCATGATGAAGTCCCCCAAAGCAATTGCAACACAAACAAAAGTAGACAAGTGGGACCTAACTAATCTAAACAGCTTCTGCACAGCAAAAGGAACTATCAACAGAGTAAACAGATAACCTATGCAATGGGAGAAAATGTTTGCAAACTGTGTGTCTGACAAAGGTCTAATATCCACTATCTATAAGGAAATTAAACAAATTTACAAAAGGAAAACAACCCCACTAAAAAATGGGCAAAGAACATTAACAGACACTTCTCAAAGGAAGATATACATGTTCATGGCCAACAGGCATATGAAAAATGCTCAGCATCACTAATCATTAGAGAAATGCAAATCAAAACCACAATGAGGTACCATCTCACATCAATCAGAATGGCTATTATTCAAAAGTCAAAAAATATTATAACAGATCCTGGTGAGCTTGTGGAGAAAAAGGAATGCTTATATACTGCTGGTGGGAATGTAAATTAGTTCAGCCACTGTGGAAAGCAGTCTGGAGATTTCTGAAAGAACTTAAAACAGGACTACCATTTGACCCAGTAATCCTGTTACTGCATATATACCTAAAGGAATAGATATTGTTCTACCATGCACATGTATGTTCATTGTAGCACTATTCACAATAGCAAAGACATGGAATCAACCTAAATGCCCCTCAGTGATAAACTGGATAAAGAAAATGTTGTACATATACACTAAGGAGTATCATGCAGCCATAAAAAAAACCTCAAAATCATGTCCTTTGTAGCAACATGGATGCAGCTAGAGGCAATTATCCAAAGCAAATTAATGGAGGAACAGAAAACCAAATATCACATGTTCTTAAGTAGGAGCTAAGGGATGAGAACACATGGACATAAAGATGGGAACAACACATACTGGGGCCATTGGAGGCTGGAGGGTGGCAGGAAGGAGAGGATCGAAAAACTACCTATCAGATATTATGCTCACTACCTGGGTGATGGAATCATTTCTACACCAAACCCCAGGGACACCTAATGTACCCATGCAACAAAGCTGCACATGCACTCCCTGAACCTAAAATAAAACTTGAGAAAAGAAAAACCTTGTTTCTTTTCTCTTACAAAATCTTTTCTAAGGACATAGGGAATGAACGCAATTAATGGTAATTTAGTAAAATGTTTCATTCAGTGTTTAGAAGTTGATTTCTTTAGCAGTGTTTCACGTTGGCTTTGGAGGTGGCAGACTCTGCTTGTCCCTTATACACACGAAGTTCTCACCAGCACACAGGCATTTTCACATCCTGCTCAGAACCAAGTTTATATCCCATTTTAACTGGGTGAAAACTGACTCTCCAAGGAAAGTTTATCTGGGGGGCACCTTGGCTCTTTTTCAGCAAGTGGGGGTGTGGTAGGGGTGACTGCTGAGGCTCAGGAGGTTGCAATCCAGGTGGGCTATCTGGGATTAGAGTGAGCCATCCCATGGGCTCCCAATGAGCCCAGTCAAGCTTGCTTTGTCAACACCGTCTTCTGAACAGCTGTAGATCATGCCACCGTCTGTGCGTGGCCTCTCCCACAGGAGCATCGTCTCAACCAGGGCCAAAGCCAGCGCCTGAGTCTGATGTCTACCAACGAAGACCAGAAGCCCAGCTGCAAGGAAAGGTGCCTCGCTCTATCCTGGCCGGGTGCAGATTCCGAGTTCCTGGGCCCCACCCAGCCGGGAAAGCCTGGGGTCTTTGCTCAGTGACGGGACTCACGGCCTTCTCTGGTGGTGGAGGGCCTGTCCTGGGTGTAAATGTCTGAGGGGCCTACTGGATGGCCTGGGAGTGCAGCCACTCAGTCCCCTCGGGACACTGAGGCTGGGGATTCGCAGCCCTGCAGGGACGGGCTCCTTCCCTGAGCTCTTCCTTGCACTTGCTCAACATGACTTGACGGGCCTTTAATGGAGAAGGAATCCTTCCGAGGATCGATTTCACGTCCTCGTACTTCTTTTGGCAGTTGAGAAATTTCTTATTGAATCCTGCCTCCTCAGGGCTTTGACCGTTAATGGAAAGATTTATTGTCAACCTTAAAATGATAAAAAAAATTACCAATTATTTTTCAGGAAATGTATGATTTTTAGGGATGAGGAGTCCTTCAGAGACTTACTTAGTTGTGTGATCTTGAGCAAGTCATTATCTTTTTGAACCCGAAACTGAGCTTCTTTAAAAGGAAGCAGTTGTACTAGAGGACTGCTCAGAGCTATTCCAGTCTCAAAATTCCATGGTTCTGTATTTTCATAACTAGAAAAACCATGCATGTATATGGGTTCAGGTGATAATACTGACTAAAAATCATGCTGGGATACGGATGGCTGATGCCAGATCCTTTCCTGAGATCAGACTTGATAAAAGACAAGAGCATTGAAAGCTGAGCAGAAACTAATACAGAAAAAAGGAATTTAAAGCTGTCAGAAATAAACTGCATGGACTGTAGTGGATTTGGAGCTCTGTTCTCTGCCTTCTCTCTGTATGACTTTGGGTGCATTTTCCAGCCTCTCTGTGCTTCCATTTCCTGATCTATAATACGGGGACCCCAGTTCCCAGGGCTGTTTGGAGGCCTAAAGCAGCCAGAAGACCGGCCCAGGGAGGGGATGCTGAAGGCTTGCCACTTTCAGTAATGATGAGTTTTGTTAGGCCCTGGGTATCTGCGGCTTGGAGTGATTCTTCCCTTAGTTCAATATCAATCTGAGTTTGGGAGTGGAAGGAAGTGAAGGTAGGAGTGACATTTTAGTCTTGGCTTTCACAAGCTGGTGAAGCAGTGGTAAGTGTTGCCCACTTTTATGGATCTCTGTCTAGGGACCTCTGTGAAAGAACCATGACTGCCCTAACACTTTGAAAACCTACCTTTTTTTTTCCTTTTGGCTCTGCAATTTACATGGCTTTTGAAAAAGGCACTGACTTTTTTTTTAAAGGGCATATTAAGTATTTTCAGGTTTTTACTGATTTATATAGTTACTTTTTCTTAAGGTTTAAAAAAGGTTCTGTTTTAGGGTGACCCAAGTTGGCTTCACAGTCCTAAATGTGTCTGTGATAACTTATTCCCTGGTCTGAATACAATTGAGAAATGCAATGTAGTCTGTAAAATCTTCCGATGGCCTTTCAATGATTCCGTCATCACCGGGGCACTGGCATGGGCTCCATGGAGGGCACTGTGCCATCCCCTTTCTCTATGCCACCAGGTCCCTGCACCTTTTGAGGGCTAGAGCTTCCATGCAGCACCCTCCTGCCCTTGTGGGCTGTGCCTGAGGCCCTAGGGATGTGCGGAGTGGCCTTCTTCCAGGGCTCTGGAGGTTTCTTCTGAGCCAGGGGTGCTGGGAGTAGAGTTAGTGTTGGCTTTCTCCTGATTTCTAATTCCTCTCCAGCTCTACATTCTGTGGGTTCATCTTCTGCAAATGTACACAATAGCTTGATTACTACACAGTGCTTACTTAAAAATAAAAGTTTGACGTTGCTTAGACTAAAAGTCACATACAATAAGACCATTCAAAAAAGGATGAAGAATAAAAACCAGAGGCTGGAAGGCAAGACGTAATTGTAGTCTAGAGACACTTCTTTTAGTCCTAGTTCATGTTTGAAATGGCTAGCAACAGGGGTAGATAGGTAGATAGAGATTGAAACTAAATAAAGCACCACGATTGAAACTAAATAAAGCACCACGATTGAAACTAAATAAAGCACCATGGTTTCCCTTACATCATGAATAAAAGTAGACCAGTTTGAACCTTGACATAGGTGTTTGATCCTCAATTCTCAGCAAAATCGCGGGTGTGTCTCTATACAGCAGGATTTGACCATGAAGTAGGTGGACCTTTCAGAGAAATGCTACAAGAGTTTCAAGGACATTATTCTCTGCAGGTCTATTTCTCATATTTTATCTTGTCTATCACAACGAGAGGAGACAGGTGTAATTCCAAGGCCACCTACTCAAAAAGGTAATATGAGTCAAGAATAATGAGAGGGCCTCAAAAGGAAATTCTGCTGTGCAGAGAGTGCTGTGGTCCTGGGTAATCGTGATGCTCCCACCCATCTGCTTTAAGAATTCAGACAGATTTTTAAGTGTGATGGGAGGTGGGTGGGAGGAGAGTTAAGTTCCACAGTATGCAACTTCAAATAGTGCGTGAATCACTAACCCCAAAGCACACATGTATGGGGTGTGAGATTCTGATGAGTGCAGCTGTCTTCAGTTACCTTGCAGGACAACTCTGACTCACTGAAATGTGTAATTTTAAACAGAAGTGGTCCTGCAGAGATTGTCGTCTTGTTGGCAGGAGAATGGCACCTTACCGAGTAAGAATGAGGACTGCAAGAGGATGGGGCACAAGAAGCCCAAGAGGAAGAAAAGCAGTGAGACACCTTCAGTCTTCTAACCAGGTAGGTGCAATACATACTGTCCTCTCCCAGATCGTTATGTCTGTTTCTTTGAGTGTAAAAGTAGCCCCTGGCCACTGCCCTCCAAAGTATCCAGGGCTGTCTGCTTCATCACGTAGAGAGCTCATTTCCTGACCAGCTGATCCTCTGAGCCCAGGTCCTGTTTCTGTCTTCGAACACAACTTGGGCCGTCATAGAGACAGTTTGAGCTCTTTTCCCTCTCCTTTTTCTCCCCTCTCCAAATAATCCCAGAAGTGCAACTCATCAAACCACACCTCTGCTGTTGGACCCGGCCAGGGCCCAGACAGCCAGGAGCCCATGGTGCCAGCTCTGGAGCAAGTTCTGCATCTGCAAAGGGAATAGGAATCAGCCCCAGAAATGCAGGCGTGGGAAGAGTGTGTGCCTGGGAAAGGCATAAGGTGTGAGGTGTCTGTTTGCCAAACAACCCACTTAGCCATGTTTTCCAGTGTTGGTGCCGCCTGGAGACAGAATGAGAAAACACACAAAGTGCTCCTCTGTCCAAGAATAATGAGGCTCACTTTTTTGAAAAACCTGTGATCTGTGAGAACTGGACTTTGGTAGTTAACTGTGCCATTGTGATTCTAAGGGTAATTGATTTATTTTTTTCATACAACAAAAAACCCTTCTCTATGTCGTAGGGATTCAGCTGTCAGATTCAGGCAAACAGATAGTCTGCTTACAAGAGTAAAAAAGATGGTCACATTGTGGGCATGGGAATGGTCCTCCCCAACCCCTGCTCTGAGTTGCTCACCTCCAGCAGTCCTTCCCAGACTGAGCACAAGTGAGCAGCCAACAGCACCCTAGAACCCTGTGTGGACTCACTCACTCCTGCAGGTGAGCCCAGCTCCACACTTCTAACTGGCTACACAAAATGGGTTATGAACCCATTGTCAAGAGTTGTCAAGCTCTGGGCAGATGTGCTCTGTGGAAACATCTCCCTCTAGCGAAATAATGAGATGGCAATGAAAGCAGCACCTGAGAATGAGCCCAGACAGGGGTGGAGTGACAGAGGGGCAGGTCAGATGGGAGAGAAAGATTTTTTTTTAACTTTCATTTTAAGTTCAGGGGTACAAGTGCAGGTTTGTTACGTAGGTAAACTTGTACCATGGGGGTTTGTTGTATCAATTATTTCATTCCCTAGGTATTAAGCCTAGTACTCATTAGTTATTTTTTATTATACTTTAAGTTTTAGGGTACATGTGCACAATGTGCAGGTTTGTTACATATGTATTCATGTGCCATGTTATTGGGGAACCTGCCCCAATAATCACGTAGGTTCTTTTCTATTTTTCCTAAGCATCGGCCGGCTTAAGAAATAAAGGGACAGAGTACAAAAGAGAGAAATTTTAAAGCTGGGCATCCGGGGGAGACATCACACGTTGGTAGGATCCGTGATGCCCCACAAGTCACAAAAACTAGCAAGTTTTTATTAGAGATTTTCAAAAGGTGAGAGAGTGTGGGAATAGGTGTGGGTGACAGACATCAAGTACTTAACAGGGTAATAGAATATCACAAGGCAAGTGGAGGCAGGGTAAGATCACAGGACCACAGGACCGAGGCGAAATTAAAATTGTTAATGAAGTTTCGGGCACCATTGTCACTGATAACATTTTATCAGGAGACAGCATTTTGAGATCAACCGGTCTGACCAAAATTTATTAGGCAGGAATTTCCTCTTCCTAATAAGCCTGGGAGAGTTATGGGAGACTGGAATCTATTTCATCTCTGCAGCCTCGACCATAAGAGACGGCTTATGCCCGGGGAGGCCAGTTTAGAGACCTACCCACAGGCGCACATTCTCTTTCTCAGGGATGTTCCATGTTGAGAAAAATAATTCAGCGATATTTCTCCCATTTGCTTTTGAAAGAAGAGAAATATGGCTCAGTTCCACCCAGCTCACCAGCGGTCAGAGTTTAAGGTTATCTCTCTTATTCCCTGAACAATTGCTGTTATCCTGTTCTTTTTTCAAGGTGCCCACATTTCGTATGGCTCAAACACACATGCTGTACAATTTGTGCAGTTAATGCAATTATCACATGGTCCTGAGGTGACATACATCCTCCTCGGCTGACAGGATTAAGAGATTAAAGTAAAGACAGGCATAGGAAATCACAAGGGTGTTGACTGGGGAAGTGATAAGTGTCCATGAAATCTTTACAATTTATGTTTAGAGACTGCAGTAAAGACAGGCATAAGAAATTATAAAAGTATTAATTTGGGGATCTAATAAATACCCATAAAATCTTTACAATCCACATTCTTCTGCCATGGCTTCAGCCGGTCCCTCCGTTTGGGGTTCCTGACTTCCCACAACAACATGTTGGTGTGCTGCACCCATTAACTCGTCATTTAGTATTAGGTATATCTCCTAATGCTATCCCTCCCCCCTCCCCCCACTCTACAACAGGCCCCGGTGTGTGATGTTCCCCTTCCTGTGTCCATGTGTTCTCATTGTTCAATTCCCACCTATGAGTGAGAACATGCGGTGTTTGTTTTTTGTCCTTGTGATAGTTTGCTCAGAATGATGGTTTCCAGCATCATCCATGTCCCTACAAAGGACATGAACTCATCATTTTTTATGACTGCATAGTATTCCACTGGTGTATATGTGCCACATTTTCTTAACCCAGTCTATCATTGTTGGACATTTGGATTGGTTCCAAGTCTTTGCTATTGTGAGTAGTGCCGCAATAAACATATGTGTGCATGTATCTTTATAGCAGCATGATTTATAATCCTTTGGGTATATACTCAGTAAAGGGATGGCTGGGTCAAATGGTATTTCTAGTTCTGGATCCCTGAGGAATCGCCACACTGACTTCCACAATGGTTGAACTAGTTTACAGTCCCACCAACAGTGTAAAAGTGTTCCTATTTCTGCATATCCTCTCCAGCACCAGTTGTTTCCTGACTTTTTAATGATGGCCATTCTAACTGGTGTGAGATGGTATCTCATTGTGGTTTTGATTTGCATTTCTCTGATGGCCAGTGATGATGAACATTTTTTCATGTGTCTGTTGCCTGCATAAATATCCTCTTTTGAGAAGTGTCTGTTCATATCCTTTGCCCACTTTTTGATAGGGTTGTTTGTTTTTTTCTTGTAAATTTGTCTGGGTTCATTGCAGATTCTGGATATTAACCCTTTGTCAGATGAGTAGACTGCAAAAATTTTCTCCCATTCTGTAGGTTGCCTGTTCACTCTGATGGTAGTTTCTTTTGCTGTGCAGAAGCTCTTTAGTTTAATTAGGTCCCGTTTGTCAATTTTGGCTTTTGCTGCCATTGCTTTTGGTGTTTTAGACATGAAGTCCTTGCCCATGCCTATGTCCTGAATGGTATTGCCTAGGTTTTCTTCTAGGGTTTTTATGGTTTTAGGTCTAACATGTAAGTCTTTAATCCATCTTGAATTAATTTTTGCATAAGGTGTAGGGAAGGGATCCAGTTTCAGCTTTCTACATATGGCTAGCCAGTTTTCCCAGCACCATTTATTAAATAGGGAATCCTTTCCCCATTGCTTGTTTTTGTCAGGTTTGTCAAAGATCAGATGGTTGTAGATATGCAGCATTATTTCTGAGGGCTCTATTCTGTTCCATAGATCTATATCTCTGTTTTGGTACCAGTACCCTGCTGTTTTGGTCACTGTAGCCTTGCAGTATAGTTTGAAGTCAGGTAGTGTGATGTCTCCAGCTTTGTTCTTTTGGCTTAGGATTGACTTGGCAATGCAGGCTCTTTTCTGTTTCCATATGAACTTTAAAGTAGTTTTTTCCAATTCTGTGAAGAAAGTCATTGGTAGCTTGATGGGGATGGCATTGAATCTATAAATTACCTTGGGGTAATTTATAATGGCCATTTTCACGATATTGATTCTTCCTGTCCATGAGCATGGAATGTTCTTCCATTTGTTTGTGGCCTCTTTTATTTCATTGAGCAATGGTTTGTAGTTCTCCTTGAAGAGGTCCTTCTCGTCCCTTGTAAGTTGGATTCCTAGGTATTTTATTCTCTTTGAAGCAATTGTGAATGGGAGTTCACTCATGACTTGGCTCTCTGTTTGTCTGTTATTGGTGTACAAGAATGCCTGTGATTTTTGCACATTGATTTTGTATCCTGAGACTTTGCTGAAGTTGCCTATCAGCTTAAGGAGATTTTGGGCTAAGACAATGGGATTTTCTAGATATACAATCATGTCATCTGCAAACAGGGACAATTTGACTTCCTCTTTTCCTAATTGAATACTCTTTATTTCCTTCTCCTGCCTAATTGCCCTGGCCAGAACTTCCAACACTATGTTGAATAGGAGTGGTGAGAGAGGGCATCCCTGTCTTGTGCCAGTTTTCAAAGGGAATGCTTCCAGTTTTTGCCCATTCAGTATGATATTGGCTGTGTGTTTGTCATAGATAGCACTTATTGTTTTGAGATACGTCCCATCAATACCTAATTTATTGAGAGTTTTTAGCATGAAGGGCTGTTGAATTTTGCCAAGGGCCTTTTCTGTATCTATTGAGATAATCATGTGGTTTTTGTCGTTGGTTCTGTTTATATGCTGGATTATGTTTATTGATTTGCGTATGTTGAATCAGCCTTGCATCCCAGGGATGAAGTTGACTTGATCATGGTGGATAAGCTTTTTGATGTGTTGCTGGATTCGGTTTGCCAGTATTTTATTGAGGATTTTTACATCGATGTTCATTAGAGATATTGGTCTAAAATTCTCTTTTATTGTTGTGTCTCTGCCAGGCTTTGGTATCAGGATGATGCTGGCCTCATAAAATGAGTTAGGGAGGATTCCGTCTTTTTCTATTGATTGGAATAGTTTCAAGAAGGAATGGTACCAGCTCCTCCTTGTACCTCTGGTAGAATTCGGCAGTGAATCCATCTGGTCCTGGACTTTTTTCGGTTGGTAAGCTATTAATGATTGCCTCAATTTCAGAGCCTGTTATTGGTCTATTCAGAGATTCAAGTACTTCCTGGTTTAGTCTTGGGAGGGTATATGTGTCAAGGAATTTATCCATTTCTTCTAGATTTTCTAGTTTATTTGCGTAGAGGTGTTTATAGTATTTTCTGATGGTAGTTTGTATTTCTGTGGGATTGGTGATATCCCCTTTATCATTTTTTATTGCATCTATTTGATTCTTCTCTCTTTTCTTCTTTGTTAGTCTTGCTAGTTGTCTATCAATTTTGTTGATCTTTTCAAAAAACCAGCTCCTGGAGTCATTGATTTTTTGAAGAGTTTTTTTGTGTCTCTGTCTCCTTCAGTTCTGCTCTGATCTTAGTTATTTGTTGCCTTATGCTAGCTTTGGAATGTGTTTGCTCTTGCTTCCCTAGTTCTTTTCATTGTGGTGTTAGGGTGTCAATTTTAGATATTTCCTGCCTTCTCTTGTGGGCATTTAGTGCTATAAATTTCCCTCTACACACTGCTTTGAATGTGTCCCAGAGATTCTGGTATGTTGTGTCTTTGTTCTCATTGGTTTCAAAGAACATCTTTATTTCTGCCTTCATTTCATTATGTACCCAATAGTCATTCAGGAGCAGGTTGTTCAGTTTCCATGTAGTTGAGCGGTTTTGAGTGAGTTTCTTAATCCCGAGTTCTAGTTTGATTGCATTGTGGTCTGAGACACAGTTTGTTGTGATTTCTGTTCTTTTACATTTGCTGAGGAGTGCTTTACTTCCAACTATGTGGTCAATTTTGGAATAAGTGCGGTGTGGTGCTGAGGAGAATGTATATTCTGTTGATTTGGGGTGGAGAGTTCTGTAGATGTCTATTAGGTCCACTTGGTGCAGAGCTGAGTTCAATTCCTGGATATCCTTGTTAACTTTCTGTCTCATTGATCTGTCTAATATTGACAGTGGGGTGTTAGAGTCTCCCACTATTATTGTGTGGGAGTCTAAGTCTCTTTGTAGGTCTCTAAGGATTTGCTTTATGAATCTTGGTGCTCCTGTATTGGGTGCATATATATTTAGGATAGTTAGCTTTTCTTGTTGAATTGATCCCTTTACCATTATGTAATGGCCTTCTTTGTCTCTTTTGATCTTTGTTGGTTTAAAGTGTCTTTTATCAGAGACTAGGATTGCAACCCCTGCCTTTTTTTGTTTTCCATTTGCTTGGTAGATCTTCCTCCATCCCTTTATTTTGAGCCTATGTGTGTCTCTGCACGTGAGATGGGTTTCCTGAATACAGCACACTGATGGGTCTTGACTCTTTATCCAATTTGCCAGTCTGTGTCTTTTAATTGGAGCATTTAGCCCATTTACATTTAAAGTTGATATTTTTATGTGTGAATTTGATCCTGTCATTATGATGTTAGCAGCTTATTTTGCTCGTTAGTTGATGCAGTTTCTTCCTAACCTCAATGGTCTTTACAATTTGGCATGTTTTTGCAGGGGCTGGTACCGGTTGTTCCTTTCCATGTTTAGTGCTTCCTTTAGGAGCTCTTTTAGGGCAGGCCTGGTGGTGACAAAATCTCTCAGAATTTGCTTGTCTGTAAAGTATTTTATTTCTCCTTCACTTACGAAGCTTAGGTTGGCTGGATATGAAATTCTGGGTTGAAAATTCTTTTCTTTAAGAATGTTGAATATTGGCCCCCACTCTCTTCTGGCTTGTAGAGTTTCTGCCAAGAGATCAGCTGTTAGTCTGATGGGCTTTGCTTTGTGGGTAACCTGACCTTTCTCTCTGGCTGCCCTTAACATTTTTTCCTTCTTTTCAACTTTGGTGAATCTGACAATTATGTGTCTTGGAGTTGCTCTTCTTGAGGAGTGTCTTTGTGGCATTCTCTGTATTTCCTGAATTTGAATGTTGGCTTGCCTTGCTAGATTGGGGAAGTTCTCCTGGATAATATCTTGCAGAGTGTTTTCCAGCTTTGTTCCATTCTCCCCATCACTTTCACGTACACCAATCAGACATAGATTTGGTCTTTTCATATAGTCCCATATTTCTTGTAGGCTTTGTTCATTTCTTTTTATTCTGTTTTCTCTAAACTTCTCTTCTCACTTCATTTCATTCATTTGATCTTCCATCACTGATACCCTTTCTTCCAGTTGATCAAATTGGCTACTGAGGCTTGTGCATTGGTCATGTAGTTCTCTTGCCTTGGTTTTCAGCTCCATCAGGTCCTTTAAGGACTTCTCTGCATTGGTTATTCTAGTTAGCCATTTGTCTAATTTTTTTTAAGGTTTTTAACTTCTTTGCCATGGCTTTCAACTTCCTCCTTTAGCTCAGACTAGTTTGATCCTCTGAAGCCTTCTTCTCTCAACTCGTCAAAGTCATTCTCCATCCAGCTTTGTTCCATTGCTGGTGAGGAACTGCATTCCTCTGGAGGAGGAGAGGCATTCTGATTTTTAGAGTTTCCAGTTTTTCTGCTGTTTTTTCCCCATCTTTGTGGTTTTATCTACCTTTGGTCTTTGATGATGGTGATGTACAGATGGGGTTTTGGCTTGGATGTGCTTTCTGTTTGTTAGTTTTCCTTCTAACAGTCAGGACCCTCAGCTGCAGGTCTGTTGGAGTTTGCTGGAGGTCCACTCCAGACCCTGTTTACCTGGGTATCAGCAGCAGAGGCTGCAGAACAGTGGATATTGGTGAGCAGCACATGTCGCTGCCTGATTATTCCTGTGGAAGTTTTGTCTCAGAGGAGTATCCGGCCGTGTGAGGTGTCAGTCTGCCCCTACGGGGGGGTGCCTCCCAGTTAGGCTACTCGGGGGTCAGGGACCCACTTGAGGAGACAGGGACATTTAAGTCTGCAGAGGATTCTGCTGCCTTTTGTTTGGCAATGCCCTGCCCCCATAGGTGGAGTCTACAGAGGCAGGCAGGCCTCCTTGAGCTGCAGTGGGCTCCACCCAGTTCGAGCTTCCCAGCTGCTTTGTTTACCTACTCAAGCCTCGGCAATGGTGGATGCCCCTCCCCCAGCCTCACTGCCACCTTGCAGTTTGATCTCAGACTGCTGTGCTAGCAATGAGTGAGGCTCTGTGGGCGTAGGACCCTCTGAGCCAGGTGCAGGATATAATCTCCTGGTGTGCCGTTTGCTAAGACCATTGGAAAAGTGCAGTATTAGGGTGGGAGTGATCCGATTTTCCAGGTGCCGTCTATCACCCCTTTCTTCAACTAGGAAAGGGAATTCCCTGACCCCTTGTGCTTCCCAGGTGAAGCAATGCCTAGCCCTGCTTTGGCTCATGCTCGGTGTGACGCATCCACTGTCCTGCGGCCACTGTCTGACACTCCCCAGTGAGATGAACATGGTACCTCAGTTGGAAATGCAGAAATCACCCATCTTCTTCGTTGCTCATGCTGGGAGCATAGACTGGAGCTGTTCCTATTCGGCCATCTTGCCTCCACTCCCTCATTAGTTATTTTTCCTGGTCGTCCCCCTCCTTCCATCTGTTACCCTCTGAAAAGCCCCAGGTGTATTGCTCCCCTCTATGTGTCCATGTGTTCTCATCGTTTAGCTCCCACTTATAAGTGAGAACATATGGTATTTGGTTTTCTGTTACTGTGCTAGTTTGCTAAGGATTATGGCCTCCAGCTCCAGTTTACAGGCAAGGGTGGAACCATGTGTATAAGAATCTGATTTGGTTCTTGGAATCTGGACACTGCTGATTTTTAGTCATCATCAGTGATGCTCCCATTACGATTGACCACAGGGCTGCAAACTAAGTTTATTTGATTACCCTTCTTTGGCCTCTTGACTTTCCAGAAATGGGACTTTCTGCTTCTATAGGGCATAGTCAGAAGTGTCTGGGGCTAGGATATTAAAGGGAAAAAGCAGTAGCCATGAGGAAGGCCAACTCTAATATCCAAAAGGACCCTATCTGATGGGCAGGGGATTGGTAGTGGCAGGAACCTTTGGTAGTGACAATACTTGAGGCCTGAAGAGTGACAACACCTTAGTTCAGCATGGTCTCTATGGAAGGGGACCTTGGCTAGCAGCTGGAAGTATGTTCTTTGGTGTCTAAATGGGAGGGTTCTGGCAAGGACTAAGCTTCTGCTCAGCAGTCTAGCTTTAGGGGGAAACTGGATAATTAGCAGGGTCTGGTGGGACTGTCAAATGGTTGGACAACTTGAAAACTGAAGAAAGTTTAGCTTGAGGCCTCAGATCCTCAGCACTTGCAACCTCAGTAGATATACTGTACTGTGCCTGGTTCTGAGGTCTGTACATTGGAATCACTGGAACAACTTAATACTGATGGCCAGCCTCACCTGCTGAGTGCTTGAGCAGAAACTCTGGGGTGAAGGTGCTATTTTGGCATTTTTAGAAGCTACAATGATGACTCTAATGCACAGCCAAGGGTGAGTTACACCAGTTACTAAATGGTCCTGTTAATCCCGACTCCTCTCACTGCTACAATGTGGCGGTGAGTGCACTGCCTCTCTTAGTCACAACTGGCTCAATAATGGAGCAGGCATTACTATATCTCTATACTATATCTCATTACTATAACTACTTTAAGTCAGTACACATCTGAAGTAGATTTTGATAAGTTACCAGGTATATGTAAGCTCTAGAGGAACACCAAAAACAAAAACCTGAAAAAATCATTAAAGGAATCAAATGTTACACTAGAAAA
Source organism: Hylobates moloch (assembly GCF_009828535.3). Taxonomy (NCBI): domain Eukaryota; kingdom Metazoa; phylum Chordata; class Mammalia; order Primates; family Hylobatidae; genus Hylobates; species Hylobates moloch. The sequence goes on along the minus strand of NW_026652284.1, from coordinate 51,288,700 downwards.
TATTCAGTTAAGTAGTAAAGGAGTAATAGACAAAGAGAAAACAAAATGTAAAATGGAAGACATGAATATAATTGCATCAATAATAACATTAAGTGTGAATGAATAAAACAATAATAAAATAACAATCTGAAAGGTACAATTTGTAATACTGGATAAAAATATAAGATTAAGTATATGCTGTATACAGGGACACAATTTAGAGTTAAAAAATGTAAATAGATTGAAAGTAAAAAGATGGTAAAGATATATTATGCAAACAGCAACCATTAATAAAGCTGGAGTTGGAGTTGCTATACTATCAGACAAAATTGACTTTAAGATAAAAATGTTGCTAGAGATAAGAACATTTTATAATAATAAAAAGGTCAATCCATGAAAAATATATAACAATTATAAATATATGTACATCTGAACACTCTAGGAAACATCAACAAGATGGCAGAATAGGAGGTTCCATCCCTCAACCCTGTGGTACCCACAGAAACACTGGTTTTAACAACCACTTATAATGACGATACCTTTATGGAAACCCGGAAGACTAGCTTAGAGGTTCCAGCAACATGGGGGAGCAAAAAAGTCCAAGAATAGAAGCATTGAAGAGGGTGAGAAGAACAGTTTCATTTTATATGTGTCATTCCTCCCTGAAGGCAGCACAGATCAGTGCCAAAAGAAACCCTCAGCCTGTGGTTTCTTCCATGGGGGAAGTAAGAGCAAAGTGAGTTCCTGGCTTCTTTGGCTGCTATGATCTGAATGAATGACCCCCTCAAATTCGTATGTGAAATCTAATCTCTAATGTGGTGGTAGTAAGAGATGGTGCCTTTGGGAGATGATTAGATCATGAGGGTGTAGCTCTCATGAATGGGATTAGTGCCCTAATTAAAAAAAAAGGCCCCCAAGAGCTGCCTGTCCCCTTCTACCAAGTGAGGACACCACTAGATGTCACTGTCTGTGAGTAATGGGCCCTCACCAGAAACTGAGTCTGTCTGATACTTGATCTTGGACTACCCAGCCTGAGATAAACATTTATTTCTCACGGTTATTTATAAGCCACCCAGGTTATGATATCTTGTTATAGCAACCCAAACAAACTCAGAAAGAAACCTTGTGGGATACTGGCCAGGAAATGCACTTTTATCTCACCCCATCCAGAACACTACAGGGATTGGCACAGCTGAATTGCCTGGGAGCATGAGCAGAGTAAAGGGACAGGGTTTCACAGCAGCCTGTGCATGACACTCTCATACAGCTGCAGATCCTACTGGTCAGCCCAGAGACTTCACCAGGAGCCCCACCAGGCTCACCCCATGAGCCCTGTGGGGTATCTGTTAGATAAGAGACCCCCAACTAGCTTCTGAGTGTCCTCACCACAATGGCCAGCACGTGATCCCTCTCAGATAGCTTCCCATGCTCCCCTGCAGATGGAATGTGCATTCCCACACAGACAGCACATGGATATCAGCAGCTGTCTTAACTCTGCTGAATTGGTAGAAGATACACAACCTTAAACACTTCAGGGTGCTACTCTAGGGAAAACAAATGGGAGGCTGTCAGTACTTGGTCTGGTTTTACAAGATTAAGAGGATTTGAGAGAAAGCACACAATCCTAAGAACCCCCTTTCCCAGGGGAAAAATAGAGGAGTGGAGTGAATGTAGTCATAAAGAAATCTGAGAGACCCCCAGAATCTCTAGCCAGGCTGACTGGTGAAGATCTTTCTCTCCTGAAGCTAGTCAGTTAAGACTGGAGGAAGTGACTGCTTCTTCAAATGCAAACATAACAGTGCAAGCCTTCAAGGGGCATGAAAAGTAAGGAAATATGACACTACTAAAGAAATGAAATAAATCTCCAGTGGTTGACCCCAAATAAATAAAGATGTATAAATTGCCTGACAAAGAATTCAAATTAATTTTCTTAAGGAAGCTCAATGAGCTACAAGAGAATATGGATAGATAACTAAATAAGGAAAACAATGCATGAACAAAATGACATGCATCTACATCTTTGTTGTAGATAAGATGATTTTATATACAGAAAACCCAAAAGACTCTACCAAAAGCTGTTAAACAAGTAAAAATCAATTGTAGCTTTATATACTAACAAAGAACTATCTGAAAAAGAAATTTAGAAAACAATCTCATTTACAATAACATCAAAAAGAATAAAATACATAGGAATAAATTTAAGGAGGTGAAAGATTTTTACCCTCAAAACTATAAAATATTGATGAAAGAAACTGAAAATGTCCATAGTAAAAATAGAAATCAAGACTTAAAAAAGTCACTGAAAACCATGGAATTACGTGGAAATTAAACAACCTGCTCCTGAATGACTTTTGGGCTAGTAATGAAATTAAGGCAGAAATCAAGAAATTATTTGAAACTAATGAAAACAAAGATAGAACACATCAGAATCACTGGGACACAGCTAAGGCATTGTTAAGAAGGAAATTTCTAGGATTAAATACCCACATCAAAAAGTTAGAATGATCTCCAATTAACCACCTAATGTCACAACTAATAGAACTAGAGAAGTAACAGCAAACCAGCCTCAAAGCTATCAGAAGGCAAGAAATAACCAAAATCTGAGCAGAACTGAAGGTGAGTAAGACACGAAACACCATTCAAAAGACCAACGAATCCAGAAGTTGGTTTTTTGAAAAAAATAGAAAGACAGATAGGCTGATGGCTAGACTAATAAAGAAAATATGCAAATAGGCACAATGAGAAATGATGAAGGGAATGTTGTCACTGACCCTACAGAAATACAAATAACCATCAGAGGTTACTGCAAACACCTATGCACACAGACTAGAAAACCTAGAAGAGATGGATAAATTATTAGACACATACAGCCTCCAAAGACTGAAACATGAAGAAATTGAATCCCTGAACAGACCAATAATGAGCTCCAAAATTGAATTAGTAATAAATAGACTAGCAACCAAAAAAAAAAAAAAAGGCACAACACCAGATAGATTCACCGGATATCTGAATTCTGCCACATATACAAAGAAGAGATGCTACCATTTCTGATGAAGCTATTCCAAAAAATTGAGGAGAAGGGACTCCTCCCTAAATCATTCTATGAGGTCAGCATCATCCTAACACCAAAATCTGGCAGAAACACAAGAAAAGAAAACTTCAGGCCAATATCTTTGATGAACATTGATGCAAAAATTGTCAATAAAATACTAGCAAAGTGAATCCAGTGGCAAATGAAAAAGCTAATCCACCATGAACAAATAGGATTTATCCCTGGGACAAAGCATTGGTTCAACATATGCCAATCAATAAATGTGACTCATCACATAAATGGAACTAAAGACTAAAGTCACATGATTATCTCAGTAGATGCAGAAAAGGCTTTTGACAAAATTCAACATCCCTTCCTGTTAAAAAATCTCAAAAAACTAGATATTGAAGGAATATACTTCAAAATAATAAGAGCCACCTATGACAAACTGACAGCCAACATCATATTGAATGTGCAAAAGCTGGAAACATTCCCCTTGGAAACTGGCACAAGACAAGGATGCCCTCTGATATGGTTTGGCTGTGTCCCCACCCAAATCTCATCTTGGATTGTAGCTCCCATAATTCCCAAGTGTTGTGGGAATGACCTGGAGGGAGATAACTGAATCATGGGGCTAGGTCTTTCTCAAGATGGTGAATAAGTCTCATGAGATCTGATGGTTTTATAAATGGTTTTATTAGTTCATTAGCAGTATGAGAATGGACTAATACAGTAAATTGGTACTGGGTAATGGGATGCTGATGTAAAGATACCCAAAAATGTGGAAGTGACTTTGGAACTGGGTAACAGGCAGAGGTTGGAACAATTTGTAGGGTTTAGAAGTGGACTGGAAGATATGGAAAAATTTGGAACTTCCTAGAGACCTGTTGAATGGCTTTGACCAAAATGATGATGGTGATAGGGACAATGAAGTCCAGGTGGAGGTGATCTCAGATGGAGATAAGGAATTTGTTGGGAATGAACAAAGGTGGCTCATGCTATGTTTTAGCAAAGAGACTGGTGGCATTTTGTCCCTGTCTTAGAGATCTGTGGAACTTTGTAGTTGAGAGAGATGATTTAGGGTATCTGGTAGAAGAAACTTCTAAGCAACAAAACATTCAACATGTGACTTGGGTGCTGTTTAAAGCATTCAGTTTTATGTATTCACAAAGATATGATTTGAAATTGGAATATGTTTAAAAGGAAAGCAGAGCATAAAAGTTCAGAAAATTTGCACCCTGACAATGCAATAGAAAAGAAAAACCCATTTTCTGGGGAGAAAATCAAGCAGGCTGCAGAAAGTTTAATAAGTAATGAGGAGCCAAATATTAATCACCAAGATGATGAGGAAAATGTCTCCAGGGTATGCCAGATTCCTTCGTGGCAGCCCCTCCCATCACAGGCCTTGGAGGCCTAGGAGGAAACAATGGTCTTGTGGGCTGGGCCTGGGGCCTCCCTTCTCTGTGCAACCTAGGGATTTGGTGCCTTGCATTCCAGCCACTCCAGCCATGGTTAAAAGTGGCCAAAGTATGGCTCAGGTTGTGGCTTCAGAGGGTGCAAGCCCCAGGCCCTGGTGGCTTACATATAGTGTTGGGCCTGTGGGTGCAGAGAAGTCAAAAATCAAAGTTGGGGAACCTCCACCTAGATTTCACAGGATATATGGAAATGCCTGGATTCACCCAGGCAAAGGCGTGCTGCAGGAATGGAGCCCTCATAGAGAACCTCTGCAAGGGCAGTGTGGAAGGGAAATGTGGGGTTGGAGCCCCCACACAGAGTCCCCACTGGGGCACTGCCTAGTGGGGCTGTGAGAAGAGGGCCACCATCCTCCAGACCCCATAATGGTAGATCCACCGAAAGCTTGCACCGTATGCCTGGAGAAGACTCAGACACTCAGTGCCAGCACATGAAAGCAGCCAGGAGGGGGCTATACCTTGCAAAGCCACAAGGGTAGAGCTGCCCAAGGCTGTGGGAAACTACCTCTTGAATCAGCATGATCCGGATGTGAGACATAGTGTCAAAGGAGATCATTTTAGAACTTTAAGGTTTAATGACTGCCTTATTGGATTTTGCACTTGGATGGGGCTTGTAGTGCTTTTGTTTTGGTCAGTTTCTCCCATTGGGAATGGTGTATTTACCCAATGCCTGTACCTTCATTGTATCTAGGAAGTAACTAACTTGCTTTTGATTTTACAGGCTCATAGGCAGAAGGGACTTGCCTTGTCTCAGATGAAACTTTGAACTGTGGACTTTTGAATTAATGCTGAAATGAGTTAAGACTTTGGGGGACTGTTGGGAAGGCATGATTGGTTTTGAAATATGAGAATATGAGATTTTGGAGGGGCCAGAGGTGGAATGATATGGTTTGGTTGTGTCCTCACCGAAATCTCATCTTGAATTTTAGCTCCCATAATTCCCACATGTTGGGGGAGGAACTCAGCGGGATGTAATTGAATCATGGGGGCGGGTCTTTCCCATGCTGTTCTCATGATAGTGAATAAGGCTCATGAGCTCTGATGGCTTTTTAAAGGGGAGTTCTCCTACACAAGCTCTTTTGCCTGCTGCCATGTGAGATGTGTCTCTGATACTCCTTTGCCTTCCACCATGATTGTGAGGCCTCCCCAGTCATGTGGAACTATGAGTCTATTGAACCTCTTTTTCTTTGTAAATTACCCAGTCTTGGGTATGTCTTTATTACAACATGAGAATGAACTAACACAGTAATCAATAAACTATGTATTGAAAGAACATACCTCAAAATAATAAGAGTCACCTATGACAAACTGACAGTCAACATCATACTGAATGCACAAAAGCTGGAAGCATTCCCCTTGAAAACTGGCACAAGACAAAGATGTCCTCTCTTAACCCTCCTATTCCTATTGGAAGTTCTGGCCAGGGCAATCATGCAAGGGAAAGAAATAAAGGGCATTCACTAGGGGAACTGTCAGGCCTGAACTTTGCAGGGCAATCTTACTAATCTGATGGTGCTCATCTCATCTGAGCACCCCTTGGTCTGCTGGCCTCTCTTAGGGCCTCAGCCTGGCAACACCTGCTTGCAGGGCAGTCTCAGGTACCCTGGGGGCCTGCACCATAGCTTCTGTGCTGGTGGACTGTGCCTGAGCAGTAGAGAGGTCTAATGGGGCAGCCACTATGGCCATACAGCAGCTTGCATGCTCACTACCCATACTGCAGCTTCCCCAAAGTCCATGGCAACTCCGCATGTTGCTTTGCTGTTGCCCATTTGCATGGGTGGGTTTTGCTTTCCTTGCTCCACCAGTGCACGGGAGTGCAGTCTGGCCCTCCTCCCTCAACTGACTGCCATTGCAGATGAAGCCTTGGTGGGCAGAGAGCCAGCCAGTCCCACCCCCACCCCCATCAACACCCTGCCCTTGCACTAACACTATGTAGAGAACAGTGGATTCTCCCCTGCCCTTAGCAATCACTCCTGCTTGTGGGGCACAGATAAGGCACCTAGATCTGTGTCCACCAGCACCTTACCCCTGAGCCAACACCACCTTTAGCATGACTGTGCACATAGTCCCCAGCAAGGGCCCCCCTGACACCACCCCACCAGATGTGTTGCCTCTGCCACCATAGTAAATGCCTGCAGGGAGACAGGCACCCTGGCACCTGCAAACACTCTGCCATAGCTGCTGCACCTCAGGCCCTGCACCCCCTGGCACAGTGAATTCTTAACATTGAGGAACCAGAGAACAAAGCTGGGGCCCAACCCCTGTTCAGAGCACAGAGTCCATGAAATGGGAGATGAGCATTGTCCACCTAAAATCTTCCAGAAACGGAGCCAACCATCCGAATTCACCTTATACCACAATCAAACCCTCAATGTCATCAGGTAATATAAAAGAAGAAAAAAAAACACTCAACCAAAGGTCAGAAGCCTCAAAGATTGAAGGGAGATAAGCCTACAAAGATGAGAAAGAATCAGTGCAAGAACCCTGAAAACTCTAAAAGCTGGAATGCCCTCTTTCCTTCAAATGACCACATCACCTCTGCAGCAAGTATTTTGAACTGGGCTGAGATGGCCGAAATGACAGAAATTGAATTCAGAATATGGATAGGAAGGAAGATCATTGAGCTAGAGGAGTACATTGAAACCCAATTCAAAAAAACTAGAAATCATGGTAAAACAAAACAGGAGCTGACAGACAAAATAGCCAGTATAGAAAAAAGAATTTAATCGACCTGATAGAGCTGAAAAACACATTACAAGAATTTCCTAATGCAATCACAAGTATTAATAACAGAGTAGTCCAAGAAAAGGGAAGAATCTCAGAACCTGATGATTGGCTTTCTGAAATAAGACAGTCAGACAAGAATAGAGAAAAAAGAATGAAAAGAAATTAATAAAACCTCCAATAAATGTGAGATTATTTAAAGAGAGTAAATCTATGACTCACTGGTGTCCCTGAAAGTGATGGGGAGAATGAAACCAACTTGGAAAACATATTTCAGGATATCATTCATAAGAACTTCCCCAACATAGCTAGAGTGGCCAACATTCAAATTCAACAAATGCAGAGAACCCCACTAAGATACTTCACAAGAAGATCATCCCCAAGACACATAATCAGATTCTCCAACGTCAAAATAGAAGAAAAAAATGTTAATGGCAGCTAGTGAGAAAGGTCAGGTAACCTACAAAGGGAAGCCCATCAGACTAATACTGGACCTCTCAGCAGAAACCCTGCAAACTAGAAGATATTTGGGGCCAATATTCAACCTTCTTAAAGAAAAGAAATTCCAACCCAGAATTTCATATCCAGCCAAACTAAGCTTCATAAGTGAAGGAGAAATAAGATCCTTTTCAGACAAGGAAATGCTGAGGGAATTTGTTACCAGCAGACCTGCATTACAAGAGCTCCTGAAGGAAGCACTAAATATGGAAAGAAAAGACCATTACCAGCCACTACAAAAACACACCAAAGTACACAGACCAGTGGCACTATTAAGCAACCACATAAACAAGTCTGCAAAATAACCAGTTAAAATCATGATGACAGGAACAAATCCACACACATCAATACTAACTTTGAATGTAAGTGGGCTAAATGCCCCAATTAAAAGGCACAGAGTGGCAAGCTGGATAAAGAACCAAGACCCAATGGTATGCTGTCTTCAAGAGATTCATCTCACATGCAATGACACACATAGGCTGAAAATAAAGGGATGAAGAAAAATCTACCAAGCAAATAGAAAATAGAAAAAAGCAGAGGTTGCAATCTTAGTTTCAGACAAAATAGACTTTAAACCACGAGGATCAAAAAAAACAAAGAAGGGCATTACATAATGATAGAAAGTTCAGTTCAACTAGAAGATCGAATTATCCTAAGTATATATGCATTAAACACAGAAGCACCCAGGTTCATAAAGCAAGTTCTTAGAGACCTTCAAAGAGTCTTATACTCCCACACAATAATAGTGGGAGATTTTAACACTGCACTAACAATATTAGACAGATCATTGATACAAAAAGTTAACAAAGATATTCAGGACCTGAGCTCAGCACTAGATTAAAAAGACCTGATGACATCTACAGAACCCTCTACTCCAAAACAACAGAATATACATTCTTCTCATTGCCACATGGCACATACTCTAAAACTGATCAGATAATTGGAAGCAAAACACTCCTCAGCAAATGCAAGATAACTGAAGTCATAATGAACAATGTCTCAGACGACAGCATGATCAAATTAGAAATTAAGACTAAGAAATTCACTCAAAGCCATATAATTACATGGAAATTGAATAAGCTGCTCCTGAATGGCTTTTGAGTAAATAATGAAATTAAGACAGATGTCAGGAAGTTCTTTGAAAGTATTGAGAACAAAGATACAACATAACAGAATTTCTGGGACACAGCTAAGGTGGTGTTAAAAGGGAAGCTTATACCACTAAATGCCCACATCAAAAAGTTAGAAAGATCTCAAATTAACAACCTAATGTCACAACTAAAAGAACTAGAGAACCAAGAGCAAACAAACAGCAAAGTTAGCAGAAGACAAGAAATAACCAAAACCAGTTTGAACTGAAGATTAAGACACAAAAAACCACTGAAAAGATCAACGAATCCAGGAACTGTTTTTTTGAAAAAAAAAAATAAAATAGATAAAGAAGAAAAGAGAGAAGATTCAAAGAGACACAATTAGAAATGATAAAGGGGATATTACCACTGGCCCCAGAGAAATACAAATAACAATTGAAGAATATAATGAACACCTCTATGAATATAAACTAGAAAACACAGAAGAAATAGATAAATTCTTGGACACACATACCCTCACAAGACTGAAACAAGAAGAAATTGAATCCCTGAATAGACCAATAATGAGCTCTGAAATTGAGTCAGCAATAAATAGCCTACCAATGAAAAAAATCCCAGGACCAGAAAGATTCACAATTGAATTCTACCAAATGTACAAACAAAAGCTGGTACTATTCCTGCTGAAACTATTCTAAAAAATTAGGAGGAGGGACTCCTCCCTAAATCATTCTGTGAGGCTAGCATCATCCTGATACAAAAACTTGGCAGAAACACAACAAAAAATGAAACTTCAGGCGAAAGTCTTTGATGAACATTGATGCAAAAATCATCAACAAAATACTGACAAACTGACTTCAGAAGCACATAAAAAAGCTTATCTACCATGATCAAGTAGGCTTCATCCCCAGGATGCAAGATTGCTTCAACATACACAAATCAATAAATGTGATTCATCACATAAATGGAACTAAAGACAAAGACCACATAATCTCTCAATAGATGTAGAAAAGGCTTTCAATAAAATTCAACATCCCTTCATGTTAAAATCTCTCAATAAAGTAGGTATTGAAGGAACAATCCCATTCACAATTGTCATAAAAATAATGAAATACCTATGAATACAGCTATACAGGGAGGCAAAATACATTTACAAGGAGAGCTACAAAATATTGCTCAAAGGAATCAGAGATGATACAAACAAATGGAAAAACATTCCATCCTCATGGATAGGAAGAATCAATATCATTAAAATGGCCATACTGCCCAAAGCAATTTATACATTCAATGTTATTCCTATTAAACTACCAATGACATTCTTCAAGAACTAGAAAAAACTATTTTAAAATTCATATGGAACCCAAAAAGAGCCCAAGAATTGCTTGAACCCGGGATGTGGAGGTTGCCATGAGCTGAGATTGTGCCACTGCACTCCAGCCTGGGCGACAGAGCAAGACGCCATCTGAAAAAGAAAGAAAGAAAGAGAACACTCTATCCAACAACAGTAGAATATACATTTTATTCATATACCCATGGAGGATTCATCAGACAGACAATATTCTGGGTCATAAAACAAACCTTAAAAAACTTAAAAGAATTGAAATTGTACAGAGTACATTGTCCACAATATAATAAATCTAGATACAAAGGAAAGATAATAGGAAAATTTAAAATACACGTAAACTAAACAACACATGCTATATAATAATACATGGATCAAAGAGGAAGGCTCAAGGGCAAACGATATATTGAACTAAATAAAATGAAAATGCAACATATCAAAGTTGGTAGTATGCGAGGATTCCATTCCAAGATGGCAGAATATGAAGAGCTCTGGTCTGCAGCTCCCAATGTGATCAATGCAGAAGACGGGTGATTTCTGCATTTCCAACCTAGGTGCCTGGTTTATCTCATTCTAAAAACCAGAGCACCTCTTCTCCTCCAAAGGATCACAGCTTCTCGCCAGCAATGGAACAAAGCTGGACAGAGAATGACTTTGATGAGCTGACAGAAGTAGGCTTCAGAAAGTCAGTAATAACAAACTTCTCTGAGCTAAAGGAGGATGTTCAAACCCATCACAGGGAAGCTAAAAACCTTGAAAAAAGATTAGATGAATGGCTAACTAGAACAAACAGTGTAGAGAAGATCTTAAATGACCTGATGGAGCTGAAAATCATGGTACAAGAACTACATGATGCATGCACAAGCTTCAATAGCCAATTTGACCAAATGGAAGAAAGGGTATCAGTGATTGAAGATCAGATTAATGAAATAAAGTGAGAAGAAAAGCTTAAGAGAAAAAATAGTAAAAAGAAACAAATAAAGCCTCCAAGAAATATGGGACTATGTGAAAAGACCAACTCTACATTGGATTGGTGTACCTGAAAGTGAGAGGGAAAATGGAACCAAGTTGGAAAACACTCTTCAGGATATTATCCAGGAGAACTTCCCTAACCTAGCAAGGCAGGCCAACATTCAAATTCAGGAAATACAGAGAATACCACAAAGATACTCCTTGAGAAGAGCAACCCCAAGACACATAATTGTCAGATTCACCAAGGTTGAAATGAAGGAAAACATGTTAAGAGTAGGCAGAGGGAAAGGTCAGGTTACCCACAAAGGGAAGCCCATCAGACTAACAGTGGATCTCTTGGCAAAAACTCTACAAGCCAGAAGAGAATGGGGGGCCAATATTCAACATTCTTAAAGAAAAGAATTTTCAACCCAGAATTTCACATCCAGCCAAACTAAGCTTCGTAAGTGAAGGAGAAATAAAATCCTTTACAGACAAGCAAATGCTGAGAGATTTTGTCACCTCTAGGCCTGCCTTTCAAGAGTTCCTGAAGGAAGGACTAAACATGGAAAGGAACAACCAGTACCAGCCACTGCAAAAACATGCCAAATTGTAAAAACTGTCGATGCTAGGAAGAGTCTGCATCAACTAATGGGCAAAATAACCAGCTAACATCACAATGAGGAGATCAAATTCACACATAACAATATTAACCTTAAATGTAAATGGGTTAAATGCCCCAATTAAAAGACACAGACTGGCAAATTGGATAAAGAGTCAACACCTATCAGTGTGCTGTATTCAGAATATCCATCTCATGTGCAGAGACACACATAGGCTCAAAATAAAGGGATGGAGGAAGATCTACCAAGCAAATGGAAAGCAAAAAAAGGCAGGGGTTGCAATCCTAGCCTCTGATAAAACAGACTTTAAACCAACAAAGATCAAAAGAGACAAAGAAGGCCATTACATAATAGTGAAGGGATCAATTCAACAAGAAGAGCTAACTATCCTAAATATATATGCACCCAATACAGGAGCACCCAGATTCATAAAGCAAGTCTTCAGAGACCTACAAAGAGACTTAGACTCCCACACAATAATAATGGGAGATTTTTACACCCCACTGTCAATATTAGACAGATCAATGAGACGGAAGGTTAACAAAGATATTCAGGACTTCAACTCAGCTCTGCACTAAGCAGACCTAATAGACATCTACAGAACTCTCCACCTCAAATCAGCAGAATATATATTCTTCTCAGCACCGCATTGCACTTATTCCAAAATTGACCACATAGTTGGAAGTAAAGCACTCCTCAGCAAATGTAAAAGAACAGAAATCACAACAAACTGTCTCTCAGACCACAGTGTAATCAAATTAGAACTCAGGATTAAGAAACTCACTCAAAACCACACAACTACACGGAAACTGAACAACCTGCTCCTGAATGACTACTGGGTACACAATGAAATGAAGGCAGAAATAAAGATGTTCTTCGAAACCAATGAGAACAAAGACACGATGTACCAGAATCTCTGGGACACATTTAAAGCAGTATGTAGAGGAAAATTTATGGCACTAAATGCCCACAAGAGAAAGCAGGAAACATCTAAAATCGACACCCTAACACCACAATTAAAAGAACTAGAGAAGCAAGAGTAAACAAATTCAAAAGTTAGCAGAAGGCAAGAAATTACTAAGATCAGAGCAGAACTGAAGGAGATAGAGACACAAAAAAACCTTAAAAAAAATAAATGAATCCAGGAGCTGGTTTTCTGAAAAGATCAACAAAATTTATAGACCACTAGCAAGACTAATAAAGAAGAGAGAAGAATCAAATAGACGTAATAAAAAATGATGAAGGGGATATCACCACCAATCCCACAGAAATACAAACTACCATCAGAGAATACTATAAACACCTCTATGCAAATAAACTAGAAAATCTAGAAGAAATGGATAAATTCCTGGACACATACACCCTCCCAAGACTAAACCAGGAAGAAGTTGAATCTCTGAATAGACCAATAACAGGCTCTGAAATTGAGGCAATAATTAATAGCCTCCTAGCCAAAAAAATTCCACGACCAGACAGATTCACTGCTGAATTCAACCAGAGGTACAAAGAGGAGTTGGTACCATTCCTTCTGATACTATTCCAATCAATAGAAAAAGAGGAAATCCTCCCTAACTCATTTTATGAGGCCAGCATCATCCTTATCCCAAGCCTCGCAGAGCCACAACAAAAAAAGAGAATTTTAGATCAATATCCCTGATGAACATTGATGTGAAAATCCTCAATAGAATACTGGCAAACCAAATCCAGCAGCACATCAAAAAGCTTATCCACCATGATCAAGTCAACTTCATCCCTGGGATGCAAGGCTGGTTCAACATACAAATATCAATAAACATAATCCATCACATAAACAGAACGAATGACAAAAACCACATGATTTTCTCAATAGATGCAGAAAAGGCCTTCGACAAAATTCAACAGCCTTCATGCTAAAACTCTCAATAAACTAGGTATTGATGGAACGTATTTCAAAATAATAAGAGCTATCTATGAAAAACCCACAGCCAATATCATACTGAATGGGCAAAAACTGGAAGCATTCCCTTTGAAAACTGGCACAAGACAGGGATGCCCTCTCTCACCACTCCTATTCAACATAGTGTTGGAAGGTCTGGGCAGGGCAATCAGGCAAGATAAAGAAATAAAGAATATTCAATTAGGAAAAGAGGAAGTCAAATTGTCCCTGTTTGCAGATGACATGATTGTATATTTAGAAAACCCCATTGTCTCAGCCCAAAATCTCCTTAAGCTGATAAGCAACTTCAGTAAAGTCTCAGGATATGAAATCAATGTGCAAAAATCACAAGCATTCCTATACGCCAATAACAGACAAACAGAGAGTGAAATCATGAGTGAACTCCCATTCACAATTGCTTCAAAGAGAATAAAATACCTAGGAATCCAACTTACAAGGGACGAGAAGGACCTCTTCAAGGAGAACTACAAACCATTGCTCAATGAAATAAAAGCAGACACAAATCAATGGAAGAACATTCCATGCTCACAGACAGGAAGAATCAATATCATGAAAATGGCCATACTGTCCAAGGTAATTTATAGATTCAATGCCATCCCCATCAAGCTACCAATGATTTTCTTCACAGAATTGGAAAAAACTACTTTAAAGCTCCTATGGAACCAAAAAAGAGCCCGCATAGCCATAACAATCCTAAGCCAAAAGAACAAAGCTGGAGGCATCACACTACCTGACTTCTAACTAAATTACAAGGCTACAGTAACCCAAACAGTATGGTACTGGTACAAAAACAGAGATGTAGATCAACGGAACAGAACAGAGGCCTCAGAAATAACACCACATATCTACAACCATCAGATCTTTGACAAGCCTGACAAAAACAAGAAATGGGGAAAGGATTCCCTATTTAATAAATGGTGCTGGGAAAGCTGGCTATCCATAGGTAGAAAGCTGAAACTGGATCCCTTCCTTACACCTTATACAAAAATTAATTCCAGATGGATTAAAGACTTAAAGTTTAGACCTAAAACCATAAAAACCCTAGAAGAAAACCTAGACAATACCATTCAGGACATAGGCAAGGGCAAGGACTTCATGACTAAAACACCAAAAGCAATGGCCACAAAAGCCAAAATTGACAAATGGGATCTAATTAAACTAAAGAGCTTCTGCACAGAAAAAGAAACTACCATCAGAGTGAACAGGCAGCCTACAGAACAGGAGAAAATTTTTGCAATCTACCCATCTGACAAAGGGCTAATATCCAGAACCCACAAAGATCTTAAACAAATTTACAAGAAAAAACAAGCAACCCCATCAAATGCGGGCAAAGGATATGAACAGAAACGCTTCTCAAAAGAAGACATTTATGCAGCCAACAGACACATGAAAAATGCTCATCATCACTGGTTGTCAGAGAAATGCAAATCAAAACCACAATGAGATACCATCTCACACCAGTTAGAATGGCGATCATTAAAAAGTCAGGAAACAGGCCGGGCGTGGTGGCTCAAGCCTGTAATCCCAGAACTTTGGGAGGCCGAGGCGGGCGGATCACAAGGTCAGGAGATCGAGACCATCCTGACTAACACGGTGAAACCCAGTCTCTACCAAAAATACAAAAAATTAGCCGGGCGTGTTGGCGGGCGCCTGTAGTCCCAGCTACTCGGGAGGCTGAGGCAGGAGAATGGCATGAACCTAGGAGGCAGAGCTTGCAGTGAGCCAAGATCACGCCACTGCATTCCAGCCTGGGGTACAGAGCAAGACTCCGTCTCAAAAAACAAAACAAAACAAAAAGTCAGGAAACAACATATGCTGGAGAGGATGTGGAGAAATAGAAATGCTTTTATGCTGTTGGTGGGAGTGTAAACTAGTTCAATCATTGTGGAAGACAGTGTGGCAATTCCTCAAGGATCTGGAACTAGAAATACCACTTGACTCAGCAATCACATTACTGGCTATATACCCAAAGGATTATAAATCATGCTACTGTAAAGACACATGCACACGTATGTTTATTGTGGCTCTATTCACAATAGCAAAGACTTGGAGCCAATCCAAATGTCCATCAATGATAGACTGGATAAAGAAAATGTGGCACACATACACCATGGAATACTAAGCAGCCATAAAAAATGATGAGTTCATGTCCTTTGTAGGGACATGGATGAAGCTGGAAACCATCATTCTAAGCAAATCATCACAAGGACAGAAAACCAGACACTGCATGTTCTCACTCATAGGTGGGAATTGAACAATTTCCTGCCTTAGACACAGGGCGGGAAACATCACACCCAGGGGCCTGTTGTGGGGTGGGGGTCAGGGGGAGGGATAGCATTAGCAGAAATATCTAATGTAAATGACGAGTTAATGGGTGCAACAACCCAGCATGGCACTTGTATACCTATGTAGCAAACCTGCATGTTGTGCACATGTACCCTAGAACTTAAAGTATAATTAAAAAAAAGAGAAAACAAAAACAAAAACAAAAAACAAAGTTGGTAGTATGCAGCCAATATAGTACCGGGAGGGAAATTTATGGCAATAAATGCTTACAATAGAAAAAGAAGAAAATCTCAAATAAGTAATTTAAGCTCCTACCTCAAAAACCTAGGAGAATAAGAGCAAAATAAGCCCAAAGCAGGTAGAAATAAATAACAAAGACATGGGCAGAAGTCAATAAAGTTGAAAACAGAAAGACAATAGGGAAAATCCATGAGACAAAAAGCTGGTTTTCTGAAAAGATCTATAAAATTCATCTAGAAAGACAAAGACACAAAGAGAGAAGACACAAGTTACCAATATCGGAAAGAAAACAGAGTATACCCACAAAACCCACAGCTAACATACTTAATAGTGAAAGAGTATTTGTTTTCCCCTTAAGATCAGAAACAAGGCAAGATATTTACTCTAGCCACTGTTAGGAAGCATAATCCTGGAAGTTCTAGACAATGCAGTAAGGCAAAAAAAAAAAAAAAAAAAAAAAGGATATAAAAGACATAGAGATATGAGAAAAGATATAAAACTGCCTGAAATAAAACTGCTGACAGCATGGTTGTTTACATAGAATATGTACGATGACTTTACAAAAAAACTCCTACAAGTAACAAGTGGTTCAGCGAAGTCACAGGACACGAGATAAATCGATACCCAAAATAAAAAATACGATTTATCGATTTTCCAAAGAAAATGAAATATTTGTGTACACATTTAACAAAACATTTTATAGAACTTGCACACTGAAAACTACAAAACGGTGCTGGAAAAAAATCAAAGAGGATCTACATAAACGGAAAGGCATGACATGTTTGTGGATTGGAAAACTCAACATTGCCAGTTCTCCCTAAATTCAAACACAGGTTTAATGCAATTCTTATCAAAATTTTCACAATCTTTTTGTAGATATTGCCATGATTATACTAAAATTTATATCCAAACATGTAATACCATAGACTTTATAAATCTAAAATTTATATCCAAACTATTCTAGTTTCCTAGAATAGCTAAAACAATTTTGAAAAAGAAGGATGTAGTAAGAGGTATCAGTCTACCTGGCTTCACAGCGTATTATGTAGCTCCAGAAATCAATACTGAAAGGTATGGGCAGAGGGCTAGACACAGAAAAACTGAAGAGGATGGAGAACCCAGAAAAACACACACACAAGTATGGCCAACAGATTTTTGACCAAGGTGAAAACACAAGGATAAATGGAATAAGGGTAAATGGTACTGGACTAATTGAATATCCGGAGTCCAAAAACATATACTTTGATCTAAACGTCACACTCTATACAAAAATTAACTCAAAATGGAACATAGATGTGAAACTGTAGAACTGGCTGGGTGCAGTGGCTCACACCTGTAATCCCAGCACTTTGGGAGGCTGAGACAGGTGGATGGCTTGAGGCCAAAAGTTCAAGACCAGCCTGGACAGCATGGCAAAACCCCATCTCTACTAAAAATAAAAAAAAATTTAGCCGGTATGGTGGCACACACCTGTAGTCTCAGCTATTCGGGAGGGTGAGGTGGGAGAATCACCTGAGACCGGGAATTTGAGGCTGCAGTGAGCTGTGATTGTGAAGTTGAGGCTGCAGTGAGCTGTGATTGTGCCACTGCACTCCAGCCTGGGTGACAAAAGTGAGACCTTGTCTCCAAAAATAGATAAATAAATAAATAAAACTGTAGAATTTTTAGCAGATAATATAGCAGAAAATTTTTAGGCTGTGGGCTTGGTGAAGAAATCTTAGACATGACATCAAAATTATGAATCATAAAAGAAAAAAATTGGTATTGATAAATTGGACTTCATCAAGATTAAAACCTTTTGCTCTGCAAAAGAACTTGTTAAGAGTATGAAAAGATGAGCTGCAGATTGAGGGAAAATATTTGAAAACCACATATGTGAAAAAGGTCTTACATCTAGAATACACGAAGTATTTTCAAACCTCAACAGTAAAAACCAAACAATCCAATTAGAAAATGGACATAAGATATGAAGAGATATTTCACCAAAGAGAACATACAGGTGTCAAATAAACACACAAAAGGATATCCAACATTACTAGATATTAGGGATATCAAAACTAAGGCTATGGTGAGATATCACGACACACCTATTGGAACAACTAAAACCAAAAGCAACTACTGACAACACCGAATACTATCATGGCTGCAGAGAAAGTGGATCCTGCATGTGGTGCTGGTGGGAATGTAAAATAGCAGAGACAATCTGGGAAATAGGTGGTTTCTTAGAAAAACCTAAACATACAATTACCATGTAACCCATCAGTGGTACTCCTGCGCATTTATCTGAGACACAACAACTTATGTCAACACAAAAACCTGTACACAACTCTTCACAGCGTCTTTATCTGCAATAGCCCAAGCTGAAAGCAACCAAAATGTCCCTAATAGGTGATGGTTGAATAAATGGATACATCCATACCAGAGAATACTCAGCCATAAAAAAGGAATGAATGAATGATCCATGCAGCATCCTGGATCAATCTCCAGAGGATTTTATGGAGTGAAAAATGCTAATATCAAAAGTTTACATGCTCTGTAATTCCTTTTATATAACATTTTCAAATAACAAAATTATAGAGATAGAAAAGAGATGAGTGGTTGCCGGGGACTGGGGGTGGTAGGGGCGGGGGAGGCATGATTATAAAGGGGGTAACACAAAGGAAGCCTTGTGGTAATGGGATAGTTGTGATTTTTGATTTAGGTGGTGGTTACACAAATCTACACATTTAATAAAATGACTCAAACCTAGCACACATTGTACCAATGTCACTTTTCTGGTTTTAATTTTGTATTGTAACCACTGGGGATAACTGGGTGAAGGGAACAGGAGACCTCTCTGCTCCTGTGCTGTCTTGGTAACTTACTGTGAATGTATAAAACTCATTTTTGAAGTGTAGTCTGCAGCCTTTGGTCTGTGACTATAACCGAGTGACTCCTAAGGTTGGCTTTCTCAACCATCTGATCATGTAATAGCCTTTCTCGACCATCTGGTCATGTAATAACACCACTGCCTCTCATGGGGTCCTGTGAGCATTGAGGGACGTAACCTGTATAGCGCATCGGGTGTGAGCACACCCTCAACAAATGGGAGCTGTTCTAATGATTGACCCCAGGCAAAGGGAAGCTCAGGATGCTATATGTTATTTCCTAAGACAAAATTGCATGGATGGTAGGTGAGGATAGTGTCAGACCCAGGTAGATCTCAAGAAGAGTCTGCAAAATGGGACAATGTTCTGTTCCTAATTAGACGTGGGCCACTGCCTCAGGTAAAGAGATTTTCTCTGTCCCTTCTTAGAGAATAGTGTATGATGATTTGTCAGAATCTGATAACAGGGACACTTTGGAAGTTCTTGGAGCATTATGTTTAAGTGTATGGGGTTTCAGTATCACTCTTTAAACAATGTCAAATTAAAGGACCAAAGCTCGTTTCTGTTTTGGAAAGGGGAAAAGGAACAAGAAACCACTGATTCATCAGTTATTGAATGATAGGCCTATGTGTGTTCATACTCTGACTCTTGAAGCAAAATGTTGAAGGAAATCTCATATCATTCATTATTTACAAACACAAAAGGACTATGGCCCTGAAGGATCCCTTTTTGTAGAGTCCCCCTGTCTCTAGAGACTGCAGGGGAAGCAGAGTGAAATCCATACTCACGTGGGCTGGCCTGTGTGCTCTGCTCCTTGGATCAGTTTAGGGTCAGAATGAATGCTCAGAATTTTTGAGATTCCAAACATTGATCATTTGGGCACATTCAAATTGATCAGTTTGTTTCAGTCTACTTAGCATGAATAAATAATTAGAAAATATTTAAACAAATAATGTGAGATTCTTTTGTCAGATATTTACTGAGTGCTACTGAGTGAAAATTAATGGCACTAATTAGACATTGTTTGGACTTCAAGAACTGTACCGTCTCCTTAAGGGTGAGGTGCATGAGTTGAAGACATTTTAAGAAATATACACATAAAGACATTTAAGAAATATACACAAGAAAGTGTATATTTCAATTCAGTGTAGAAGAGAACACAAACACATGCATGACATTTCAGGGGCAGAGGGATAGCATTTTCAGGATGGCAGCAAGGAACATTTCATGGAGCACGCATTGGATTTGAGCTTGCCCTTGAAGATCTGGACGAGAGAAAAAGGTAAGTTGCGTGGCAGCAACGGGGAGGGACGTGGCACAGTCTGGGAGTGAAGAGCTGTCCATTTGGCTGGAGGGCAGGCAGGAAAAGTGAATGAGAGAGGGTTTTGCTGGCAATAGCGAGTTTGGCTTTCAGGCTAAGGAATTTAGAGTCTATTTGTCAAACCATGAGGAACAACAGCAACTTTTTGCATACAAAAGTGTTGGGCCTGGAAATATTCTAGGTAACTGTTACAGCCGTGGTGCTCCATAAGTGGAAGGGGCCTGTGTTGGTCTGCTCAGGCTGCGTAACAAAATACCACAGGCTAGGTGCTTAAAGGCAGACATGTATTTTGTCACAGTTCTAGAGCCTGGATGTCCAAGAGCAGGTTGGTGTCTGGTGAGAGCTCCTTTTGTGTCCTTTCTCCCATGACCTTTCCTCCATACAGAGAGCAGAGAGGGAGTGAGCTCTCAGGCATCTCTTCCTGTAAGGACACTACTCTTATGAGCTTAGGACCCTACTCTTATGACCTCATTTTACCTTAACGACTTCCTTAGTGGCCCCACTCCAAATGCAGCCACACTGGGGGTTAGGACTTCAACATGTGAATTCTGGGGGATACAACATGCAGTCCCTAACAGGGCCTAAGGTCTAAGGCTGAAAACAGGGAAACCACTCAGAGGGGGGCTGTGATGGTTCGAGAAGAATGAATGAGATTGGGTGGGGATGTGGCAGGGAGGTGAGGGTAAGTCTAGAGGGACAACTCCGTGCAGGGCCATCTACTCCTGCACTTGCAGTGGGCACCTCTTTCTGGTCTTCTTCACACTTCTAACGTCCTGTGTCACTTCAGGTCTCTTAATCTGGGGGCCAACTATGCGGTGTGTGCAGGAGAGGAGAGAACTAGAAGAGTGTTCCACTTCTCATGCTGTATTGAGAGTGGCAGAAGATGGAGACAGGGCTGAGCAGTTTATTTCTAAAGTTTTGTTTTGCTTTGCTTTGGACATAGGACCTCTCTACATGCGGAGAGGTGTCTAGAGCTGCTACATCATCACACATGCAAGCCGTCCTCACAACAGGGGCAGCAAACTGTTTCTGTAAAAGGTCAGATGGTAAATATTTTAGGCTTTGTGAGCCAAGGGGCAATATTGAAGACATTATATAGGTACTTAGGTAACGAGAGAAAACAAATCCCTACAAATTTTTTCTTGACAAAATTCAAAACATAATAATTGTGTATAGTGTTTTGTAATATAGGTCTCCTAATGAGAAGAATGGAATTCTTTACGGGAGAAATATTTCACTCAGAATTCAAAGTTTGTGTTCTCTGTCATCAAAATCAAAGACAAATGTTCGTCTCTTAATGCTGATCTAATAGGAAGGAGATCTTACATATTTCACCTTTGAAAATGCCATTTCACAAAACCAGCTGCTGCCAAATACTGACATTAACTCATGAGCATGTGATTTTAACTGAGGATATCATCACTTAGAAGGCACATCTAGAATTCGATAAGATTCTTCTCTTAATAGGTGCTTTTAGTATGTAATGATACTCCAGATTTAATAGTTCCTATTGAAGGTTAAGTGGAGACTTCAACTACACAGTTTAATTGATTTTTCAAAAAGAAAATCATGGAATGAATATTTTCAAACATCATACAAAAAAATTAAGATAATAGTGTAATTATCCACATGTACCTACATTCTAGAATTATCTAGATTTTGTCATGTTCACTTCACCAGTCATTTCCTCTTCTATTTCTTTTTCCTTTTCTTTTAAAAACATTTGGGAGGCTGGGTGTGGTGGCTCATGCCTGTAATCCCAGCACTTTGGGAGGCTGAGGTGGGAGGATCACTTCAGGTGAGGAGTTCAAGACCAGCCTGGCCAACATGACGAAACCCCCTCTCTACTAAAAATACAAAAATTAGCCAGGTGTGGTGGCCTGTAATCTCAGCTACTTGGGAGGCTGAGGCAGGAGAACTGCTTGAACCTGGGAGGTGGAGGTTGCAGTGAGCTGAGATCATGCCACAGAACTCCAGTCTGGGTGACAGAGGAGGCTCTGTCTCAAAACAAACAAACAAACATAAAAACAAACAAAAAAACATTTTGGAGCAAATCTCAGACATTACATCGCTTTAATTCCTACATAATTCAGTGTTCATCTCTAAAAAATATGGACTTTGTATGACTATTCTTATAAGCCAGAAAAAATCTAAATACTTTATTTAGAAAATTTAGTGTTTCTCTCTTGATATCCAGCAGTGTAGGACTTGAGAGCAAGATCAAATCAGTTACAAAAAATAATATGGCAATCTTTTCTTTGCACATCTGGGTGGGGAAATGATCCATCCCATTACCTTTATATGTCTTGTTAAAAAATAGCTTTTCATTATGAAATAATTTTAAGTTCACAGGAAGTTGCATGGAAATGTAAGGGAGGTCCAGAGTACCCCTCACCCAGCTTCCCCCCATGTTGTTATTTTGTATAAATATGCTACAATATCAGCCAGGAAATTGATGTTGGTTCCATCCATGGAGCTTATTGAGATTTCACTAGCTATAGTATTGGTGGATATGTGTGTGTAGTTCTATGCAATTTTATCACATGTGTAACTTCATGTAACCATGACTACAATCATGGTACCATCACTACAAGGTTCTCTCATGCTACCTGTTTATAGCCACACCTATGCTTCCATCTGTATCCATAACCCTTAGCAACGACTAACCTATTCTCCATCTCTGTAATTATGTTATTTCACAAACATTATATAAATGGAATCATGCAGTATTTATACTTTTGAGATTGGCTTTCCTTGAGGGTCATAAAAATTGTTGTGTGGATCAATGGCTTTTTAAAACTGTTGAGTAGTAGTATTCCACTGTTTGGATGTCCCAGAGCTTATTGAACTATTCACCCATTGAAGGATATTTGGTAGTTATGAGTTTTGCACTTTTATGAATAAAGCTGCTATGAATATTCATACTCAAATTTCTGTGAGAAAATAAATTTTCACTGTTATGAAATGCCCTAGTACAATTCTTGGTCATAAGGTAAGTTCACTTTTAGGTTTAAAAGAAATTGCCAAAGTATTTCCCAGAGTGGCTATACCATTTTACATTCCCACAAGCATTCCAGTTTCTCCATATGTTTTCTTGCACATTTGATATTGCATCATTTGAATTTTAGCTATTCTGATAGATATGTGGTGATAGCTCCTTGTGGTTTTCATGTGCATTTCCTTAGTGGGTAATGATGATGAAATTTTTTTCATGTACTTCTTTGTCATCTCTATGTCCTTTTCAGAGAGATATCTCTTAGTGTCTTTTACTCCTTTACTAATATAGGTATATATATTTTTAAGTTGAGATTTGGGATTTCTTCAGATAGCCTAGCTACAAATCCTTTGTGGGATACATGGTTTATAAAAATTTTATACTATCCTGTATCTTGTCTTTACATTCTTCTTAACAGGGTCTTTTGCAGAGCAAAAACTGAAATTTTGCTATAAACATTTGCATGTTCATAGCATGATTTCAGAAGTGTTTCCTTCTCTTCTATTTTCTGGAAGAGTTTGTGTAAAATTGTTGTTAAGTTTTCTTAATAATCTGGGCCCAGAGATATCTCTTTGGGAAACTTTTAAATTATGCATTCAATTTAAAAATTTTGCTGAGGTCCAATTTATTATATTCTTCTTTTATGGATTTTACTGTGTTTAAGTCTAAGATATCTTTGCCTAGTGCCTGGTCCCAAAGACTTCCTCCTAGAAGTTTTATGGTTTTACAGTTTACATTTAAGTCTATGATCCATTTTGAGTTGATTTTTTTTTCTAAGGTATTCTGTTTAGGTTGAGGTTCACATTTTGTTTGCCTATGGATGTCAAATTGCTCCAGCACTATTTTTGACAAGGCTTTCCCTACTCTGTTGAACTATTTTGCTCCTTTGTCAGAAGTTAACTGGACATATATGTATGTAAACCTCCTTCTGGATTTTTTAGTCTGTTGTACTGATCTATCTGTCTACCCCTCCACCAATATCATGTAGTTTTGATTACTTTAGCTATATAGTAAGCCTAATAATTTCTGCCACTTTATCCTAATTTTTCAAAATTGATTTGGCTCTTCTTGGACCTCTTTCTGTCCATATACATTTTTCTATGTTGACAACAAATCTTTTCAAGGTTTTGATAGGAATTTCATTAAATCTGTCTATAAATTTAGGGAGAATTGATGTTTGCTATGTTGTCTTCTAATCCATGTACATGGTATGTCTATTCAAAAAATTTATGACTTTGATTTCCTTCATTAGCATTTTGTAATTTTTATCATATGGCTTATACATGTTTTGTTAGAGTTATAGCCAATAATTTAATTTTCTTTGAAGAGATTATAATTGGTAGTGAACTTTTAATTTTGGTTTCCATTTGTTTTCAGTAGATAGTGCAATTGATTTCTGTGTGTTGATTTTGTATCCTGCAATCTTACTGAACTCATTTATTGGTTCTATGAGTTTTTAAAAACATTTCTTAAGATATCCACATAGACAATCATGTCATCTGCAAGTAGAGATGGTTTTATTTCTTTCTAGTCTGTATATTTTTTTTCCCCTTTGGCTCACCTTGTTGCACATGCTTAGTACTTCTAGAACTATTTTAAAGAAGAATGCTGAGACATCCTTGCATTGCTCCTGATCTTAGAGGAAAAACATTCAGTTTCCACTATTAAAAATAATGTTAGCCATAGTATTTTTGTAGATGCTCTTTATGAGGTTGAGGAATTTCCCTTCTTTTCCTAATGTACTAAAAGTTTTAAAGATTATGAATTGGTGTTGAGTTTTGTCATTCTGCATCAACTGATATGAGCATATAATTTTTTTCCTATTACTATGGTAGATTACATTGATTGGTTTTTGAATAATGAACCAGTCTTGCATTCCTGGAATAAACCCCACTTAGTCATTGTGCACATATTTTATATTTATTATTGAATTTTATTTACTAATATCTGATTAAGAATGTTTCCATCTATATTCATGAGTGATATTGGTCAATGGTTTTCTTTTTTGTACTATGTCTGGTTTTAGTATCAGCACAATAGTATTGTTATAAGTGAGTTGGGAAGTACTCCCTCTTATTTTCTGGAGAGGATTATGCATACTTGTGTTCTTTGAACATTTGATAGAATTCTTCAGGGAAACTATCTACTGAGAAATGCCTATTTCTGGAAAGTTTTAAAAATTACAAATTCAAGTTCCTAAATATAGAGGTAATAAAATTATCTGTTTCTTACTGGGTGAACTGTAGTAGTTTGTACTGTTTAAGAAAATTGTACATTGCGTCTCTGTTGTTAAATTTATATATATAGAGTTGTTCATAGCATGATTTCAGAAGTGTTTCCTTCTCTTCTATTTTCTGGAAGAGTTTGTGTAAAATTGTTGTTAAGTTTTCTTAATAATCTGGGCCCAGAGATGTCTCTTTGGAAACTTTTAAATTACACATTCAATTTAATAATTATACGACTATTTAAGCTATCTGTTCATCTTGGCTGAGTTTTGGTAGTTAGAGTTTCCCAGGAATTGGTGATTTCTTCTAAGTTGTTTAATTTATAAGTATAAAGTTGTTAGCAGTATTTCTTTGTTATGCTGCAAAATCGTTTGTAATTTCATTTGTTTTATTCCTGATATTGGTGATTTGTGTCTTCTCTTTTTATCTTTGTCAAATTGCTTAGAGGTTTGTCATTTTCAATATTTTTTCCCCAAAGAATCATTCTTCTCCATTAATTTCCTCTGTTGTTCTTCTGCTTTCAATTTCATTGACTTCTGTTTTATCTTTATTATTTATTTACTTTTGCTTGCTTTTGATATATTTTGCCTTGCTTTTTCCTATTTCATGAGATTTCAATCTAAGTTCAACTTAGATTTTTGATTTGAGATCTCTCCATTTCGTTAGAAGGACTTGGGGCTATAAATTTCCCTCTCAATACTACTTTAGCTTAATCTCCAACATTTTGATATGCTGTCTTTTAATTTTCATTCAGTTGTAATTGTTTTTAAAGATTTCTTATGGACCCCTTCTTTGATTCATGGATTATATAAAAGTGTGTTATTTAATTTCCAAATGTTTGGGAATTTTCCTTTTATCTTTCCGTTATTTGTTTCTAGTCTTATTTTATCATGGTAACAGAATGCACTCTGTATGATTCAATTATTTTACATTTAGTAAGATTTGTTTTATGACCCAACATTCTTAATAACATTATATGGACACTTTAAAAGAATGTGCATTTTGGCTGGACATGGTAGTTTACACCTGTAGTCCCAGCACTTTGAGAGGCTGAGGCAGATCATTTGAGGTCAGGAGTTCAAGACCAGCCTGGCCAACATGGTGAAACCCGTTTCTATTAAAAATACAAAAATTAGCTGGGCGTGGTGCACTGCACGAGATCACACCACTGCACTCCAGCCTGGGTGATGGAGTGAGACACTGTCTCAAAAACAAACAAAAAAACCCAAAACAAACAAACAAAAAGAATGTGCATTTTGCTGTTCCTAGACGATGTCCTATAAATGTCAATTAAATCCTTTCAGTTGATGGTGATGTTGAGCTCCTGAGAGTGGGGTGTTTAGGCTCTCAACTACAATTCATTTATTTCTCCTTTCAGCTCTATTAGTTGAAGCTGTGGCATTTGATGCATGTAGACTTAGAATTGCTATATATTCTTGGTAGGTTGATGTAATGTCCATCTTTTTAACGTTCTTTTCTCTGACATCCACTTTAATGTGTCCACTTTTGCTTTTAAAAAATATGTCTGTATGATATATCTTTTTCATCTTTTTTACTATAAACCTACCTATGTTGTTTGCATTAAGGGAGTTTATATGTAGACAGCATATATTTGGGTTGCATGTTTTTTAAATCCACTGTGCCAACCTGTGTGCTTTTATTGGTGTATTTAGGGCATTTGGATTTGAAGTAATTATTGATATGGTAGGGCTTAGGTCTGACTTTTTATTATTTCTTTTCTGTTTGTTCTTTTTTTTTTCTCGTTTTCTCTTTTTTATTTCTTGCTTTTCTGTGTGGTACTTGAACCTTTTGTTAGAATTCCATTTTGATTTCTTCATAATGTTTTTGAGTATATTACTTTGTATAGTTTTTTTCTTGTTCTATATTACCATATACATACATAACTTATCACAGCTTACTGGTGTTGATGTTTGATCATTTTGAATAGTGTGTAGACCTTACTTCCACATAGGTTCTTTACTCTCCCTAGTTTTTAAATATAAATTGTTGCTGGGTGTGGCGGCTCACGCCTGTAATCCCAGCACTTTGGGAGGCTGAGGTGGGTGGATCACAAGGTCAAGAGATCAAGACCATCCTGGCCAACATGGTGAAACCCTGTCTCTACTAAAAATACAAAAATTAGCTGGGCATGGTGGCATGTGCCTGTAATCCCAGCTACTCGGGAGGCTGAGGCAGGAGAATTGCTTGAACCTGGGAGGCGGAGGTTGCAGTGAGCCAAGATGGTGCCAGTGCCCTCCAGCCTGGCGACAGAGTGAGACTTCGTCTCAAAAATAAATAAATAAATAAATAAAAATAAATAAATATAAATTGTCTTAAGTATTCCCTGCACATAGAATGAACACCACATCAAATTGTTTTATAAGTTTTGCTTCAACCATAAAATATCATTAAAGTAACTCATTAAATGATAGTCTATTATCTTTATTTCTATTTTTTACCCTTTCCATTGTTCTTTTTATTTTCTAAAATTTTCAGCCATTTTTTTTTTATAATTTTCTTTCTGTTTGGGGAGTTTCATTTAGCCTGTAACAAATTTTCTTAGTTTTTCTCTGTGTGAGAATTTCCTGTTCATTCATCAAGGATAGTTTGTCCACATATAGAATTTGCAGTTGAGAGCTCTTTTCTTTCAGCATGTGAAGACTGTTGTATTACTTCTTTCTGGCCTCCGTAGTTTCAGATGAGAAATCTGATATCATATGAATTTCTGTCCTTTTATAAGTCATGTATTATTTCTCTTTGATTGTTTTTAATTCTTTGATTTTTAGAAATTTATTATAATGTGTCTTCTTTGTGTAGTTTTGGTTTATCATATTTAGGGTTTTCTCAGCTTTTAAAATCTTTAGGCTTATGTATTTTATTAAATTTGGGAAGTTTTCGGTCTCATACTCCTTAGTCCTATACTTGGGGAGTTCAATAATATGAAAGGTACATCTTTGGTTTTAAAGTCTGTTTTCTCTCTGTTATTCAGACTGAATAAATTCTATTGGTTTGTCTTCAAGTTCACTGAGTGTGTCATCCATCATTACTACTCTACTGTAAAATTCGAGTACTTTAAAAACATTTTGGTTATTATATTTTTCAGTTTGTAATTTTTATTTGGTTCTTTTTTATAACTTCTTTTCTTTGCTGAAGTTTTTGTATTTGTTTTGAGATAATTTATAATTGATTGCTAAAACATTACTATGATGGCTAGTTTAAAATCCTTGTCCAATAACTCCAACTTCTAATTCATCTCTGTATTTGCATCAGTTAATTGTCTTTTCTCATTGAAGTTGTGTTCTATTGCTTTTTGGTATGATATGTGATTTTTAATTGCATCTTGGACATTTTGTTTATTATGTTAGGAGACTGTCATCTGATTGAAATCTTCTGTTTTAGCAGGCAGTCACCCTGTTTAAGTTTGGTATGTACACTGTGGCCTACTATTGGCTCTAGTTTCATATCAGTTTAGTTTTCAAAATGCTTGCAATGCTTTTCTGGTCTGACTCATTCTTCTGGCACTTCTGGGGGCCCCTTTCAATCTCTGTTGGTGCTGCCCCGGAGAGATGGAAGGCACCTCTCTGGGTTGCCTTGTATTCCTGGCTCACCTTCTGTTACTGGGAGATAGAAGCTCAGGAGCTGCTGGGCCTTGGTCTCCTTATGCAACTGGGCAGAGGGCAGGGCAATGCAGGGCGCTACTGATGCTGGCCTGGCAGGTGAAGTGGCCCTGGTTCCGAGCAGAAGTTGGGGCTTCCCATCAGGACTCTCTTAGTCTTCCCCTTTCCCAGTTTTTCTTAATTTTTTTTTTTCGCTAGTGAGAGCAGGCTATTAAAGCTTTTTAATCTATGCCTGTTGGGGGTCCGAATTGCAGGCCTGTCATGGGTGACCCCTTAGGACACCTAGGGAACCTCCTGGTTTTTCCTTGAGTCTTAAAATCCCTAGTTAGTTCACTTTCTCCTTTTCAGGGTTTAGAGTTCTTCTTTTTAAAATCATAGTCTGTTTTATAATTTGTGGGCTTATTTAGTTGCATTTAGAGGAGATCAGTAGGGAAAAGTGGTATATACCATCTCGTTCCAGATCCCAAAAGCTTCAACGGATTTTGAAACATAGACCAATTTTTCACACTTGCAATGAAGTGCAAGTATTGCTGTGACAGCTATAGTTTGAGCTAAAAAAATATATACCCACTGCTTATTTGTGTGGGAATTGAGAGCTAATTTCTTATGTTAAATTTTAACAATACAGGAAGTATATAAAGTATATTGACATTACTTGTGATTCAACAACATTAGTTGTTGACAAAATGAGTTTATCACATTGTAAGTGTTATATGTAAGTGCTGTTTTGTCATTTTAAGTTGAATTTGTTAAGAAACATGATCAAATCTGTAGCAAAAGCTAATTTCCAAAACCATTCAGTGTTTGATGATAGTGGTCAAGGGTGTTTCTACCAACCACTGAAAACACAAAAACCATTCCTAGCTCGGGCCATACTCCAACAGGCAGAGGCCTTCGTCTGCCTATTTCTGCTCTGCAACAACTTTTTCCAGTGCTATGCTGGTAAATGTTTCACAGTTAGGTCTCTGGGGAACAGAAGCCCTTGTGGGTAGGGCTTTCTGGTTTCTGTGGTGGAAATACTTCCACCATGGCTGATCTCAAGCTGCCGACGCAATGTCACTGAATGAGGGGTTGTGAGAGGTTGTGCACCATTGGCTCTCTCAAGCAGATGCAGGCAGGCTTTAGCACACCATGGCCTGTGAAGACCTTAGGAGACCCTGTAAGGAAACTTCAGCTTCTATGCCACACACATTGAATTGCTGCAGTGGGCATCATATTTGGATAATTGTTCACCTAGAGCTCCCCCACCTTTTAAAAACATGCATACATACGGAAACGTTGCTTTCTGCACGATTTCATTTTAATGGAACAGAACAGGGGAAAAAATAAATCAGATTTTTACTTTTCTGCACTGGCCCGAAAAACTGGTTCAACCAATCCCATTATTTTCTTTATAAGCAAATGTTTATTTTTGGAATGACAAGCCCTGCACCCTGTGTAGTAGTTAATACCATTCATTAAATGATGTTTCTTTATGTTATTTACAGAGGCATTAGCCTGGCTTGGGTTTCTGATTCTTGTTTTAAATATCTTTGTGGTGGCATTTTTTGATATATCAGTGATAAAGAAATCTGCTCCTTTCCAAGTTAAAGCTGTGTAGTCAGCTGTTTGCTTCCTTGCCCGTGAATAGATACTGTACCGCCACATGGCCAGCTGGGGCATTCTCTCGTGGAACATGTTTGCTATAACTGGCTCTCTCCAAATACTTCCCCATTCCTGAACTCTCCTGCCTCTGCCCTGTGGCCCATCACCTCCACCCCTCTATGGTACTGGCCACTGTGTCCAATACCCCAGAGGATAGGCCAAGTGGGGTATTGGACACTACCGTGCCTTCCTGCCCAAATCAAACTCACCTCTCTGGTGTCTCAGGCCACTGAGGCCTCCATGGCAGAGAAAGGGTCTAGGACCAAGGGCCAAGGACAAAGGGGTCTCTGCCTCCAAGGTAACTGTATGATTTAAAAGAGAACCTCTGATCTTGGTGGTTTATCTTGGAGTGGCAGAATGTCTGGGACTTGACAGGTTAGTGACACAGCTCCTTCCATCAGGGTTCTCAAAGCAACTGGGACTTCGGTTGCCCACTAGGCTCATCTGAAGCTTGGTGCAAACAATTCAGGAAAGTGAAGATGTCTTCCTTCACCTCACTGAGGAACCGCCTGCCTCATGGGACCAAAACAGAGCTTGGTCCTGGAAACAAGGAAGTTGTCTGTCACCCACAGACTGCCGCTCACCCGGGATGCTGCCAGCTTTTCCGTGTCATCTTTTTATTTTTGGGAATGGGGCAGAGCCCCATCTGTGGGACAGGGATTTACAAGCTGTCTACTCAACCCGTTTGTTATCCCCTCTTCAAAATGCTGAGGGGCTCTCTTTGGTGTAGATGGGGAGAGGGTGGTGGGAAGGGTAGGGGGGCCTGGGAGTCCTCACGCAGGTGGCTGCCAATGATGCACCATCCCACCCTGAGCTATGGCTACCTTCCTGGGGAGACTGGTGATTGACATGTGTAATTGGAGGGTCCTTTATTGTTCTCGAGGGTGTATTGCCCAGAGGGAATCTTCCCAGAGAGAAGTGCCACACTCCTTGGGAAGGATCAGCGATTTAGTTCCTAATGATGTTAGTTCACCCCGTTCTTTTCAGAAGACTATGGGGCAGAGGGAAGGGGAAGAGGGGCACAGAGGCGATGGGATGCCTGAGTCAAGTGCCACTCAGAGCTGGCAGAGGACAGACAGGAAAGCTCTGGTTGGCTCATCCCATTGCTTCCGGCAAGCCCCTGGAGGAGCAAAAAGCTATTTCAGCAATAACTTCACTAGAGGACTACTGGATGGAGAGCACATTCACTAGGAGGATGGTAGCTGTACATCCACCCAGGGGACCCTTGTTTCAAAGGATGCAGCTTTCATTTAATTGAAACAGATCCTTGACTCAGTAGAATCACAGCTTCTTTCTCTAGCATTTACTACACTAAAGTATCAAATAGCAGAAAGGTAGAATGAGATTTAATGGAAAAAGAAAGAGAAATTTGCTCTCTGAGAGGCATGCAGTCATCGGTATTTTCAGCACCTTCTATGGTTTCTTTCAAATAACTGTGTGTGGAGATTTCTTATTCAGAACAACGATTCTGAGGCATTGCAGGATCCTAATTTATCAAGGGAAAGCTGAATCATACTCAGAGTACTGTGCTTGGGAAAGAGAGCTGACTTTTATGAGAGCCTCCTTTGAGGTGGGAGCTTTGCCCGAACTTCTCATTTAATCTTCACTATCTCGGTCAGCTCAGGCTGCCATAACAAAATATCATGAACTGCGTGGCTTACACAACAGACATTTATTTCTCAGAGTTCTGGAGGCTCAGAAGTCCAACCACGATCAAGATGCTGACAGATGTGGTGTCTGGCAGGGGCCCCTTCCTACCTCGTGGCCACCTTCTTGCTGGGTCCTCCTATGGCAGAAAGCAAGCAAGCTCTGGTCTCTCTTGGTATGAGGCCACCAGCCTCTCCCTATCAGGACTCCACCCCGATGACCTCATTTAACCTTCATTACTTCCTAAAAGCCCTGTCTCCAAATATAGTTGCAGACAGGGGGTCAAGGCTTCAATATATAAATTTTAGGGGATACAATTCAGTCCCTAGCACTCACCTTGGAGGTAAACTGAATTAAAAAAAAGTTGCAGACGAGGAAACCAGGGCCCAGAGAGATGAAGCAGTGTGCTCAGCCTCCCATCACAAAGCGGCAGCTGGGCTGGTTCTGGCCAGAGCACATTCTTTCAGGGTACCCTGCTGTGCCCAGACATGGGGCTGCTTCTGAAGGATGGGCATGGTGAGGTCTGCCTTCAGGGTGCCACTCACTTTGCTCTAACAAAAGCTGGAACCAGCCTGAAAGCATGAACGCCCCTATGCTTAATAGAGGGCAGGCACAATTTTCTTCTCCTCAGTGGAGTTTGGTGAGTCGAAAGGCAAAATTCTGAAAACACTAGTAGTTCGCTTTGAAAAACAAGGCCCAATTGTGGGTTCCATCCATTACTAAGGTGGGTCTTTAGAAGGAGAGGTGCTAAGATACTCACCACATACCCCATGTCTTAGTCCCTTTGTGTGGCTATTATAAAGTACCTGAGACTGGGTAACATATAAAGAAGAGAAATTTATTTCACACCCTAGTTCTAGAGGCTGGGAAGTCCATGAGCAAAGTGTGAGCTTTGGTGTTTGATGAGAGCAGCTCTGTGCTTCCAGGCTGGCCTCTTGCTGCTGTGACCTCACAGTATGGAAGGGGTGGAAGAGTAGGAGGCGACCTCTCTCTGAAGCCTCTTTTATAAGGATACTAGTCCCATTCATGACAATGCAGCCCTCATGACTGAATCACCTCCCCAAAGCCCCGACCTCCTAACACTACCATCATGGGGGGTGAGCTTCAACATGAATTTCTGAGGGGACACACATTCAAACCCTAGCACTGTGCAATAAGAAATTCCCACTTAAATGAACGTAAATGACCTCAAAGGAAAGCATGTAGTTGCTTTAGCATTAGCATTTATGGAGTTATTTTATTTATGTTTTTAATTTTTGAGACAGGGTTTTGCTCTGTAGCCCAGGCTGGAATGCTGTGGTATGATCACTGCTCACTGCAGCCACAAATTCCTGGGCTCAGGTGATCCTCCCAAGTATCTGGGACCACAAGTGTGTATACACTCGGCTAATTAAAAAAATTTTTTTTTTGTAGAGGCATAGTCTCACTATGTTGCCCAGGCTTATCTAGAACTCCTGGCCTCAAGTGATCCTCCTGCCTCGGCCTCCCAAAGTGCTGGGATTAACAGGTGTGAGCCACCACACCCAGCCTGGAGTTATTTTCTAAAAACATATAATCCTCTCATGAATTCTGAGAGGTGACTAATATCTCCATCTTCCTGAGAGAAAGCAGAGCCTCCCCCAGGTGAATGACGTGAACAGTCATAAGAACTAGTGATGGAGCCAGGGTGCCAACACAGGTCGCCAACTGGAAGGCGCTTACCTGTGCTGTGTTGTTCTTTAGCCTCTCAGGGCGTCAGGGGTGTCAGAGTGCAGCTGTCAAAACATCACCCACACTGATTCTGCCTTTACTTTTAGTGATTTGTTTACCTCCCTCATTAAGCATGTATGAAGCA
The DNA here is from genome assembly GCF_009828535.3 of Hylobates moloch. Lineage (NCBI taxonomy): Eukaryota > Metazoa > Chordata > Mammalia > Primates > Hylobatidae > Hylobates > Hylobates moloch. The sequence goes on along the minus strand of NW_026652284.1, from coordinate 51,254,380 downwards.
CCTATGGTGTATGGTGCCGTTCTGGGCACAGGAGATAAGGGATTGAGTAGAACGGTGCCGTCGCCTGATCTCCGGTGTGATTTCCTTCCAGGAGGCAGGCATGGCAGGGGCCTGGTCACGTGAACCTTCAGAGCAGGCCCAGTGTGGCTATTTTCCCTATTTTATTTAATTTTATCTTATTCATTTCATATATTTTAGAACAAATGCCCAAAACCAGGCTGCTTGAGTAGATAGTGCCACAGAAGAAGCTAATTATAAAGACTGAGTGGTCATACATTTGCAGGATTTGCTGCTCTAATCAAAAAAATGTAGCTAATCTGACACACATTTCAGGATGTACATAGTCATTATTGTGCAGCGTGGTAATCAGGCCTGAGTGATCAGCAGTTAACCAGAATCACTATAATCAGTATGGCTTTTACAATCATCTTCCAAATGTTTTTCTTTATCTCATTAGGTTTCTAGCAGTCAGATCTGGTGTCACCCTAGCTTTGCTGGTACAATGTGTGGCTCACACATGGACATGTGGTATGAAAAGGCCCAGCCCTTCATCTCTGCTCTGTCAGCTGGGTCTTCCTGGGCCTGGTGAACCTACTCTGGGCCCTTCTCCACCTCCGCCCGTACCCCATGATTCCCCACGTTCTTCCCCCGACCATCTAGACAGCCTTCAAGGCCTCATGCCAAGGTCGATGCTGCAGGAAGGAGAAGCATCTGGGACTGTGGACCCAGTGCCACCCTCTCCATCTTTGGGAGAGTCCTGGGCAGGGGCTGGGGTGAGAGGGGTGCCACTCCAGCATCCTCGGCTCTCAGATCCAGGCACACAGAAATCTTGAAGTGATTTTAGGTGTAAGGAGGATTTATCCAAAAATCCTCCCCTCAACCCAGACATTCCTTTAACAAGACACAAAGCTTCCATTTAATGATTGGAGATAAAAATCTGAAGACACAAATGCCTGGAGAATTACCACACTGGCTGGAAAGGGGTCGAGTTCCAGGATAAATATGTTGCTTTGATTTAGAGAGGAGTTAGGAAGCAGAAGCCCCGGGAGACAGGAGAGGGCAGGGGACGTGCCTCTGTGGAGGGAGGGAGGAGGATGCAACTTGGAGGCCCTGAGGTGAATGTCCTGGCTCTGCCTCAGGTGCTTGCCTTTCTGGATCTGTGTTCTAGGACGACGGGAGTTGTTGGGGAAATGTCTGTTCTTTGGGTCCTGTGATGGCGGTCACCTCCAGCCTGAGACCACTGTGAAAAGGGATTCTTCAGGGAAAAAGATGACACGCATCATTAAAGTGAGGCATTGCATTTCAGGACAATTCTTGGATGCTGGGGGTGGAGTTACAGGCGTAAGGCTAAAGGTTGAATGAATTCAAGCCACCCACATAAAACAATCCTTGCCAGAGATAGACCTCCCCGCCCCAGCCCTCCAACCTGCTGGATGGGAGTGGGTTGGGGCAGCTTCCCTGGTGGTGGCTCTGCAAGCCCAGGACATCAGGGCACCAGCCTGGGCCATCCACATCCCTGTGGGGCCTGAGGGAAGCTGGCACCCCGGCCAGGGTCACCCCGGACAACCTGCCCTTGGATTTGCTAGGAATGTGGGAGTGATAAGAGCCAAACTGTAAGTTTCCAAGGAACCTGGAGAAGCAAACCCAGAGGCCCCTGGTTTGCTTTCCTCTAATCAGGGCCCTATCTGTGTAACAGAGTTACTGACTTCAGGATTAGGCTGTTTACTGCGGGTGGCTACACACCCAAAAAGAAACAAAAGACAGATGGCTCACTGGGAGTCAGAGTTTTTTCTCACACAATATTTAATGTCAAAGAAAGTAGAGACAAAAAAAAAAAACTGTAGGATCCAGATTCGTCTGGCGTTGCACATTCTCTTGTCATGATTGTTTTGGTTTCCTGGATTTCACTGGGAGGCTGTTCTTATTTAGGACAGGACGCTAAATGCTGTCATTGAAGACACATTTCACTACAAAATGCTGTTCCTGAGCACAGAGGAAAACACTGGTCTCTCTAACAAGCTGAAGTTCTCGGAACTGTTGAACCCAGCTTCTCCCACTGTGTAGAACAGCATGTGCTTCTTATAAAATTGTGCCTATTATCAAGCTTATAAATGAACAAATAAATATCACATTCATTTCTGTAACATATGAATACATACATCAAATATTTTATATCTGATAAGGAGCTTTTCTCCATTAAAAAGAGGGTGGAGGCTGGTCTACACGCCAGGGCTTTCAGTCTGTAGTTGAGAATTCCATTCGTGGCCCAGATCCTGACTGCAGGCTACTGGCCAGCCTCTTCTAGGCCCCTTTCTCCATCGGTGGAGGGAGCAGCAGTCACGTGTCCAGTGGTAGGGGCCTGCAGAGTCATCGCGCGCATGTTCCTTCATGCGGCTCTTGAATTAGGCCATATGTAGATTTAGGATCTGCAGGGAGAGTGGGCCCGTGTGGTCTGAGAAAGCCTCCATCTCACCTCAAGTGTGCACACCCCATTTACTTACCTGTTCCCAGAGTCAGGCCTGTTGGGAAGGGGAACAACATTGCTTGACGTGAATTTGATTAGCTGGGCCTGTAGATGATTCATAAATGAACACGTCTCTACACTTTCCATCAGCTTGCACATCTCCCCATCAGTCCCACCTGCAAACTGTTGCCATAGTGTTGCTTCCCAGCCACGCCGCCACAAGCGGGACCCTCTCTCCCAGTGCTGCAGGCTTCCTCGGCCCTCCACCAGTCTACACCATCAACTCACATCTCAAGGGAAATGGTAACACTTCTATTTAGCACTCAAAACTTAAACCACTTACTGTTCCAAATGCTTCTCAAATATTCACTCATTCCATGTGCACAAAAACTCTATAATGCGTATGCCATTATCGTCCTCACTGCTGTGTCAAATCAGGATTCAAACACTTTTAATCGGTGCACTGCTTTGCTGGTGGCCCCGGTAGGTGCTCTGTCTGGCCTCTTAGCAGGACTGGCCCTCCCCAGGGAGTGAGGGACTCCACCGCTCTCCCCCACCCACACCCCTTGCCAGAACGAGGAAGGGCATTTTAATATAAATTCCTGCTCCCTGCAAGCTTCCAAAGCTTACATCGTTTTCTCTCACATCAGAGCAAAAAAAACTGCAAGTGAAAAATCCCAGGGTAGCAACTGTAAGGGATTAATTTCCCCTCTCTTTTGGCCTTCCCACCTCCTCTAAGGGTTAAGAATGTGGAGGAAGAATCGCTAGACTTGGTGTCTGTGCTTGGTGGGAACTATTAAATTACGGCGGGATGTTTCTGATTAGAGCGAAAGCGGTGCCTGTGCGCGGCCCCAGGGGCCACATGTGCCCGGCCGGCTGCCCCAGCCCCACACTTGCTCGTGGGGCCCCTCCGTGGCACCGACGCCGTGTGGGTTTTTTCTGTTGAGCGCAAGGATGGGAGCTCGTGCTGGCAAGGGAGAAGGAAACAGGCAATAAAACGGAGAGCTGAGCGGCTTACTGGAGCCAGGACGCTGGGGTCGGCTTAATTGCTCTGAAATGAAAAAGATTCGGGGGTTTTCGTGAAATCCCATAGGCACACTTGCCAAGCCTCAAATATTAGGTTGAATTACAGTTTCTAATCCCTCCCCTCCCCTGGTCCTGTGCCTTATTTCTCCTGGAGGTTTTGTCCCCAGCTTCGAGGACTGAGAGGGGAAAGGTTGACAGGAGCGGGGCTGGGCCCCGGCGTGGGCGCAGAAAGACCAGCGCGGAGGAGCTCTCGGGAACCCCCGGGACTGCGGGGACAGCCCCAGGCCCGGAGCTGCAGAAACACCCAGACCCCGCGCCTCCCGGAACCACGCGTCCATGTGCATAGACATTCCTAGGGGCAGGCTCCTGTCCTTTAACAGAGTCTCAAAGGAGTCTTCGAAAACAAAAAGTTTACAAGCACTGATAGGGAAAACAGAAGGATGATAACACGGAGAGGGACTTGCCCGGGAGAGGACAGCTTCCAGGGACTGAGAAAGGATGGGCAGGTGGGCGGGGCGGGGACCGTGCGGGCAGGGCTGGCGGGGGAAGTCCCCAGACTCCCCCCCAGTGGGAAGCGCCTCTCCCATTCACGCCGGGCAGGACACCTGGCCGGGCGGGGGAGGCAGCGCAAGGGCCGGGGAGTACGGGACTCGACGAGGGGGCCTGAGGCAGGAGCCAAGCATCGTCGCAGGGCAACCAGCAGAAGGGAGAGGGAGGCTCGGGGGCGAAGGCTGGCGGGAGACGCGCTGAGGGCAGGAGCCCGGAGTCCCCTAGGGCAGCGCCGATCCGCCCACCGCGTCCGTCCGAGCTGGGGGCTCCCTCCGTGGCCTGCGCAGCCAGGGTCGCCAAGCCGCCCGGAATGGCTCAGGCTTCCAAAAGGAGCAGGCGCCAAAAAGAGCTTTGCCTGCCGGGTGATGGAGATGATGAAACTTTCCAAAGTGACGCTGAGAGCTGAGTATGTTCCTTTCTACTTAGGATGGGAAAAATTCAGTAAGTTACAATTTTCAGTAAACCTCTCAGAAGAGTGATAGGAAGACAGTGAGAATATGGGGACGACATGGTGTGAAGTCAAGGAAGTTTTGGAGGCCGTCCATTTTAATATGTAAGCAAAATAAAGCAGGTCCGTGTTTAAGCTGTCACGTTATCTTCAGCACCAATGAAGACGTGCTGGGTGGGTCTTTCTTTTCTTTTCTTTTCTTTTCTTTCTTTCTTTCTTTCTTTCTTTCTTTCTTTCTTTCTTTCTTTCTTTCTTTCTTTCTTTCTCTTTCTTTCTTCCTTTCTTTCTTTCTTTCTTTTTTTTCTTTCTTTCTCCCTTCCTTCCTTCCTTCCTTTTTCTTTCTCTTCTTTCCTCCTTTCTTCCTTTCTCTCTCCTCCTCCTCCTCGTTTTGTTTTTGAGATAGGCTCTCACTCTGTGGCTCAGGCTAGAGTGCAGTGGCGTAAACAGGGCTCTCACTGTAGCCTTAAACTCCCAGGATCAACTGATCCTCTGTCCTCCCCCTCCCCAGTAGCTGGGCCTACAGACACATGCCACCAAGCCCTGCTAATTTGTAAATTTCTGTTGCCATGTTGCCCAGGCTGGTCTCAAACTCCTGAACTCAAGCGATCCTCCCACGTTGCCCTACGAAAGTGCTGGGATTACAGGTGTCAAGCACCTCTCCTTGGCCAGTGCTGGGTTTTCTGGTTCCTGGTTTACAGAGCGGGTGACTGAGGTGGAGCTGAATTCGGAGGCCCGCTCATCCCTCACACTCACACCAAGGACGGAGCTCACAGTGTCTTCCCTGACAGGACATTTATTTGCATTGCTTTTAGGCGGGGGCTCTGTGACCCTGTCTCAGGCACACCTGCCTGAGCCGCAGCCGTGATTCCAGTCTCCTCACCTCCTGATTCTTCTTGCCTCCCTGAGCGCCTGCCTGGCCTCCAGTCTGCCTGTGTGCAGTTGTATGTGCAGGTCCTCCCTAATGACCCCGTGTGGGCTTTCTGTATCTTTGTTGGTGGGTGTAGGGTGCGCTGTTGTGGGAGTAGGCTGCTTTAGAAGGAACAGTCCCAGGCATTCAGGATGCCCTGTCCCCCGAGGAATAGCAAGGGCCCACCCACCCCATCAGGAAGCACCTCTGTGGCCAACAGACGGAAGCTGGAATCTTGAGGTGCATGATCTTCATGGATGTGCAGGGGTCATCAGTTTCCAAGCACCCTGTGGTCTACCATGAGAACAGCAGCGGGTCCTCAGGGCAAGAAGAAGCCAATGGGAGGTAGAGAAGCAGGGAAGGCAAGTGGACAGTGGGGTGCAGAAGGAATTCGGTTTCCCGAGCCCTTGGAGGAGTGAACCATCCACTCCAATGGCCTCTGCCCAGACCATTGTGTGGCATGGGGAAGCAACTTTCCACACAGCTTCATCTGGGAGAAGCAGGTTTGTAGGCTGCTCTTCAGAAGAACAGCATCCACTGGGGGCCTCTGTGGGCCTCCACCTCATCACTGTCCACCTGGTGACAAGGGCTTAATGCTTCTCCCTCTGCAGCTGGGTGGAAGGAAGAAACAGAGAAGTCAAGCCCACTCTTGCAGACACATCCGGGCTGATCCACAAGTGTCATTTGATTGCAGCCTCACAAAAACATTCCCAGATGCTAATTATTACTCTCATTCTTTTTTTTTTTTTTTTTGAGACAGAGTTTCACTCTTGTTGTCCAAGCTAGAGTGCAGTGGCGCCATCTCAGCTCACTGCAACCTGTGCCTCCCAGGTTCAAGCAATTCTCCTGCCTCAGCCTCCAGACTAGCTGGGATTACAGACACATGCCAGCACGCCCAGCTAATTTTTTGTATTTGTAGTAGAAACGGGGTTTCACCATGTTAGCCAGGCTGGTCTAGAACTCCTGACCTCAGGTGATCCGCCCGCCTCAGCCTCCCAAAGTGCTGAGATTACAGGCGTGAGCCACCATGCCCGGCCTCTCATTTTTTAAAATGAGGAAATGGAAGTCCAGAAATAGATTAGTTAACAGTAGCTGTTGTAAAAAATAAACCCCCAAATGTTTAAAGATTTAAAAATGAGAAGCAGGGCACAGTGGCTCATGCCTGTAATCCCAGCACTTTGGGAGGCTGAGGCTGGTGAATCACGAGGTCAAGAGATTGGAGACCATCCTGGCCAACATGGTGAAACTCCGTCTCTACTAAAAATACAAAAAAATAGCTGGGCGTGGTGGTGCACACCTATAGTCCCAGCTACTCTGGAAGCTGAAAATCACTTGAACTCGGGAGGTGAAGGTTGCAGTGAGCCGAGATTGTGCCACTGCACTCCAGCCTGGTGACAGAGTGAGACTCCGTCTCAAAAAAAAAAAAAAAAAATATATATATATATAAAACAAAGGTTTATTTCTCATTCATTTAAATCTCAATGGGTGTTTATTCTCAACTGTCCTCCAGGGCACAGCTCAGGGAAGTGGTTCTATGCTCAGGACTTGTCATTTTCCATAAATTTCCCGTGCTTTGTCCCCATGGTGAAGTTGATTTAAATTTGGTGAGAATGGCATTTTAGAACTAGAGTGAACCATAGCAACAAATGTTCCAAGCCACATATTTTATTAAATAAGAAACTGAGACTTAAAGAGATTGGGGGGTTAACCAAAATCTCAAAATTAGGTAATATAAAAAGTAGGTCATGCATTAGGTCTTACAGATGCATACAGATAAGGCTTTTTTCCTCCTCAATAAATTAGAAAAACAAAGCAGAGATTCAACTCAGCTCCCATGTGCAGACATAAAGTGTGGGGTTCAAAGTTCTTCTACAAACCTTGATTTGAATATTTTGGCAAGGAAAAAAGAAATGCATGCGGCTCTGGTAGCAATGTCTTTTGAGGAGTAATATTAGACTTCTTTTGCAGCCCCCCCCTTAAATTTCCACCTTTCTTTCAAAATATTTGTTCCTCTCCATTGGCTAACAGTGTGTTCCCAATAGGCGGCAAGTGAGGTTTCCTGATTAGCCATCAAAGGGATGAGGTTGATTATGTCTTATTTTTGGTATTCCCCACATTCCCAATAAACAATATAGTGTGAGGTTAGGACAGGAAGCGAGGAAACAGACGGTCTTTGCAGACCCTCATAGGGCTCTTGAGTGTGGCAGGTGGGACACTGCTTGTAGGATTAGGATGCAAAGGGCTGGCTATAAGAGAAGGGGAAATGGAGAACAATGGAGAAAGGTGAGTCAAGACAGTTGCAGTGCAGATAGCACACGTAGGGAAGGGAGGAAGGTGTGATGGCTATATTTCATCTTTTGATTCACTTCTCTCTGAAGCTGAGGAATGAAATCAGCTCTCTCCTTAGGAGATGAAAATCCAGCTTCACCATCTCCACTAGAGAATGTGTGCTTGTCTCACTAAGTGGACTTCCATATGTGGTGTGGACGCCATGAACTGCACAGGGCCAGAGGCTGATCAGAACAAAGGTCAGATTCTAATCTTCAAGCATCATATTTATCTTTTCACCACACCCTTAACTTCCACTTCCTACCACCAAATAAAGGGTAAAAGAAAGAACAACAAGAAAAACTATCAACAGCAATAGGGTGTGATCTGCAATATAGCCCTGAAAACCTTCATTTGCTGATATCAATGCATTCAGGACAAAAACCCTCACTGCTCCTTCCTGATTGGCCTTGAGATCACGCAGGAAGCCCTGACGAAACCCGAACTAGTGGGGTCAGGAGACACACACAACGTGTTGAGAAGATTGTTATCAAAATGCAATGTATGGGTGGCCCCTTTCTCTTTCGGTTCTAGGCGCTTTGGGAGCCACGGCTTAAGGTGCAGACATGGCCAAGTCTAAGACCCATGCCACACACAACCAGTCCCGAAAATGGCACAGAAATGGTATCAAGAAACCCCGATCACAAAGATACAAATCTCTTAAGGAGGTCCCCAAGTTCCCGAGGAACATATGCTTTGCCAAGAGGCACAAGAAGGGCCTAAAGAAGATGCAGGCCAACAATGCCAAGGCCATGAGTGTAGGTGCCAAGGCTATCAAGGCCCTCGTAAAGCCCAAGGAGGTTAAGCTCAAGATCTCAAAGGGTGTCAGCCGCAAGCTCGATCGATTGCCTACATTGCCCACTCCAAGCTTGGGAAGTGTGGTCATGCCCGCATGGCCAAGAGACTCAGGCTGTGCTCGCCAAAGGCCAAGGCCAAGGATCAAACCAAGGCCCAGGCTACAGTTCCAGCTCAGGCTCCCAAAGGTGCCCAGGCCCCTACAAAGGCTTCAGAGTAGATATCTCTGTCTGCCAATGTGAGGACAGAAGGACTGGTGCGACCCCACCCCCACCTGGGCTGCCATCTGCATGGGGCTGGGGTCCTCTTGTGCTACTTGTGCAAATAAACCTGAGGCAGGAAAAAAAAAAGACAAAATGCGTTGTATGCTTATTTTATTTATACATACAATAAGTTGAGGTTTGCATAATGATTGTTAAAAGTGAGAGAAAAAAATGTAAAAAAAAAAAAAGTCATTGGTTTTGGACAATATGTTTCATTCCTGTTTAGTTGTTTGTGGTTGCCAAATCTACAAAAGTGCAAAACTTTAAAAAACCCTTGTTGAAATCTCTTGGAAAGCATACCATCTTCCAGAAATTCCTCTGAGTTTACCTTTAAGTTTGACAACAAATGGAAAGAAGTGGATTGTTGTTGTCCTTCAACCCACGGTAACAAAGGTGGGGGTGTAAGTCTGTAGTTTGAAGAATTTCATTCTTATCAATTGTGTAGAGCAAAGTTGAAATAAGTTACATTAATTCCACGTAAATTAGTTTTCTGAGCTCTTTTAAAGTCTTGAGTGATTTTTTTTTTTGTATTTTGTAATTTTTTTCCTTTTGTTTATCTCTATTTCCTCAGTTTTCTTGTTTTTTTTTTTTTTTTTAAATTATACTTCTGGGATACATGTGCAGAATGTGAGGTTTGTTACATAGGTATACACGTGCCGTGGTGGTTTGCTGCACCCATCAACCCGTCATCTACATTAGGTATTTCCCCTAATGCTATCCCTCCCCTAGCCCTCCACCCCCCGACAGGCCCCAGTGTGTGATGTTCCCCTCCTTTTGTTCATGTGTTCTCATTGTTCAACTCCCACTTATGAATGAGAACATGCAGTGTTTGGTTTTCTGTTCCTGTGTTAGTTTGCTGAGAATGATGGTTTCCAGCTTCATCCACGTCCCTGCAAAGGACATGATATCATTCCTTTTTATGGCCGCATAGTATTCCATGGTGTATATGTGCCACATTTTCTTTATCCAGTCTATCATTGATGGGCATTTGGGTTGGTTCTAAGTCCTTGCTATTGTGAATAGTGCTGCAATAAACACACGTGTGCATGTGTCTATGGCAGAATGATTTATAACCCTTTGGACATATACCCAATAATGGCACTGCTGAGTCAAACGGTATTTTGGTTTTAGATCTTTAAGGAATTGTCACACTGTCTTCCACAGTGGTTGAACTAATTTACACTCCCACCAACAGTGTAAAAGCTTTCCTATTTCTCCACATCCTCTTTAGCATCTGTTGTTTCCTGATGTTGCTTCCTGCTGTTTTAAATGATGGCCATTCTAACTGGCATGAGATGGTATTTCATTGTGGTTTTGATTTACATTTCTCTAATGACCAGTGATAATGAGCTTTTTCTCATATGTTTATTGGCTGCATAAATGTCTTCTTTTGAGAAGAGTCTGTTCATATCCTTCACCCACTTTTTGATAGGATTGTTTGTTTTTCTCTTGGAAATGTGTTTAAGTTTCTTGTAGTTTCTGGATATTAGCTCTTTGTCAGATGGATAGATTATAGAAATTTTCTCCCATTCTCTAGGTTGTAGATGTGTGGCATTATTTCTGAGGCCTCTGTTCTGTTCCATTGGTTTATATATCTGTTTTGGTACCAGTACCATTCTGTTTTGGTTACTGTAGCCTTGTAGTATAGTTTGAAGTCAGGTAGCATGATGCCTCCAGCTTTGTTCTTTTTGCTTAGGATTGTCTTGGCTATATAGCTTGTTTTTGGTTCCATATGAAATTTAAAATAGTTTTTCTAATTCTGTGAAGAAAGTCAATGGTAGCTTGATAGGAATAGCACTGAATCTACAAATTACTTTGGGCGTATGGCCATTTTCACGATATTGATTCTTCCTATCGATGAGCATGGAATGTTTTTTCCATTTGTTTGTGACCTCTCATTTCCTTCAGCAGTGGTTTGTAGTTCTCCTTGAGGAGTTCCTTCAGATCCCTTGTAAGTTATATTCCTAGGTATTTTATTCTCTTTGTAGCAATTGTGAATGGGAGTGCACTCATGATTTGGCTCTCTATTATTGGTGTATAGAAATGCTTGTGATTTTTGCAAATTGATTTTATATCCTGAGACTGCTGAAGTTGCTTATCAGCTTAAGGAGATTTTGGGCTGAGATGATGGGGTTTTCTAAATTTATAGTCATGTCATCTTCAAACAGAGACAATTTGACTTCCTCTCTTCCTATTTTAATACCTTTTATTTTTTTCTCTTCCCTGATTGCCTTGGCAACATTATGTTGAATAGGAGTGGTGAGAGGGGGCATCCTTGTCTTGTGCCAGTTTTCAAAGGGAATGCTTCCGGTTTTTGTCCATTCAGTATGATATTGGCTGTGGGTTTGTCATACATAGCTCTTAGTATTTTGAGATATGTTCCATCAATACCTAGTTTATTGATAGTTTTTAGTATGAAGGGGTGTTGAGTTTTATTGAAGGCCTTTTCTGCATCTATTGAGATAATCATGGTTTTTTGTCATTGGCTCTGTTTATGTGATGGATTATGTTTATTGATTTGCATATGTTGAACCAGCCTTGCATCCCAGGGATGATGCTGACTTGATCATGGTTGATAAGCTTTTTGATATGCTGCTGGATTCAGTTTGCCAGTATTTTATTGAGGATTTTCGCATCGACGTTCATCAGGGATATTGGCCTGAAATTTTCTTTTTTTTTTGGGTCTCTGCCAGGTTTTGGTGTCAGGATGAAGTTGGCCTCATAAAATGAGTTAGGGAGAATTCCCTCTTTTTCTATTGTTTAGAATAGTTTCAGAAGGAATGGTACCAGCTCCTTTTTGTACCCCTGGTAAAATTCGGCTGTGAAGCCTTCTGGTCCTGGGCATTTTTTGGTTGGTAGGCTATTAATTATTGCTTCAATTTCAGAACTTGTTATTGGTTTATTCGGAGATTTGACTTCTTCCTGGCTTAGTCTTGGGAGGGTGTATGTGTTCAGGAATTTATCCATTTCTTCTAGATTTTCTAGTTTATTTGTGTAGAGGTGTGCATTGTATTCTCTGATGGTAGTTTGTATTTCTGTGGGATCAGTGGTGATATCCCCTTTATCATTTTTTATTGTGTCTGTTTAATTCTTCTTTTCTTCTTCATTAGTCTGGCTAGTGGTCTGTCTATTTTGTCAATCTTTTCAAAAATCCAGTTCCTGGATTCATTGATTTTTTGAAGGGTTTTTTATGTCTCTATCTCCTTCAGTTGTGCTCTGATCTTAGTTATTTCTTGTCTTCTGCTAGCTTTTGAATTTGTTTGTTCTTGCTTCTCTAGTTCTTTTGTTTTTGAGATGGAGTCTCGTCCTGTCACCCAGGCTGGAGTGCTGTGGCACAACCTGGGCTCACTGCAACCTCTGCCTCCTGGGTTCAAGCGATTCTCCTGCCTCAGCCTCCCAAGTAGCTGGGACTACAGGTGCATGCCACCACGCCCAGCTAGTTTTTTGTATTTTTAGTAGACATGCGGTTTCACCGTGTTAGCCAGAATGGTCTTGATCTCCTGACCTCAGGATCCACCTGCCTTGGCCTCCCAAAGTGCTGGGATTACAGGCCTGAACCACTGCACCCAGCCTCTTCTCTAGTTCTTTAATTGTGATGTTAGGGTGTTGATTTTATATCTTTCCTGCTTTCTGATGTGAGCATTTAGTGCTATAAATTTCCCTCTGAACACTGCTTTAGCTCTGTCCCAGAGATTCTGGTACATTGTGTCTTTGTTGTTACTGGTTTCAAAGAACTTATTTATTTTTGCCTTAATTTCGTTATTTACCCAGTAGTCATTCAGGAGCAGGTTGTTCAGTTTCCATGTAGTTGTGCAGTTCTGAGTGACTTTCTTAATCCTGAGTTCTAATTTGATTGCATTGTGGTGTGAGAGACTGTTATGATTTCCATTCTTTTGCATTTGCTAAGGAGTGTTTTACTTCTAATTATGTGGTCAATTTTAGAATAAGTGCTATGTGTTGCTGAGATGAATGTGTATTCTGTTTATTTGGGGTGGAGAGTTCTTTAGATGTCTATTAGTTCGGCTTGGTCCAGAGCTGAGTTCTAGTCCTGAATATCCTTGTTAATTTTCTGTCTCATTGATCTGTCTAATATTGACAGTGGGGTGTTAAAGTCTCTCACTATTATTGTGTGGGGCTCTAAATCTCTTTGTAAGTCTCTAAGAACTTGCTTTATTAATCTGCATGCTCCCATATTGGGTGCATATATATTTAAGATAGTTAGCTCTTCTTGTTGCATTGATCCCTTTACCATTATGTAGTGCCCTTCTTCTTTTTTTTATCTTTGTTGGTTTGAAAAGTTTGTTTTATCAGAGACTAGGATTGCAACCCTGCCTTTTTTGCTTTCCATTTGCTTGGTAAATATTCCTTCATCCCTTTATTTCGAGCCTATGTATGTCTTTGCACGTGAGATGGGTCTCCTGAACACAGCACACTGATGGATCCTGACTCTTTATCCAATTTGCCAGTCTGTGTCTTTTAACTGGGCATTTAGCCTGTTTACATTGAAGGTTAAAATTGTTATATGTGAATCTGATCCTGTCATTATGATGTTAGCTGGTTATTTTGCCCATTAATTGATGCAGTTTTCTTCATGGTGTCAACATTCTTTACAATTGGGTATGTTTTTGCAGTGGCTGGTACCAGTTTTTCCTTTTCATATTTAGTGTTTCCTTCAGGAGTTCTTGTAAGGCAGGTCTGGTTCGAGTGATTTTAGTAGTGGAATTCTGGCAAAAAATGCACAAAGCATGGCTAATTTGGAGAAATCTCAAGTACAATGGAATTTTTAGACATCTCTTTGTAAAACAGTACTGGCCTGGAATATCTGAGGGGTTTCATTACAATGTTCAGAACAGCTTCCTGGTAAAGGCAACGGCTCTGCTGCCCATGAAGTTGGAGAGAAAAATATGTAGAGCAGATAAGGTAAAAGGCATCTTTCTTCTCAACTGCAAAAGTTTGGTGACCAACTGCGTTGTGTTACTTTTTAAAATTTCATTTTATTTTCCAATTTTATTTGGTTTGTAATACGATTTTCCTTGGGCTTATTACAGTAAATGTGCGATACTTCTGGCTTCTTTGGAAAATAAAATGGAAAACCCTCAGTTTCTAGACAGGAAAGAAGGACCAGCAGCATAAGGCTGAAGTGGTGTCGGCTCATTGTGGTGACTACAGACTGTGGGCACCCCGGCCGCAGGTTCCATCAGGGTACATCCTCTGGCTTCACACTCTTCCCTTCTCCACCACCTCCTCCTCTCTCCCCACACTTCCACTTCCTTGTGCAAGCTTCAAAGGAATCTCCTTGTAGCTGAGTGATTAAGTCTTGGAAGCTTGACACTGGGATTAAATCTGAATGTTCTGGAGAAGACTTTTAGACACATTCAGAAAAGAGCAGGTGGCAAACCCCAGCTGCATCTAGAATAGCTGCGTTGGGTGGGGGTTCCTGGGATGTTCTCTAATTGGTCTGTTTTACATGTTGTCACAGACTTGGAATCAGCAAAACATCCCCTTTAAAACAGATAGTCTTCTGGCTGCTATGCTGGTTCTTATATTAAAACTTTTTTTGTATTGAAAAACACCTCTTTTTAAACAAGTAAAAGGCTGTGTATTTTCTCAAGTGCTGCAAGCAAATAGATAGGGTGTTGGGAATATAAAGCACAAAGAAATCATGTTTATTATAAGAACTTAAAAAAAAGCAGGAGATGCTCTGAGGGCTGGTGTTTTACCTTCCACCTTCCACCACTTCTCTCTTTCTCTTATAAAAAGGCTGCTATGGCGACCGACCTGAGTATGGTTCAAAAAAGAAAAAAAGAAAGATCCTTTTGCCTTATGTTCTAGTATATTTGAACTTTTGGAATCTCACAAGAGGTGTCAAATTTAGCTGACTCAAAATCTTCATCTGACTAGAAATAGAAAACTTTGGGAGGCTGAAGCGGGAGGATCGCTTGAGCTCAGGAGTTAGAATCCAGCCTGGGCAACATAGCAAGGCCCCATCTATACAAAAGAGAAATAAAAAAACTAGCCAGACATGATGGTGTGCACCTGTAGTCCCAGCTACTTAAAAGGCTGAGGTGGGGTAATCACTGGAGCCTGGAATGTCGAGGCTGCAGGGAGCCATGATTGCACCACTGCACTCCAGCCTGGGTGACAGAGAGATACCTTGTCCCAAAAACAAAACCCTAGAAATAGAAGCCTAGAGGGGAACTGAGGTGCTGCATGCTGGGGGTCCCCTCCCACAGGAAGGACCACAGCAGGACAGCTTCAAGGATCTGCTGCAAAGCCCCATGCTCCTCAGAGTCATGCTTTGCCTCTTAAGAGTGGAGTAGAAAGAGCTTTGTGTAGATGTGCTTGTCTCATTTCGTAATAATAATGCAACCCGAAATGAACTTTTTATTTACTGACTGAATGCTTTAACCTATATTATTTTTTCCTTTTCCTCATCCCCTCTGTTACCAGCTATCATTCATTCATTCAATTCTTAATGTGTTCCTATCATGTGACTATTGGGATTAAGAAGGTCAATGAGACACAATTTCTATCTTCAAGGAATTTATCCTTAATTTAGTCACTTGAAAGTTCAGATATTATGCTTCTGACTTCTAATTCCAATGAGGTGATGAGACATTATTTGTATGCTATCCCTGGACCCATTCTGCACATGCAGATTGCTATTGTGGGGTAAATATAAGCTGTCTTTTGCAGGGGCTTTAGCTATGTACAGTTTTGTTCATTGCACTCTTACTGGTCTTAAGAGTTTGCTCAGGAAGGCCCTTTGCTATTTCCACTACTGGGCCTGGCATTTCTTGTTGTCACCAGAGCCATAGAAGGCATGCTGCTTTTCCTCAGAGTCTACCTTGTGGGCTGGGAGCCTGCACGTAAATGCAGGAAACCATTGTCCATGCCACAAAAGCTCCGGCACACTGGAGGAGCCGGTGCACAAACCTACCAGAGGCTATGCATTCACAAGGAAGCAAGCTGGCCTCAGAGGCGGTTAGTGAGGCTCTGGGTCCTAGGTGGGCTGGGGAAGTGCAGTGCCAGAGACAGTGCAGAACATGTGGCCGTTCCATGCCAGCAGGTCTTCGCAGAGGCCCAGTGGAGAGGAGTGGGAGTTCGTGCAGGACCCAGGAGGGAAGGGCTTTGTGATGGGCAGGTGCAGCCAGGAAAGCAGAGGCTCTCTGGGGCTCTGGGCTAGGGTTCCGTCCTCTGTGCCAGAGCTGCCTCTGGAGCTGCCCTAAAGCCAGTCTCAAAGAATGGCTGCGGCCGTGAGGTGGTCTAAGTGAGTCTAACAGTGGGAAGACAGCCAGTCCCTTAGAGGTACATCTGAGATGCTAGGAAAACTGCCCTTGGAATCTGACACATGCCCCTGTGCTCAGAAGGAAGAAACAACTCTTGCTTTTGTTTTTAAGAGCATCTCCCTGCTGACTTGAGCATACTTCACTGCATCTGTACAGAGGCCAAGAAAGCCCCATATAAGAAAGCCCCTGTAGCTGTGCTAGTCTGGGGAGTCAGGCACTGGGCTGGACTCAGCGTTGCCTGCGGCAGGCAGCTTATCAGCTCGCAGCCAGAGCTTGGGACTCTTCATCCATTGCCCTACACAGGTCTGATTTTAGTAGAAATTTGCTCTTTAAGACAGAGGCATTCTTATGATTATGCAGAATATAAAATTGCCTTTCGGGAAGCAGATAGGACCTTTTGCTTCTCCCAGCATCGGAACTCCCATCTCTAGAGATTTCTTCCTCTTACGAGTAGGGCGAACACAGAAAAGTCTCTGCAAGTCTTGTCGGAGGAGAGAAAATCAGAGGCCGATGTCAGAGGTGGCTGTGACTGGGAAGGGCTGTGAGGGTGGGGAGGAGAAGCACTGGGTACCCATGACCCACTGTGCCCATCACATGCTCCTACGGGTGACACACATCAACTGCTGCTCAGAACAACCCAAGAGTTGCTGGAACTCACATCATCAGCATGGCAGCACCGATGAGTGAGGGCTTCCTGATCTCCTCACTGTGGCCCGGGCCTCAGGCTGTGAGTATTTCGGATGATTTCAGTGGGCTCCTCCTCATTGCCCAGCATGAGAACTGGTAATGAACTGGAAGGCACCCTGAGTAAGATAGGCGCACCCTTCCTGCACAAGTAGGCCAGCTCTCGAATCCTATAACATGGCTCAGGGTGCCCTGAGAAGTGAGCACGGTGGGGGTACGGAGGAGCATGGGCCTGTTTCTGCTGCCCCTGGGAGTCTCTGGGCAGCCAAAGAGGGGCTGTGTTGGGCTTCCTGTGAGCCCAGAACCGGCCTGCACAATGACCGGGGCACAATTACAGATAATTCTGTCACTTTCCAACCAATTTGGGTGTTCCATTATGAGTCTTTAGAGTTGGACCAGGCTACACCAAGTATCATTTTGTTTTCCTGACCTAGTTTAATGGTTTTTCTTTTTTTTTAAATAAGGAACTGAATTTGTAGCTCTTTTCACTCTAAAATGATTGCACATTGAGCTGAGCTGGAAGAGAGACTTCTGGTTCTTTTTTTTTTTTTTTTTTTTAGAGGCAGGGTCTCACTCTGTTGCCCAGGTTGGAGTACAGCAGTGTGATTGCCCCGATCACCCTGGACTCAAGTGATCCTCCTACCTCAGCCTCCAAAGTAGCTGGAACCATGGGTGTGCACCATCATACCTGGCTAATTTTTCTTATTTTATGTAGAGATGGGGTTTTGCCATGTTACCAGGCTGGTCTCAAACTCCTGGGCTCAAGTGGTCCTCCTGCCTCGGCCTCCCGACGTGCTGGGATTATAGGCGGGAGCCACTGTGCCTGGTCACTTCTAGTTCTTACTTGCTTCATTTTGCAGAGGAGCTCTGTGCTGCCGTGGCCAAAGTACAGGCTTTGGAGGCGTGGAGTCCTGGGGTTCTAATTCTCAACTCCTAACTGGGCGAGGGATGCAAGCTTTCAAAGTCTGAGTTTCTTCCTTTCTAGAAGGGGAAGTACTGCCCTTACTCCAGGTTGCTGGAAGGATGCTGTGAAGTGCCAGTGTGGGGACATGGTGCTGTTCTCTATCATCTGTTACCTGCCTCAGCTAATGCCTATGCATGGAGTGACAGGAGCGAGCCCAGGTGGAGCGAGGGCCTTCCATGCCCCGCACAGGGTGAGCGGCCAGCCCTCCAACTCTGGGCTATGTTCCCTGGGCTGTGTGCTCCATTCACACATCACACCACTGTGGTCACGCCCCCAGCTCCCAACACCGCCGTCACGAAAGTCAACCAAGGACGCAAGTCCTATCATCTTTTCAATACACAGAAGAAGAAAATAAGCTTTGAAAAACTACAAAACCTGACATGGTTTGAAGCTAGGCTGTGCCATTCCTGTGATACCTGGGGAATGCCCTCAATCCCTCTCAATTTCGTTTCCCTCACCTGTGGAATGGGGATGACAATAGAGGCTGGCCCATGAGATGCCCGGTGGGAGGAAACCAATGCCCAGCCAGCACTCCCAACCGGCAGGCACTGAGGATTCTGGCCGGGTCCTTGTCACCACAGGGGTGGTGCCATGAGAATTCGAGGTCACTGTCTTTTTCTATCTGAGTGCTGGGACGCCGCAAACAGGCATGGCCTATAATAGACGGTCACTTTGGAGGTGCCTTGCTCCATGTCCCTCTCCCTGCTCCTCCGTGAGGCAGGAATCTCATCTGCTTACTCTTCTTTCTTGGTTCCTGGTTCTCGACGCAGGTACATGGTAGGAGCTAAATACTTGTTGAAAAAATGAATGTAGAGGGATAATGCATTCTTGCGACCTTTCTGTATCATCTCCTCCTGGGAGGGTTGAAAGAGCATCAGCTCCAGATGTGGCCTTGGGTTTAAATCACATGGGCTCCCTGGCCATCCTTGGTGGCTCAGAGCTGGCCACTGACCCCTTGGGCCTGGTGTCCTCAGGTGTGAGTGTAGGATTCATGACCACACCTGTCTCACAAAGTGGTTCTGACCATCCAGGGAAGAAGTGGAGGATGCATTTCAGCAACCTTCCTTTCTTATAAAGACACTCAGTGGGAATCTAACTAGCATTATTCATTTTATTATGATTTTAATACCTTTTCCAAAGACAAGAATTCTTGTTTTTCATTGGCCACATCTGTGTAAACGTATGTGTTTGACATAAATGCACTAAAATTAAACTTAAATCTAGTTTCTAAAAACTTACAAAAACTAAATTATGCCAGTTCCCCAATCTGCCTTTCTATTTCGGTCTTCAGAAGCTGATACTTTGGCTCAGTAAAGCCAGGTCTGTGCGCTCACTAAGGTGTCTTTAGGGTGGCTATCTCACAGACCCCGAGGCTCCCCTGCACTGCTGCTGGTTGGCTTCTATTTTTTTCTTTGCAACTTATTTGCTAGACTAATTCTAATTGCACCTTGCTTTGAATCTTAGAGACAAAGAATGGGGCCAGGCTCAGTGTCTCACACCTGCAATCCCAGCACTTTGGGAGGCCAAGGCAGACGGATCACCTGAGGCCAGAAGTTCGAGACCTGCCTGGCCAACATGGTGAAACTCCGTCTCTACTAAAAATACACAAATTAGCTGGGTGTGGTGGTGGGCCCCTGTAGTTCCAGCTACTCAGGAGGTATGAGGCAGGAGAATTTTTTTAACCTGGGAGGCAGAGGTTTCAAGAGCTGAGATCGCACCACCGCACTCCAGCCTGGGCAACAAAGTGAGACTCTTTCTCAGAAAACAAACAAATAACTGGATGAGAATCCCTTACCCAATAATAGGTATCAGCCAATGCTTAGGAATTTTCTCAAAAGACAGTTGTCTCCAGGAAGTACCTTCTCTTAATTCCAGGACCCCAAGAAGGTCGCCCCAGAACACCTACCATTACTGGCGCTTCCTCTTCCACCTTGTTAGAAACGGGTTTATTCCATCCTACTTCATGGCAAAGTGGATATCACCAGTGCTGAGAAGGAATGCTCCAAGCTGCGTGGGGCAGCTTTGAAGGCAGTCATGTCCATCCTCTTATTTTCTCTATCTACAAACTGAAGCTGATGGCCTCCGGTACACAGCTGGGAGGCCAAGGCTAACAAAAAAGTTTGTGAAAAAATATTCCAACCTTGCTGCTGGTGGAAACAAGGAGTGTACACCCAGGAAGCAGGTTCCCTATGGCGTTCCTCCACGGGACTCTCCCTGGGGAGCCTCGCCGGGAGGTCAGGGCGCCCTAATCAGTGGGAGGTCTGCCAAGCCACCGGGCCTGCCCGCAACAGAGCTCCGACGGCCCGGCCTCGGATTTGACCTGTTTTGCTCCCTCAGTTACACCGCCTGCCTCATCGCCAAGTAAGGCCCCCTGCCACCATCACGGCCCGGTGGCGGAGAGGGGCATCAGAGAGCAGCTGGGCGCCTTATGCACACCTGTGCAGAAGGAGGAACCTTAGCTCACTGCAGCGCCACGCCGGGGACGGCCACCCCTGCCTTCGGTCCCATCAGGGCTCCTCCACCAGCCCTTCCCCTGCCTTGAGTCCGGGGGCATATCCCCAGCCCTGCCCTTCCCGGCCACAGGTCGGGTCTGCGGACAATATACGTCCTGTCCCCCTCCCCTTCACGCACTGCTCTGCCTTCCGCTGCCCGGGTGTGACCCCTCTCCCCCTCCCCCTCAACTACTCGGAGTCCCAGAACAAGTCTGCCACTCCCACTTCTCCCTGCCTGAGTCCCGGGGCGCGTCCCCGGCACACCATTCCCTCTCTTGGGTCAGAGTCTCCGGATGACTCCCCGCAGCTCACCCTGCTCTCACCCCCACCGGCCTCCCCCAGTCCCGGGTCCCGCGGTGCGCCCTCCCCAAGTCTCTTCCTCCCACTGCCCTGGGTCCCAGAGCACATCCGCCTGCGGCCCCCACCTCCCCCTGCCTGGAGTCCCCGTCCCCGCGCGCCCCATCCCTCGCCCCCCGCCCCCGCCCTGCCTTCACCTGCCGCCCGCCGCCCGCCAGCCCCGCTGACCGCCGCCCCCGTGCTTCGCTGGCGCCAGCCTCTGGATGGGTCTTGCACTTTGATTATTTGTGTTAAAAGTTAATTTAGCACCGTGGCCACGTGTGCCAAAGCTGCCTCCACTTCCTCCCGGCTCTCAACAAATGGCACTTTTATGAGATCCCTTCAAAGCGGCTCCCAGGCTGTCTCCTGTCTCCTGGTCTCTGCCTCTCGGTGCAGACTTCATTTCTCTGCCCTCCGCCCTCCACCCGGGCGCCCCCTCTGCACAGGCCCTATCGCAGCTGCAATCTTTCCTGCCTTTGCAGGAAAGGAGCTATTTCTGGCAACTCTGTCCCTCCACCCAGGGCACTCAGCCTGATGTAATGGAGATTTACCGAGCAGGTCCCTGCACTCCTCACGGCACTCTCCTGCCTGCGGGGTCTTGTGCACCCTGGATCAGAAAATCTCAAGAGTCTGGGGTCCTAGCAGATGGCTGACTGCTATGGCACCCTTGGCAGGCTTTATTATGATTATTTTGCAGAATATTTCTGATCCCTTTCACCTCTTCTGTTAACATGCCACTCACCTCCCAGGTCTGACTTTCCTCAGCCTCTTCCCTCGCGGAATTCTGTGCTAACACTGCCTGGGTGTCTCCAAGCCTGTGTTTTGGTCAAAATCCCTTCATACCCAGTGCTTCTTCCTAGCTGAGATGAGATATTCTGCACCTCGGAGAACTAGATTGCTTCTCCAAAGAATTCCAAAGAGGAGGTCCTTGACATTCACCTGAGTTTTCTAAACTCAGGCTCTTTTTCTCTTTCAGCTAACCTGATTTCCCCTCTGCTTAGATTTCTAATATGAGTGGTATTTCAGAATAATAATACTCTGGAGGCTTTTACTTATGAAGAGAACTCTAGTCATGTTTGCAATAAACACCCCTATGCTCATGGAGCTAGTGTGGGGAGGGACTTTGCAAGCCCAGCGCCGCTTGAGAGGGCTCAAGAAGGGCTTCCTAAGTGCTCAAGCAGAGGGCTCTGGTGCTAGCTGGCAGGGACACAGTGGACAGCTGGTCTTTTCTGGCCTAAAGTATCACAGTGAGCCTGGGCCGATTTTAGCATAAGCTGGGGGCTCCAATCTGCTTCACTGTCAGCCCAGAGCGTCTCAGCCCTGGATGAGGCCCAAATCCCTACACATTTGGAACCTCACCTCGTTCTTGCATGGCTGGAGGCTGGGCACCTCCCACTGGCAGGGAAGATCTGCCTGCACTGTGACAGCCCCTCAGTGGTGGCCTGTGCTGTGTTGGGCCTGGCTGTGCACAGAACCCAGCTGACACGCTTTCTCTCTACTCCACCGGTGCACTCGAATGGAATGCCTCACCATAGGATTCGTACACAGTCATCTACCCTTTGGAAAAAGTCCTAATTCCCTCAAAATGAATGTGTTTTGGCTGACCCCAACTCTTGAAGAGAGACAGGGGAGTGTGTTTCTGTATAGAAATGTACATGTGTGATATCTGACTAGGGATAATGAAAGTGATCTTCAGTATCCACAGTTCTAAAACTACTTCTGTGAAGGTCACAGTGATCTCCAATCTGCCGAATTCAGTGTCCAAGTCCTCATCATCTCTGTTAAGTTCTCTTGGACACAGTTGCTCAGTTAGGCTCTCTCTGAAACTCTTTGACCTCAGCGGTTGTGAAGCCCCTCCTTTCCCCACCCACACCTCCCAGCTGTGGAGGGGTGCAGGCCTGCACTCCCACGACTGCCTTTGTGCAGATGACTCTTAAAGCTAAACTTTCAGTGCTAAATACCAGGCTCCTATTTCTAACTAAATCAGACATTTATGAGGGCTTGGAATGTCATCTTAAGGCAACATGTTCACTTCTTTTTTGTTCAAAAAACGTTGAGTGCCTAGAAGTCTGTGTTCTTGATGTTGGGGACACAGCAGTGAAAAAAGCAGAACGGTGAAGTTCCTGCTCCGATATGGCCAGAGTCCCCTGGAGGCAGGTCCCGGCTGACCCCCAGCACAACCAGGCCTCTTGATGCCTGGGAGCAAACGCTTGCAGTCACTTTAATTTCCCCCTCATTTCTATTTCTCACATCTGATCGAGGCCTATTGATACTTTCTGTATAGTTTCTTTCCAATCCATCTTTGCTTCTCATTCTCCTTCAACACACATTGCTGGAATCGGGCTTCTGAATTCCTGGTTCTAGTTCCTTCAGACCTTCCCTCTCCCCCACAACTTTCATCCATTTTCCCCCAGCTGTGAGATTACTTTTCAAAAAGTAAAGCTCTGATCTGTTCATTTATTCATTGTGCACACATGGGTGGGAATGTCCTATGTGCAGGGCAGTGGGCTAAGCGCTGAGGTGACAGAGAAGCAAAGAGACCCTGACAGATGTCCCAGTTTACTTGAGAGGAAATGAGCCAAAAGCTAAAGTAAAATACAGTAGGAGCTCTGCTAAGATAGAAATAAGATTCCCTGCCATGTGTGAGATTAAACATTCTTTAAAACCTGATACCCAAGGCTCCCCACTACCTGGGCCCAACTTAGCTTGCTAACGGGTCTTCCTTTACCCGGCTTCCTGTCCACCAGCCACGCCACCTCTTCCCGAGCGTACCCCACCTTTCCTGCCATTCTCTTGTTGCCTCTGCCCTTCTCTTTGTCTATAATGCCCTCCCCTTACCCTCGCTACCAATTAAAATTCTACGAATCCTCTGAAACCAAGCTTATGTTCCACGTTTTCCAAGCAGCTTTCACTCAGATTTCCCCAACTGAAAGTCTTATCTCTTTCCCAAACTCTTGTAGCATTTCATTTGGATCTCTTCCATGATACAGCTAGAGACTAATATTAAAGTTATTTGCATTCTGTGCTACACGATAAGGTCCCTAAGTGCAGAGCCTTTCTTCTTTATCTTGTTATTCTCTGCTGTGACTACATAGCACATCAGCCCGCAGAGGCAAGCGGTGAATGCTTTCAAGCGAATGGCTAAATGAGAGTCTCATGGAGGAAGTCAGCTTTGTTGGTGCCTTATCAGGGAGAGTTATATCCAGGGTTGTTGATGTGATGGTGAAGGGCCTTTTTTCAAAAGAGAGAGAGATTATAAAGGTATAACCCAGGGGTCCCCAACCCCCAGGCCATAGATTGATGCCAGTTCATGACTTCTTAGGAACCTGGCCGCACAGCAGGAGGTGAGCAGCGGGCCAGCGAGCCTCACCACCTGAGCTGTGTCTCCTGTCAGATCAGCAGCGGCGTTAGATTCTCATAAGAGTGCGAACCCTATTGTAAACTGTGCATGCAAGGGATCTAGGTTGCGCACTTCTTATGAGAATGATGATCTGAGGTGGAACAGTTTCATCGTAAAACCATCCCACCCACTGTCCGTGGAAAAATTGTCCAATTATTTTCCTTGAAAACAGTCCCTGGTGCCCAAAAGGTTGGGGACTGTCGGTATAATCTACTGAGAAAGGAGACAGCAACATTATGGTCAGTATAGAGGGCCTCTGAGTTGGAGAGGCTGGAACCTTCAGCTGAGTGTAAGATTTCAAATATGACTGTATCTGGGACACCTAGAAAGAAAGACAGTTTATTTGAGGCGAGCTAAAAGAAGTGGTTTCACCTGTATGTCACAGCGAAACTAGAATAAGCTAACCCACAAGAGCAGTAACCCCTGGAGTTGGGCCTTCTATAGCGGAGGGAAGTCAGGGATGGAGGCCAAGTTGGGCTGATTTTCCTGCTGCTGCTAAAAGGAAGCCAATTAATGGGAGAAGACGAGCACAACCCCCCACCTAGATCTACTTATAAGCCAAAATCTGGCTTCACTCTTACTAAACTTAATTTGATTGGAAAAATCTATACCTAAAACAATTTCACAATCCCAGATCACCGGGGACTAAAGGGACTAAAGGGAAGTAATTGCTAGAAGCTTCTAGAAGTTAGCTTGATTCTTTTAACCAGTTCACTGAATAATGCAACTTCTTCTTTTACAGTCTCAGCTGTGTGTGATTTGTACCCTGAATTTTCCTCCTGTTCGTGGAGAGAGAGTTAGGTGGTGAAAGGCGGGGACCCAGGAGTGCAGTTTTTGGTGGAAGAGCCATGGAGCCTGACTTTCCAAAGGGTACAGATCACGGCTCCTGCAGCAGCAGAGCTGGCCTCACACTGTGGATGAGGAAAGCAAGTCCTCAGCAGCTCAGCAGCGGCACAGCTAGTCCTCATTGCTCATTATACTAAACGAGGAGCAGCAGTTGCCAGGTGGACCTTTTAGGATGCTCTGGTTGGAAGTAGCTGGAAGCCTACCTCCAGCTGGTTTAAGTGGTTAAGGTAGGTGTTACATCTTTGAAAGTCCAAAGGGAAGGCAGGCTTCAGGATGGTGGCAGCCTCTACAGGCAGCAGACCCAGCAGCCAGTGGAGCCTGGTCCACCTGCCTGGTCCAGGCCCATGCTTGGACTGGTCACAGTCCTTAGGGGATGTGGAGGCTGATGGCTGCAGGCAGAGTTCCAGAACCATTACTGACAAGAGAGACAAACATGCCGCACTTGACTTAGACAAATAGGGCTCACTCCTGGATTTCCTCAAGGTATGAGGGCTGCCTGGGGGGCTTCCTGCAAAAGGGGCAGGAGGAAGGAGGAGGGATTCCTGGGAGGCCCCAGAGAATGGCATGGAAAGTGGAATGTGGTTCCTCATGGGAGTCACAGGCATTCAACAATTTACCAAATAAGTTGGTCAAGTTTTAGGAACTTTAAAGACAGGTATTTTACTTCCTAAGCACCGCCTATGAATTTTTAGGCTGTCCTCATGGCCTGGGCGGGCCTGGATGGTCATTTCTGCTGCCCACCCCCCGTTCCCCGTCCCTGGCCTCAGTACCTGCTCACTCAGTCTGGGTGTTCTGTTTGCTTTTCTCTTTTTCCCTCAGCCTTTTCTCTTGCACAGATACACGTACCTCGCACACGAAATAGCATTTAGTTCTGAGTTGAAGCAGATAGAAAAATTGGAGCGGTGCATGAAAACCTTTTCCATTCTGATTCTTTTTTAGTAACAGCTGCCCTTTCCTGAGCAACCACTGATGCTGGGCACTATACGTAACATCATCCAGCAGCTGGCAACAGCCCCACCAAGGGCCCATTAAGTGACCTGCCTAAAATCCTGTAGCTCGTAAGCTGTCAGAGTTCTGGCTTCAAACCTCATGCTTTTATCTTTTATAACCTTCTGCCAAAGTCTGTCTCATCAAAGGAAATTTAATATCACATCGCTTTTCATCAGCAGCATAGGTGGCTGAATAAAGAAGGTCAGTGTTTATAATCCACCCGAGAGGCCGTGGTGTTTCCTCATTGAGCCCCATCATACATTTACTGCAGTTTCTCCTGGAACAGTACACTCTGTACAGTGAGGATTTGGCTACATTCCTCACTGGCACAGATTTGGATAGACCAGGGGCCAACTCTCCCTTTAACACATTTCTATACATGGTCAGACATATGATAACCTGGTTACATGCCAGCTTCTCCAGGAAGGGGCACCCCGTGTCCTGACGCCACCATCATGGAAGGCTCACAGTGGGAAGGCCTTCATCTAATGAGTAAAGCAGGAAAGAGACAGACAAGGACTGCCTGGGGCAGTGGCAGAACCTTTTCAGGGCCTGTGATTTATAACCAAGACTGTAGCGCATGCTGGCGTTGCATATGCTGTGCATGGACACTGCCCGGCCGAGAGCTTTGGCTTTGAAAAGATGACATGTCTGGGTGTGTGAGGAAGGATCCAGTGTCTGTGACTGGTCATGAAGGTGTATCCCAGGGAAAGCTTTCACTCCACTTCCTGACTTTGGTAACAATGAGTAACTTAGTTTTATTCACCAAGAAGCACTGAGATTGAGCCCTGTTCTTCATGTTCTCCCAGATTCTGTGAAGTACTCTGTATCTTTTCAGTAACTTGCTATTTACTTTATATTGGCCACAGTAGATTTTGGTTGTTTGCAATCAAAGAGAATGAACTAATACCATGATGAAATGATATGTAGATGATGGTTCAGAAAGCACAGAAATATGATGTTTCATCACTTGGTTGTCATAAACAACACCCACTTGACATCCTAGCCTGTGTCTCTACGAAGAAGCCACCTGGGAGATCTGGTCTAGCAGCCATTTCAGGCATACATTGTTTAAATCATTTACCCTGAGAGAAAGGCACAGTGGAAACAGCTTGCAATAACACATCCAGAATGACCTATTGGGCCATTTCTTACTTCCTTACCAGGATTTGTGCCTCCAGGAGCCATCTGGCTCTATGAAACCTGCCTGCCTACCTGCTGTAAACTACCTCGGAGCCTGAACTATCTGAGTAAAGCTGTATTTATGAACACAGGCAAAGAAAGAAAAAGGTAATAGTTCTTGAATGAGGGTCAGGGATGGGATTCCATAAAAAATATATTTGTGTCTCAAGAGCATATCTGCAGATATTGGAATTCCCTTCCTCCTCTATTCTTTTCTTTCTTTCTTTTTTTTTTTTTGAGACAGAGTCTCGCTCTGTCACCCAGGCTGGAGTGCAGTGGTGCGATTTCAGCTCACTGCAACCTCCACCTCCCTGGTTCAAGTGATTCTCCTGCCTCGGCCTCCGGAGTAGCTGGGGCTACAGGCGTGCATCACCACACTTGGCTAATTTTTGTATTTTTAGTAGAGACAGGGTTTCACCATATTGGCCAGGCTGGTCTCGAACTCCTGACCTCAGGTGATCCACCCGCCTCAGCCTCCCAAAGTGCTGGGATTACAGGCATGAGCCACTGTGCCCGGCCTTTTCTTTACATTAGGACAACCAGAGGGTCTATACTAAGGCCTTAGGTCACCAAGCTGGCCAAGGGAAGACCTCCAGGTATGGTGGCTCTGGTTATAAAGTGGGACAGGGTTATTTCAGGGCTATCAGGGTCTTCAGAGATTGTGCAGCACCCACTCTGCACCCAGTAGGTGGAGACCCTGAAGCCCAGAAAGATGAGACAGCCCCTGCGGCTGGCTCCCCCTGCCCTCCAGGCCTGTAGCAGCACCTCCTGCTGTGTTGGCCTCATGGTGGTCATGGTCCAGAGGTGTATCCTTGTGATGGGGCACTCTGCTCAATGTCACTGAGCAGGTAGATAGACATACATGACACACCCTGAAATACACAGAGTTGAGAAAAGGCCATGTTGGTCAAAAAGAAAGGTGCACCTACTGATGGCTGTCTCTCCTGTTCCCATTGACATTAGCTAGACCCTACCAGGCACAGCTCCTGGAGGCACCTGTCATCAATCTGCCCTGAAATAAAAAAAAAAAAAAGTGGTCTGAGGCCTTAGTCAGTTCAGAGTATATCATTGCACTTATCTGAACATAAACAGACTGAAGGAGGTTGTAGAGAAAGAAATATAACTTGAGTGTGCATTGAACTGGATTTATAGGTGTGAGGTTAGAAGTAGAATCGTAAGAAGTTTGGTGGTTAGAGTTAATGGAGTGTTTCATTGAGCTGATTTCCCCCTGTAGTTGCAGGCTTTGCATTGCTGGATATCATTTTATACCTTCAGTTTGAATGAAAGGTTTTTCCAATTTTGTCTATATTCAAATGCCAGAGTTGAGTTTCTGGTGAGGAAACAATGGTCAAGATTGGTAGTCATTGATGAAGCTGTCATTAGAAAGGAAAACTAAGCCCAGAGCCACTCCAGCAAAACCTGTCTTTTATGGATTTATTTATTATTTTTTAAAATTTATTCTAAAATAATGGGATACATGTGTAGAACATGCAGGTTTGTAACATAGGTGTATGTGTGCCATGGTGGTTTGCTGCACCTATTACTCATCTTCTAAGTTCCCTTCCCTCACCCCTCACCCCCCAGCAGGCCCTGGTGTGTGTTGTTCCCCTCCCTGTGTCCATGTATTCTCAATGTTCAACTCCCACTTATGAGTGATAACATGTGGTGTTTGGTTTTCTGTTCCTGTGTTAGTTTGCTGAGGATGGTGGCTTCCAGCTCCATCTATGTCCCTGCAAAGGACATGATCTCATTCCTTTTTATGGCTGCATAGTGTTCCATGGTGTATATGTACCACATTTTCTTTATC
Source organism: Hylobates moloch (assembly GCF_009828535.3). NCBI lineage: Eukaryota > Metazoa > Chordata > Mammalia > Primates > Hylobatidae > Hylobates > Hylobates moloch. Next base: position 51,225,610 of record NW_026652284.1, on the reverse strand, counting down.
AGTCTATCATTGATGAGCATTTGGGTTGGTTTCATGTCTTTGCTATTGTAAATAGTGCTGCAATAAACATACATGTGCATGTGTCTTTATAGCAGAATGATTTCTATTCCTTTGGGTATATACCCAGTAATGGGGTTGCTGATTCAAATGGTATTTCTGGTTCTAGATCCTTGAGGAATCACCATACTGTCTTCCACAATGGTTGAACTAATTTACACTCCCACCAGCAATGTAAAAGCATTCCTATTTCTCTACAGCCTCGCCAGCATCTATTGTTTCCTGACTTTTTAATAATTACCATTCTGACTGGTGTGAGATGGTATCTCATTGTGGTTTTGACTTATGTTTCTCTGAGGATCAGTGATGTTGAGCTTTTTTTCCATGTTTGTTGGCCGTGTAAATGTCTTCTTTTGAGAAGTGTCTGTTCATATCCTTTGCCCACTTTTTGATGGGGTTGTTTGTTTTTTTTCTTGTAAATATATTTTAGTTCCTTATAAATTCTGGATATTAGACTTTTGTCAGATGGGTAGATTGCAAAAATTTTATCTCATTCTGTAGGTTGCCTGTTCACTCTGATGATAATTTCTTTTGCTGTGCGGAAGCTCTTTAGTTTAATTAGATCCCATTTGTCAATTTTGGCTTTTGTTGCAATTGCTTTTGGCATTTTTGTCATGAAGTCCTTGCCCATGCCTGTGTACTGAATGGTATTGCCTAGGTTTTCTTCTAGGGTTTTTATGGTTTTGGGTTTTACATTTAAGTCTTTAATCCATCTTAAATTAATTTTCGTATAAGGTATAAGGAAGGGGTTCAGTTTCAGTTTTCTGAATATTGCTAGCCAGTTTTCCCAGCATCATTTATTAAATAGGGAATCCTTTCACCATTGCTTATTTTTGTCAGATCAGATGGTTGTAGATGTGTGGTGTTACTTCCGAAGACCTATCTTATTGTATATTGATACTAATGCAAAAATACAGCGTGTGCTATAGCCGTAGTTAAAAAAGAGGAAAACCAGTCAGTCCTCTGGGTGTTCCCAAATTGTTATGCTCACAGGCCTCCGTGAGATATGTCCTTCTTCCCCAGTGTCCCGCTATGACTCCCAGCCCTGCCTTTGTGGGTGCCCGGCTGCTCCCAGGAAAAGCTGGGCAAGTCCTTCGGTCTGCATTCACAACTGGGACCCCTTCCTATGCCCTGCCGTGGCTGTGAGTCTTATTTCCTAGTGAGTCGCTGTTGCAAGGAAATGTTCAGCGGATTTTTATGTGCTGCTATTTGTGTTTTTACCTGGTTTGTGAAATGATATTGCTTAAATCATTTCTAGATTAGCTTCAAACACTGTTAGAATCACAGTCCATGAGGAGTTTGTCTGATCTGGTTGCAGTACATAAAGAATTAGTAAAAAGTCTGTTCCCAGATACTATGTTGAGTTCCACAGAGAAGGGCTTCCTCACATAGATCTGCATGAGGTGTTATGTTCCTATCAAGAGATTTAAGATGCTTTGACTTCTAAAAGAGTAACTGGCTTTTTTTTTTTTAACCTCTCTGGGGGAATTTTCTCATCTTTTCTACTCCCTGCTTAAGTTAAAAACCACTATGAAGAGCTCTGAAGTTTATAAAGGTTTTGACTCTTAAAATCTGCTGGTCTTGATGTCAAAAGTGCTAAATGATATGGAATGAAACTGCTGGCTGTGCCTGGTGTTGCAGCCAGGCATTTTATTGTTCATTCAAGGAGACAGCTGTGCGGTCTGAGGTCAGCGAGGGAAGATGGGCTGGGTCCATGAGGGTGCTGCGGGCTGCTGGCTGCTGGCTTCTGAACACACTTGGCCATGATCTGGGGTCCAGCATTCCCAGAAGGAACAGAGCCTACAGGGTCACATTTAAATACCACAATGGAATTGAAACTTTTCCTTTAGGCTATTTAATTTATATGTAATAAAAGCTATATTTCTTCTTGTTAAACCTGCATGAAAACAAGTTAAATTTCCCAGAAAACCTCATAAGGGATGGACGTAGTGAAAGGACCTTGGAGATGGATGAGCAGATGTAAGCATGTGGCATACTCATGCTCCTGCTAGGACACTGAGGGCTCCTCTCACGGGCTCCCCACTCCCATTGTGGACACTGGGTCTTCCTCCTGCCACCTGTGAAGCCCACACGGTCACATGTAAATTACCGGACAATTTCCCTTGGGTGCCTTGAGATTTCCCGACTGTGGATAAAGTGTTCTCCTGTTTCTTGGGTGGAAGGAGCCCCACTCACTCTCTGGGGCAGCCAGGCTGGTGGGTGCAGCTGCCCCCAGTGCTTCCTGCCCACTGCAGATGTTAGGTGAATCAAGAGAATTAAAACCTGAATTACAGGATGCTTGTTCTCAGCTCAGACCAGGAGCTTTATTCAGGTTTCATTTGCTGAGACACCTCTTGTGCCCCAGACATTGCCCTAGTGCGGCTGCATTCCATCCTCAGCAAGCTCAGCAAGGTAGACGCAGTTATCTCCACAACACAGGCAAGGCAAAGGAGGCAGAGAGGCTAGGCAGGCTGACCACGTGTCTCGCCTAAGTGGTGAAGACAGGACCTAAATGCCAGTCACCTTGGCTAAACATTATACTCTTTCTCCCAAAGTGCACTGCCTCTCACAGATGGTGGAGGAGGGTGCAGAAGGGGCTCACGTGGCCAAATGGCCATGGCCATAGGAGGTCTGTATGTTCCCAAACCTCTACCAACCCTGTCCCCCATCATTTAAAGTGATGATCATGATACCAACATTCTTAGTGGGCAGTAGTGCAAAGTCAGAGAAATAAGAAATAAGATGACTAATGTGAGAAAAGCCAGGGTGGTGTCTGGACAGGGGATGAGTCATTTGTGCTCCACATCAGGTGGCTTGGAAACCATCACCCGCACACACTGCTGCTGCTTTATGTTGGTGTGTGCAGCTGGCGTCCGAAGCATCCCTGCAGGTAATCCTCCTGCAGTGGCTGCCCACCTGGCCCTGCTGTGCACCCTGTGCCTATGTGAAGCTTGGAGTCTAGCCTCACGCAGCCCGAGACTCCCAGGGTGCTTCATCCCCCATCTGCTGGAGAACCTGTTGCAGCCACAGAAATCTGAATCACTTGAGAAGCTTGCGTGACGGGCCTTGTTGCCTCACAGCTGCCTTTTTCCCATGCTTCTCTCATCTGGGATGGATCAGCCCTTGAGTCTTCTCATGGCAAAGGTGAACGAAGCCTGGTTTTTCTCAGTTATAATCCTCTGACTTTATCATCCCCAAGGAAGTGATCTAGGAAAGAGTGAGTACTTAATGATAAGAAAACTCACCATATTTTATGATAGAGAAAAGCCCAGACCACTTTTCAAAGTTGAATTTGCTACGGGAAAAGCATGGAAGGAAGAAGAAATAAGGTCCATACAAACCTTGCCTGCCCTGCCCCAGAACTACAGGCCCTGGTGGGGCCTGCTCCCTGTCGCCAGCAAAGTTGCTGAGAGAGCACACACCAGCCACGGTGGTGAAGTCATACAAATGCTATGCCCCCACAGGCCACAGGAATTGTGGAAAGATTTGTGTAAATATCTCATGCATTCTTGTGATCTAAGCTTTATGGAAATAAAAACCACAATCAAAAAGCCAATGCCATATTTATTCCTCCTCCTTCCTTTTCTCCTGTAGAATAAATTCATAGAACAGTTTATGGAGCAGCCAAGAAAATACGTTATTTCAATTTTATTACTAGGAAGACATACACCTAAGTGCTCAGCAAGACTAACCTAAACAGGGTCCATTTGGGAAGAAGATGAGCAGACGCTGCTGGGCATCCCCTTAGTCATGAAGACAAGAGTGGCTCTCACAGAGGCCACCCCACAGCCCCTGTGTCCAGATGGGATTGGTAGTTACCAGTACTCAGAGAGCTTCCAGCTTCCTTTCCTCTTCTCTCCTTTCTTAACTTTGTGGTGGATATTGGAGTTGGGACATCTCACACACTCAGAGCACAGCTGGGATGTTCAACTTGCTGAAGCTTCCCTGGCACCAAGTTTAAAGAAACCACCGAGGAGCACATGGTTTCCCACACAGGCTCCTGGTGGGACATGCCCTCGCCAGGATTCCAGCAGCAGACCCCCAGGAGTCCTGGCCTGAGAGTGAGGAGGGGCACTCTCTGGAGAGGAGCTGTGGATCCATGCTCACATCCATCCTTCTCACTTACCATAACACAGCAGGGAAGTCAGTGTAATGAGAACACATTTCCACCCTAAGTTTTTAAATGCACCATGCTAAAATTTTCATTGAATTCTTGCCCCAATTTTTGTGATTTGTAATGTGAAGCAACAGATTACTTCCTGCTTCTCTCTGCCCTCCCTTTTCCCCACTCACATTCCAGTTATGTGTGTCACCCATATATTGAAGGGACTTAGGAAAGTGCAAAGCAGGAAATAATCCAATTTTAATTAATCAATTGATGTTTTCTTCATTGCTCTTGAGGAGATCTCAGGCAGAAATCATAGTTTTCCTATTTACTTTTAACTATTCAAAGTCAAGCCTGAATTAAATCCTAACTTTGATCTCTCATCTAATTGAAAGTGTCTCCCCTCCCTGACCCCATCTCAGTCCTGATCTAGCCTGGGGACCTGGCACTGTAAAGGAGAACATTTCTTCACCCTTTCCTTCTACTCTGGAGTTAGGGGCTGGGAAGGAGGAGAGTAGGTGGCAGGAAGGTCTCATTTGTCTATTGCAGTTATTATTTGACATTGTTACCTCTCTAGGGGCTCAGAAGCTGCCTTTTCCTTACCCATTTCAGAAGGAGACACTTGCCTGGTCTACCTGACCACTTTAACCAACTCTCAACTTTTGCTCTAATAGTAGCACTGTGGAATGTTGCTCATGGAGATATGGGCCATTACTTTCTCTGTCGGTAGAAGTGCAGGTTCTGCTCTAGACTGTTCTCCTTGCTCTGCCATCAGGGCAGCTTAGGTAACCTATCATGGTTAGACTTTTTTCAACAAGAAGTAGTCACAACTGTCCAATTCTGTAAGACCTCTCTGACAGGCCTTTCATGGTGCCACAGGGCCTGTGAAGTGCCCTCATTTGGCTTGAGGTAGTGTGTCTTGAGGAGCATGAATATCATAGAACCTCTTCCTCCCCATTAAAAGAAAAACTCTTCTGAAAAATCCCCTCTCAGCAAGGTAGGTTAGCAAAATGGCAGAGGAAGCATAGGCAGCTCCTGCCCCGCCACAGAAATGTCAAAAACAAGCAGAAACTGTGAGAACTCGGGAAAAGAGTCAAAGGTTTACAGTAACCAAAAGAATGCTGAATCAAGGAAAAGACAACTTTAAAAAAATGGGAGGAAAACTTTGTGGCATTTTTGTTTGCTCTTACTCCACCCCCTTTCCAGCTTGGCAGCAGTTTTGAGGAAGTCAGCTTGCATTTCCAGGGTGGAATTCTGGTCTCTGACTCTAGGAATCTTATTTACAAATTTTTGTATTTGCCTGTTCTCACCTGTCTGAGGGCTGCCTGAAGGACTGACAGAAGATGCTTGTCTCTGTTTTGGCTCACTCAGAAATGATTTGGGCGAGAAAAGCAGTGGGCATTGCCTCAAAACACTGCATGGCAAACAAATAATCCATAACCTCCTGGGCAAAAGATTACAGTTAAGACATGTAATTGAACATTTAAGTTTCCCTGAGAGGGAAAGATAGAGTTTCTTCATGAAATTAAGAGCATTTAAAAGTACCTACGTATACTGGGGAATTTAGAAAGCAACATGTACACCCAGGGCAGGACACATGCACTGAAAAGACTTGAGATTTAAAGGTTTCACTTCTGGCTGATGTGTATGTTCAGTTCAAGCACAAAATGAAGGCTAAGGCAGAGTTGTAAACAGATCGGTTAAATGTTGAAAAAGTGACCCAGCACAGTCAATTTACAAAGATGAGGAGAGATCTTTTGTTTGTTTTAAATTTTTCAGTTATGGGCATTCAAGGAAATCTCTATCAAAATACTGGATGAAAATAAGCTAAAGAAACAGAGCCTTCATTGACCACACATGACAAGAAATACAGTCTTTGAAACAAAATAGTTTGACAAACTCAATGCACAAATAGATTACAGATTATTGCAGCCTTCAATCAATAAATAGCAAACCCTAAAGGAGAAGAATAATTTGATTTCTAGAGTTGCCATATTATTATATAAAATTTCCAGTTTTTAACCAAAAGGTTGCATATAAAAAGAAATAGTTAAATGTGGCCCATTCAAATGAATAAAATAAATGGACAGAAACCATCTCTGAGGAAGTCAAACCACTGGAGTTATTAGAAAGAGATTTAAGTCATCTGTCTTAAATATGCTGAAAGAGCTAAAGGGAACCATAAATAAAGAACTAATGGAAACCAGAACAATGCTGTATGAACAAATTGAGAATATCAATAAAGGCATAGGAATTACAAAAGGGAACTAAATAGAAATTCTGAAGGTGAAAAGTATAATAATTGAAATGAAAAATTTATTGGGCCAGTCGCGGTGGCTCATGCCTGTAATCCCAGCACTTTGGGAGGCCAAGGTGGGCAGATCACCTGAGGTCAGGAGTTTGAGACCAGCCTGGCCAATATGGCGAAACCCTCTCTCCACTAAAAATACAAAATTAGCCAGGCATGGTGGTGTGCACTTGTAGTCCCAGCTACTTGGGAAGCTGAGGCAGGAGAATCACTTGAACCCGGGGGGCAGAGGTTGCAGTGAGCCAAGATTGCGCCATTGCACTGTAGCCTGGGCATCGCAGTGAGACTCCATCTCAAAAAAAAAAAAAAAAATTACTGGAGGATTTCTACAGTATATTTGACCAGACATAAGGAAGTCAGTCAACTTGAAGAAGGGCCAATTGAGATTATGTAGATTATAAATGGAATGGAAAGAAAAAGAATGAAGAAAAGTGAATAGAACCTAAGGGACTTATAGAACACTGTTAAGCAAACCAACATATGCATTATGGGTATCCAAGAAGAAGAAAAGACAGAGAAAGAAGAGGGCAGCAAGAATATTTGAAGAAAGAAGGGCTGGACATATCCCAAATTGGATAAAAGATACGAATCTACAAATCCAAGAAGCACAACACATTCCAAATAAGATATATTTGAAGAGATCCAAATTAGACATGGTATATAATTGTTGAATGCCAAAAAAAAAGAAATCTTGAAAATAGAAGGAGGAAGTGACTTGTCAAATAGAAGAGATCCCCAATAAGATTACTAGTAGAGTTCTAGTTGCTAACCAGAAACCATGAAGGGCAAAAGGCCGGGGGATGACATTTAAAGTCAAATGAAAGAAAAAGACTGTCAACTAAGAATTCTATATTTGGCAAAATTATCTTTCAAAAATCAGGGAGAGATTAAGACATTCCCAGATAAACAAAAGCTGAGGGAGTTTGCCACCAATAGACCTGTCTTATTAGAAACGGTAAAGGAGTGAAATGATAAAACAGTAATCAGTGACTTGAAACCACATGAAGAAATAAATATCTCCAGGAAAGGTAACTACATAGGCAAATATAAAAACCAGTATAATTATATTTTAGGTTTTCAATTCCATTTTTAATTTCTTACGTGATTTAACAGACAAGTGCATAGAATAATTATAAATATGTATTAGTGGGTATACAATGTATACAAATGTAATTTGTGATGACAACAACAACATAAATGGGCAGCAGTTGAGCTGTACAGGAACAGAATTTTTACATGCTATTAAAGTTAAGTTGCTATAAATAAATTAAAACTAAATTATATATCACTTAGATGTTAATTATATTTTCTATGGTAACAAAAAAATCTAAAGAATATACATAAAAGAAAATGAGAAGCAGATCAAAATGGTTTACTACAGAAAATTACATATAAAAGAAGATAATAATGGGGGAAATGAGAGACAAAAAAGGCATAGAGAAAACAATAGCAAAATGTCAGAAGTAAGTACTTCCTTATTAGTAAGTCCTTCCTTCCCTACATTCAATTACATAAAAGGTAGATGGATTAAACTTTCCATTTCAAAAGGCACATACTGACAAAATGGATTAAAAAAACTTGCTGTCTATGAGACACTCACTTCAGATCCAAAGATCCAAAAACACAATGAATTGAAAGTGAAAAGATGGAAAAGCTACTCTATGCAAGTAGTAACCAAAAGAAACTAAGGGTAGCTATATTAATATCAGACTAAATAGACTTTCATCCAAAAACAAAGAGGGACATTATATATTGATAAAATAGTCAATTCATCATGAAGTAACAATTATAAACATATATGTATCAAATTAGAGCCCCAAATTACGTGGATAGAAATGAAGGGAGAAAGAGACAGTTCACAATAATAGTTGAAGACTTCAATATCCCCCTTTAAGTAATGAATGGAATATCTAGACAGAAGATCAACAAAGAAGTAGAGGGCTTGAATAACTATAAACCAAGTAGACCTAAGAGACATATATGGAATGGTTTGTCAAACCATAGCAGAATACTCATTCTTCTCAAGTGCACACAGCATGCTCTTGAACAGACCACAAGTCAGGCCATAAAACCATTCTCAGTAAATTTAAAAATATTGAAGTCAGCCAGGCACGGTGGCTCACACTTGTAATCCCAACACTTTGGGAGGCCGAGGCAGGTGGATCATGAGGTCAGGAGATCAAGACCATCCTGGCCAACACGGTGAAACTCTGTCTCTACTAAAAATGTAAAAATTAGCTGCACATGGTGGCATGTGCCTGTAGTCCCTGCTACTCAGGGGGCTGAGGCAGGAGAATCACTTGAACTCAGGAGGCGGAGGTTTCAGTGAGCCAAGATCGCACCACTGCACTCCACCCTGGTGACAGAGTGAGACTCCATCTCAAACAAAACAAAACAAAACAAAATAAAACAAAACAAAACAAAAAAATGAAGTCATACAAAGTATCCTTTCCAAACACAATAGGATAAAACTAGAAATCAATATCAGAGGTCAAGTCTGAAAAATTCACAAATATGTGGAAATTAAGTGCAGTCTTAAACAACCAGGGGGTCAAATAACAAATCATAAGGGAAATTAAAAGATACTTTGAGATGAATAAAAGTGAGACTGTAACATACAAAAACTTGTAGTATGCAGTAAAGATCAGAGGGAAATATGTAATCCTGAATGTATACATTAAAAAAGAAGAAAGATATAAAATCAATAACCTGACTTTATACTTAAAGGTACTAGAAAAAGAAGAGCAGACTAAACCCAAGGCTAGCCAGAAAAATGATATAGTAAAGATTGGATCCAAACCAAATAAAATAGACAATAGAAACCAACAGAAAGACTTAATGACACCAAGAGTTGGTTCTTTGAAAAGATCAACAAAATTGGCAAACTAATAGCTAGATGTACAAAAAAGGAGAAGATACAAATAACTAAAATTAGAAATGAAAATGGGGACTTTACTACTGATCTTGCAGAAATAAAAAGGATTATAAGAGCATACTATGAATAATTGTATGCCAACCAATTAGATGACCTAACTGAACTGGGCAAATTCCTAAAAACATACAAATAATCAAAACTGATTCAAGAAGAAATAGAAAATCTTGAGATACCTATAAACGAGTACAATAATTGAATCAGTAGTAGGAAAATTTTCCACCAAAGAAAAGTCCAGGGTCAGATGGGTTTATCGGTGAATTTTAGCAAGCATTTAAAGAAGAACACCAATCTTTCTCAAACTCCTCTAAAATATGAGAGAGGAAACATTTATTAACTGATTCTATGATGCTAGCATATTTCTTATACCAAACCCAGATAAAAACATCACAAGAAAAATACAGACCAACGTCCCTTTTGAATAGAAATGCAGATATCCTAAACAAAATACAAGTAAACTGAATCTAACAGCATACTAAAAGGATTATACGCCATGATCAAGTGGGATCTATTCCAAAATGTAAAAGTAGTTCAACATAGTAAAATCAATCAATGAACTATACCACATAATTAGCACAATATTTTCACAACTGATGCAGAAAATGCATGTGACACAACCTAACACCCTTCATAATAAAAATTCTCATTAAAGTAGGAATATAAAGAAACTTCCTCAATGATATAAAGAGCATTTATGAAACACCCATAGGTAACATCACATCAATGGTGAAAGATGGAAAACTTTCCCGCTCAAGAACAACACAAGGACGCCCACTTTCACCACTGTTATTCAATATTGTATTGACAATTCTAGGCACAGCAATCAAGCCAGAAAAAAAGATGTCCACACTGGAAAAGGAAAACTATCTCTATTTTCACAGAGAGCTATTTTCTAGATATACATACACATGTATTTTCTACATATACATTCTATATGTAGAAAATACCAAAGAATTCTTAAGAAAGCTACTAGATCTAATAAGTGAATTCAACAAATTTGCAGGGTATAAAATTAACACACAAAAAGCAGTTGTGTTTCTATATACCCCCAATGAAAAATACGAAAAGGAAGTTTAAAAAATTCATTCACAATAGCATCCAAAAGGTAAAATACCTAGGAGTAAATTTAACCAAGTAAGTGAAAGACTTGTACACTGAAAACTACAAAACATTGCTGAAAGAAATTAAAGAGAAGGTCTAAATAAATGGAAAAGAAATCCATATTCATGGATTGGAAGACAATATTGTTAAGACATCAATTCTACCCAAAGAAAACTACAGATTAAATGCAATCACTATTAAGATTTTAATAAGATTTGTGAAGAAATGGAGAAGTTGACCCTCAAATTCATATGGATTTTCAGTGAGCCCCAAATAGCCAAAGCAATCCTGAAAAAGAAGAGCAAAGTTGGAGAACTCACACATCCCCATTTGAAAAGTGCTACAAATTACAGTAACCAAAACAATGTGGTACTCGCATAAGGATAGATTTATTGATCAAGGAAATGGAATTGAGAGCCCAGAAACAAACTATTTGTGGTCAATTGAGTTTTAACAAGGGTGTCAAGACTTTCAATGGGGAAAGAATAGTCTCTTTAACAAGTGGTGCTAGGTCAACTGGCTGTCCACATGCAAAAGAATGAAGTTGGACCCCTTCTTCACATCATATACAAAATTAACTCAAAATGGATCAATGGCCTGAATATAAGAACTAAAATTCCTAGAAGGATACATAGGGATACAGCTTCATGATCTTAGATTTGACCGTGGATTTTTAGATATGACACAAAAAGCATGTACAGAAAAGAAAAACTAGATAAACTGGGTTTTATATGTATTTAAAAAATGTGCATCAAAGGACATTATCCTTTGATGTGAAAAGACAACCTATGAAATAGGAGAAATATTTAGAAATCATACATCTGATAGGCATCTGGTATCCAGGATACATAAAGAACTCTTACAACTCAACAACAAAAGACAATTCAATTGAAAAATGGGCAAAAGTGTTTCTGCAAAGGAGATACATAAATGGCCAACAAACACCTGAAAAGATGCTCAATGTCGTTAGTCAATAGAGAAATGAAAATCAAAACTACAATGAGTTACCATTTCATACCCATTACAATGGTGATAATTAAAAAATGGAGAATAAAAGTGTTGACAAGGATGTAGAAAAATTAGAACTCTTGTCCTTTGCTGGTGGGGATGTAAAATGATTCAACCTCTGTGGAAAACAGCGTGGTGGTTCTTAAAAAGTTAAACATAGAATTACCGTATGACCCCACAATTTCACTTCTAAGTATATACCCCAAAGAATTGAAAACAGGTACAGAAACAAGTACATGTAACATGTATTTTCATAGTAGCATTATTCACATAAGCCAAAAGGTGGAAACCACCCAAGTCTGCCTACCAACAGAAGGATGGACAAACAAATTGGGGCATATTTATACAATGAAATATTCTTCAACCACAAAAAGGAATAAAATACAGATACATGATACAATGTGGATGCACCTTGAAAACATTATACTAAGGGAAAGAAGCCAGACATGATAATATATGATCCCATTTATATGAAATAGACAAATCCATAGAGACAGAACTCACATTGGTGACTTTTAGAGGCTGAGAGGAGGGGGAAATAAGGAGAAACTGATTGATGGGTAAGGGATTTTACCTTGGAGTAATGGAAATGTTTTGGATCTAGAGAGAGGTGGTGGTTGTGCAGTGTGTACTAAATGCCACCTAATTGTTCACTTTAAAATAATTTAACAAAATCCCCTCCCAATCTACTGCTTCCACTTGGAGCCTTCCCTTAGGCTGGGAGTGGACAGTGACCAAGTGTCCCAGAACAGGTGCTGTTCTACCTCTAAGAGAGTCTGTTGTTTTTCTTTAGAGAGTGTGACCAGTGCTGTTCACCTGGAGCCTTGGTGAGTGGTCCTATTACTGTGCTCTGTGATCTGTGTTGAGGCTCCCAAGCAGGGGCTCCACTCTCCAGAGGGAGGTCTGTGGCAGAGTGGAGCCTGTGACTATCAGTGAAATGGGATGTGATGTGCTCCTTTGGTCTCTCAAACAAATCTTACACTCTTTCAACTAAACGAATAACATAATCCAAGCCAGGGCCAGCACCATAGCCTGATTTTGCAAGATCACATGAAAAATTGGATATTACATGATAACAGGTCTTAGGAGTGTTAAAGGAATAGAGGCTTCAGAGGGCTTCTCTAGCATCCACACATCCTAGTTTCCTGTCTTTTATATATGGGGGAAACTGAGGCTCAGGCATATTAAAAATATGGCCAACAAACACCTGAAAAGATGCTCAATGTCGTTAGTCAATAGAGAAATGAAGAAAGAAGATTAATGGTTGCCTAGGGTTGGGGTGATTGGTTGTAAATAGGAAGTGACTGCTTATGGGTACAGGTTTTTCTTTCTTAAAAAAAATTTTTTTTTTTTTTTGAGACAGGGTCTCTCTCTGTTGCCCAGGCTGGAATGCAGTGGTGTGGTCACAGTTCACTGCAACCTCTGCCTCCTGGTCTCAAGAGATCCTCTCACCTCAGTCTCCAGAGTAGCTGGGAATACAGGTGCCTATCACCATGCCTGGCTAATTTTTTGTATTTTTTGTAAAGACATGGTTTTGCTATGTTGCTCAGGCTGGTTTCAAACTCCTAGACTCAAGTGATCTGTGCATCTTGACCTCCTAAAGTGCTGAGGTTACAGGCATGAACCACCAAACCAGGCCGGGTTTTCTTTAGGGATGGTGAAACTATTTGAAAATTGATTGTGGTGCTGATCGGACACCTCTATGAATATATTAAATCATTGAATTCTGCATTTTAAATGAGTGAATAGTATGGTACATGAATTATATCTCAATAGAGCCATTGTATATTATTTTAAAAAATCTGTTGGGCTCACACATGGCTAATTAGTGGCAGGGAAGCTTTCCAGCTCTCTTACTACGACAATGACCTTTCTCTGTGGGCCTCAAATGACCCTTTGTTGTAATACCTGCGTCTTTTGCCAAGACTGGCTTGAATAATTGCTTTGATCCTCTCAATCACTTCCTTATGTGACAGCCTCATGAGTCCACCCCTATATGACAAGTCAGACTGTGCATGCTCCACTGGGCTTCATGTTCAAAGTGGCCAAGATCATGCCTAGACCACCTCTATCAGAGTGAAGACAGCTTTGCATTTTGGAAACAATATCTACCCAGGAAGCAAATAATGAAGCATTCAATTTTCAAGGCTCTCCCAATGGTAATGGACCCTGCTGGGAAAGCCCTCCGGACATGTGCAGGAGAGGGACATGTGTGATGAAATGAGAAAGGACACAGCCAACGAGGAGGCCACTTCTGAAACTACCTAGACACAAACCAGATGCAGGGGCCATATGTCTCTTCTCGAAGTCACGTTCCCAAGCTCTCTGGGTAATGGGGAAGTACATTGAAGAAGCATCAGTCAATTACTGCTAGCAAAAATGTTTTGTATAAACAGCAACTTCAAAGCACATGGAAATCCCACAGGCCCAAAGCTTGTTTTTTTCAAACATAAGAGCCTTGCAGCCATTAGGCTGACCTGTGTTATAAATGGCTTAGGTCCCAGGGTGAGGCTGCTCTTCTACCTGAGGTCCCTCTGATCGCGGTTTTCACCTCCAGAGCTGGGTCCACACAGCACAAAGCCAGGTGGAAACTCGGCAACTGCACTGACTTGGTGAGAGAATCCACTCAGGAAGAGGCCAGTGTGCATCATTCAGACCCCTGCTTGCTTTCCAGGAGGAATCTGCACAAAGAAACTGGAGAGCTCTCACATGCGTCAGCATTGCCTGGGGTGTTTTTCATCATGAGGGATCTGGTCGGTCTACTCGCAAGGATGCTGCCTTCCAGCAGAGAGGAGCCATACTGGGTGTAAGATGATTTTCCTCAAAATAGCTTCTTCTTTGTACCTACCTCCAACACACTTCCTTCTCTGTCTGCCATCAGTTCTGGGGCAGGCGGCTGTGCTCTTCTGACCTGAGTTCAGTGGTCTGTTGCTTATTTTATCTCCCCAAACAAAACAAATTTCTCTCCATTTTATCCTATTTCCTACCAGATAGGATCTTTTGTTTTCACTCACTGCCTTGTCAGCTTCCAAGAATTTTTTCTACTTGAGACCTGTCGAGACACTCAGGGTTCAGTGGTCTGCGGCCAGGCTCCGGCCCAAGGTCGAGGATTCCCTCCTTTTCCTTCCCAGTATTGTCCAGTATCCTGCAGGGCTCCTGTCCCCAGCCACGAGGGTGGGGCAGCGCCGCCCGCCATGGGCACCCTCCTGCTGCTGTGGGCGCCACCAAGACCTCGCCAGCGTCACCACCGTGACCTTGCTAGTGTCACCACCATAACCTCGCCAGCGTCACCACCATCAGGCACGTGCCCTGACTCCTTGTGGAGGATGAACATGAAGCCTGGGCAAGAGCAGGTCCCTTTTGATCCCCAGCTCTCTGCCTCATTCTGTTGGGAATGGCTGCAGTCTCAGAGGTGATGGCACCCTCACCATGTTCAGCAGCACCTTACCCCCCACTTCTGGCTTTGCCTAGATAGCATGTGTCTCGTAGGATACCCAAGAATCCTTGCTTAGGAACACTGCAGCCTCGCTCCAGTGTCTTTTCAAGTAGAAAGAGGCTTTCTCCCTTGCAATCCTTCCTCCAAACTGGGTTTTGTCCTAAACATAGACTTAATCACGTTGCTTTGATTAAAAATCTTCCATGGCTTCCATTATCCATAGGACAAAGTCCAGATATCCCAGGGTGGCCTATCTGCCCCTCCTTCCTTCAGCCCTACTCACCCTGCCGTCGATGTGTCCAGCAGAACTCCTCTGGCCCCATGAGGGGCTCCAGTCTCCTCTGTGAGACCTCTCCCAATTTCCCGGAAAATTGTCATTTTCATTAATGATGATGAGATGACATTCCTCATAGTGCCCTCTGGACCATCATGTCTCCCCTATTTCCCCCTTTAGCTTGTGAGCTCCTGGACTCCGGCCTAGCATGGGGTTGAGCACATAGGAGGTTTTTGAGAAATATTTGTTGGCCAGTGATATGTGAGATAAGAATTCAAAGGCTTTCAGTGTCATTCAGTGAGCATTCTTTGAACACTGGCAGGAGGCGGGGGTGATATAAAGATGGATGAGAGATGAATGAGTAAGGAACAAAGTATATCATGTGTGAGTCATGAATTGAGTTTCACTGTGGTGTAGCAGAGCCCAGGGGAGGCTGTCAGCAGCATCTCAGGAGGATGTTACAAAACTGATTCCTGTTTATGGATGTGGAGGGTGAAGGAGGTGTTCATGGGGCATCACCCAGGGTGTAGTCTGATGTTAACTTGCATGTAAGTAGGCAACCTCTTCTTTTAAACATCAAAAATCACTTAAAAGGATTATCTCTGTCATTTCTATTATGGGGGAATTACTTTGCTCAGATAATGAAATTGCTTGTTTCTTAAGAGTTTAACTCAATTGTGCTGAGAGAATGGGGCAATGGAGTGATTTGGGAGATGAAGGCATTGTATAGGAAGGAAGCCCGAGACACCTCTCCCCACAAATCTTCTCCTCAGAGACACAGCGATAGGTACAGACTTGGATTATTAAAGGTATGTGTTTCTCCAAGTGTATGGAACACCAGTCTCTGCAGAGGGGTTCTGGGTATTTAGTGGGAAAAAGCACAGAGGCCAAACACATTGGACATGTTAGGCAGGCTTCTTTCTTGCAGAGCCTCCACGAGGGCTATGGCGTATGCCCCCCATTCCAATCACATTTGAGCAAAGGGCCCCGTTTTTCCTCATAAACACGCATTTTGGAAACGTTGTTGTGCTAAAAAGGAAAGAGTTTTCACAGCCAGAAGATAAGAGTAGACTCTTTCCAATTGCAGCACCCTCTGAGCCTAGTTGTCTCTACTGTAAAATGAGACAAAATGCCCAGATGCCCTCACAGGCTGTGCCACTGTGTGTGTGACCATGTGTGTGGCCATTCTGCAAAGGTGATATTTTATTCATGTGTGATTGCTGTAATCACACTTGGATAACAAGCCCCTGGGTTCAGACAATTTATTTACTGCCTCCTTAGTCTTTAGAAGAGCACTGGGTTGTCAACGAGCCTCAACTATCACAGCCAGCAGAGTGAATGGGCATTACTAGAGAGGCTAGGGAGAAAAACAGATTGAAGCGATCGTTTTGGGTCCTGGCATCATGGCTCTCTTTGCTTAGGAGACAGCCAAGTGTGGGACATGTGATCTGGTGATGTGGCGGATCTGATTCTGCATTCAGCCAGCCAGTGCTGAGCTCAGGCCCTGCCGCCAGCGGTGAAGCTCTTGCAGTGAAGAACACGCACGGTCTCCAGCCTCCTTGGGTTGCTGTCCAGTGTGGCAGACAGACTTATCAAATCAGCAAAACCAGGGACTGGCACATGTTTTCTGTGGAGGGCCAGACAGTAGAGACTTGAGACTTGGTGGGCCTCCTGGTCCCTGTTGTAACCGCCCAGCTCTGCCCTTGCATGGGGGCGCAGAAGCATCTGTACCACATGTAAGTGCAGGAGAGGCTGAGCTCCAACAAAACTTTATTTTCAGAAAGGGATGGAGGGTGGCTTTAGACTGCAGGCTATAGTTTGTTGACCCATGATCAAAACAATAAATATACAATGGAAGAAGAGATGTGTGGTATATTCAGAGCATATGAAGGGGAACTTAATAAATCCGACTTGAGATTTGAAAGATGAGAAGAAATTCAGTAAAGCAGGGAGAACAGGGCGCTGTAGGTAGATGGGGGTGCTGGAGCGTGGTCTGAGATGGAGCCAGGAGGAGGAGGAGAGACCTGCCCTGCGGGTCGGAGTCTGCTCTGAGACCCAGGTACCTTGCGTTCTGCAGGGAAGTTGGCGCATGCCCTTAGGTTCTGCAGCTGTGTGGGCTGCGCTGCCTTCGGGGGCACACGACACCATGTGGGAAGTGCTGTGAGGCTGGAGCGGAGAGCAGACCTCCTGCAACTCTTAGCGCGTAAATGGGCACATCCACACTGGAGTTGAACGCAGGGGCGCCGGCCACGGGTTCAGGCTAGCCTGGGCATCTGGCTTCCCTGCCAGGATGGCTGCCTCGTTACTGAGATGGAACACACAACACAGCCGCGTGGGCAGTGGGAGGCTGCGAGGTCAGCCTGGCGAAGCTGTGTCCAAGGAGGCAAGGATGGGTCTGCAGCTCAAAGGAGAAGCCTGAGTGGAAACTATAAATCTGAGTCATTTTGAAGCCTTGAGAATGGATCTGTACTCAAAGAAGGTATGGAGCCATGCTCAGCAAATGCTGCCTGCTTTTGTCAATAAAGTTTTATTGGAACTCTCCTTTGCTTGCACATTGCCTGGCTGAGGCTGCCATTGTGGGCAGCTGCAAGAAGGCCCTTTAAGATTGGCCTTCTGACCCCCATAGACAAGGCGTGCTGACCCTTGGCACACAAGAGTGGGGAAAGAAAGGCGACTCCAGGCCAATCCTAGAAGTGCCCCAAGTTTAATGTGCGAGGGGAGGATCCTGAGCTTCCAGGGGCCCTGCCTGGGAGTGACTGGGAGGAAGGTCTGCTTTGGACATAAAAGGCAAGAGAGTTGAGCATTTTAAGGAAGGTGTGGTCACAATGTCAGAGCTGTGGGAAGGTCCAAGAGAGGTGAGGACAGAACAGCCATCCGTTAAGTCCAGTGCAGAGGCCAATGCGGCCCTAAGGTCATTAGAGTCTGTGCCCCTGGCTTCTACTCAAACACTGGGATGTTTCATTAGAGGGACGGGCAGAAGCCAGGGGCACTCATCCTCATGACCTCATGACCCACAGACCCCACATCCTAGAACCATCACACTGCAGGGTAGGATTTCAACACATAAATTCTGGGGGGACACATTCAGTCCATGAAACTTCATTCCTAGTCCCCCAATCTTCATGTTCTCAAGTGCAAAATACATTAATTCCATCCCACAATCTCAAACATCCTAACTCATTCCAGCATTGACTTTGAAATTTAAATCCAGAGTCTCATCTAAATATCAGCCGTGGGTAAGATTACAGGTACAATGGCTCCTGAGGCCGATTTCCCTCCAGCTGGGAGCCCGTGAAACCAGACAAGTTATGTGCTTCCAATGTGCAATGATGGGATAGGCCTAGGACAGACAATCCCATTCCAAAAGGAAGAAATAGGGAAGAAAGAGGGGTGAAGGGTCCCAAGCAAGTCCAAAACCAGGCAAGGCTTCAGAATAATCTGTTTTGGCTCCATGCTCTGCCCTCCACACCCCCTGCAATGGGGGGTGGGGGTCACACCTTCTGGACCCATTGGGGTAGCAATATCACCTCCATAAGGGTTGAAGGAAGATAGAAAGGAGAGAACTAGAGGACACAGAAGGGAAAGGACTGAGCAACATAGCCAGTGGCAGAAGGAATATTGCAAACATGACCCAAAGGAAAAATTTTGCCTTAACTCTCTATAAGCCCCACCATAGCTCCAAGGCTCTCAGTGAAATCTGTCACTGCCATGTGTGTATGTGTGCATGTGTGTATGAATCAAGGAAATATTTGACCAGTATATTAAGTAGAGAAGAAGAATTCAGGGCAGGCAGGAAGGAGGCAGAACGACCTTGAGAAGTTCCAGGGGATGTATTTTCAGAAGGTCTTGGGAGACCACTGGCTTCCTTCCACAGGACATAGGATAGAGGTAGGACACAATATTACCTAGATCGTCAGGCGCAGAGAGGCCCAGCGAACATCTGGACTGCCATAGCTGAGATGTGGGGGCCTAATGATGTTTTCGTACTTTTTAATTGTTATTGCTGTCTCCCCTGTCTTGGGTGCAGGCTTCCTTATGCTGGAGACCTGGTCTGGGTTGCCCACTACTGAATCTCCTCACACCTGGAGCCGTGCCTGGCACAAGGAGCTTACGTATCCTCAGAACAGAAGAAAGAGAGACGATTGCTGTCTTCATTTTAGAGACAAAGAACCCGAGGCGTAGAGAGCCAACGGAGTAAGCGAAGGATCCAGACTCCTACTTGATAATTTTTTTTGCTCCAAATCCTCATGCTGTGTGGCCCAGGTGGGTCCCACTGTCTTGGGCATCTCTGTTGTGTGGCTGTGTCCCCTGCCCTGCCAGGGCCCCTTTCATGTTCTGTGCAGGCCCTCCGACCTCCTGTTTTATGGTGGCTCTGACTCTAGTGTCTAGTTCAGGAGACTTTACCACTTGTGGAACGCACCCCTCATCCTCTTCACTGACCCCGTCTTCATCCTCGGTTAAGTTCTCACTCATCCTATGGTTTTAGGTGTACACTCAGTTATGTGGGCATGGTTGACACGACATGAACTGAAATGTCACCGCAGTATGGCTAGCTCTAATCCCTGCCTCTACTCTTGATTCTTATTAGAAAATTGCTTTTGACATACATGTTTAAAAGGTGGCATGAATGGCCAAGTGTGAGTGGGTGTAGCGGGAGTGTGGGGCAGAGCCCCTCATCTCAGAGTGTTGCCCTTTTGTGGGAATCACAGTCATCAGCAGTAGCCTGTGTATGAGAGTGACAAGAAGAAAGGCCTTACCTAAGGATTACTTGGAATATAAAAGGTGCTATTATTTACCTTGTTTACGGAGTTGTTTAAAAATCCTCAATGGCTCTGCTCTTTAGAAGCCAAAGTCTAAATTCTAATCAGTTTGCAAGCTCAGCTTTCCGTCAGGCTTACCCACAACCCAGCTTCCTCCTTGTGGAATCACTGGTGGGAGGCCTTGTGTGCTGCTGGTGGCTGTGCAGAGGGACCTGGTCCATTAACCAAATCAAATGCAAGACCACCTGGGACTCAGCAGTGGGCTCTGTGGACATCCTCAGGCAGGTCCTGGAGGTGATGTGTGTGAGGATGTTCATCACAGTGTTCTGTGGGGGATGTGGACTTGGGGCATCCTGGATGCTGGTCTCTGAGGCCTGGATGGGTGGAAAACGGCATGCTCAGACCATGGAAAATGTGTTCTGTGAAGGACTCAGTGTGCACATAGAGACTGGGACAGTCTTAAAAACATAGCACTTGGCTAAAAAAAATAGGCAACAAACAAGATGAAATACACAATCATTTACATCAATCAAAAATACATGCACACAAGACCATAAAACACACTTTGTAAGAACACATTCAAATAAGAAGAAATGCATCGTAAAGACACTGCCTTTGAAGGGGAAGGGAATGAGAGTGGTATATGGGATACAATGGAATTTAAAAATCGCAGCAAAAGGGTCCTTGCATCAGCCGTTGATGACAATGTGCCGAGAACTAAGGAGTATGAGGAACTCCCTCATCCACAGTGGATGTTTAGAAATCCAGCAGGGCTTTTCTCTTCAAAAGTCTAATCCTTATAACAAGAAGTGGAGAGGATGTGGAGAAATTGGAAACCCTGCACACGGTACGAATGTAAAATGGCATAGCTGCTGTAGAAAAGAGCAAGGAGGTTCCTTAGAAATTAAAAATAGAATTAGCCTGTGATCCAGCAAGTCCATTTCTGATATGGACCCAAAAGAAGTGAAAACAGGATCTCAAAGAGGTATGTGCGCGCCCATGTGCATAGCATCACTACTCATGATAGCCAGAAGGTGGAAACAGCCTACATGTCTATCAACAGATGAATGGATGAAGAAAATGTGGCATGTACATACAGTGGAATATGATTCAGCCTTGAAAAGGAAGGAAATGCTGACACGTGCTACAACTTGGATGAACCATGAGAATATATGCTAAGTGAAATAAGCCAGTCATAAGGACAAATACTGCATAATGCCACTTCCATGAGGTACCAAGAATAGCCAAACTCATAGAGGCAGAAAATAGAATGGTGGGTTCCCAGGGCAGAGAAGAAAGGGAAAGGGGAGTTATTGTTTAACGGATACGGAAGAGTTTCAGTTTTGCAAAATGAAATGAGTTCTGGAGATGGCTGGTGGCGATGGCGGCCCAACGCTTTGCATGTGCTTGGCACTACTGGACTGTACACTTAACAATGGTTAAGAGGGTAAGTTGTATGTTATGTATATTTTACCACAATGGAAAAATGAAGCAAAGATGGCATCCTTGATAGGCGTAGTGGTCTGGAGAATGGTCTGTGGTCCAGTGCCCACTTGCTCTGCAGACCTGACCCTCTCCATAGCACCCTCCTCTCTCCAACTCCCACCTGCTCCCCATACCAGGCTGGGGACAGTGACCCTGTTCCTCTCTTGGTGTCTGCACGTGCTGTTTCCTTGCCAAAAGATACTTGTTCTGCTCTCATTGCTTGAGTAGCTCAGCTGTCTCAATTCTACTTCCATGGTCTGGCTTGCCTTGATTCCTAAACATGATTAGCTTTCTCTCCTCAGCTCTCATTGCCTCTGTCCCCACAGAGCGTGCAGATGGCCCCCTTCCCCTCCCTCACCTCGGGGTGATGGGCCCTTCCACAGGCCTCAGCCATGTGTGCTGGCACCCGTGGACGTCAGCAGGCATCCTCTATTGAGGGATGTTTTATTTTCTAAGGAAGCCCAAACAGTTAGCTGCTCAGGATAGTAATAATCTTGCTTTCCGATAAATTTCAGAAGTAAGAACACAATTTTGATGATTTTGTTTTAACTGGGAATTCTTTTTGAAATCTGCTTCCCTGGCTGGCTGGCTCCTCCGTGTTTGCACACGTGCCTACGTGCAGGTGGCACCTGCCCTATTTGTGCTCTTCGTTGTTTGCTACTGGGATCAGTGGCTTACGACGAACAGCCCGTGGCCCCAGGGCTTCCTCCACTGCCGTCTCCTGGGAGAAAGGCCGCTCTCACAGCCAGCCATGTGCACATCATCCCATTGGTACCCACAGATGGCACTGGCCCCTCCTTCAAACCCCGGCCAAGCTCCAAACACAGACTGTCTTTGGAAGGAGGGTAAAGCGTTGAAAGGAAGAACAGATTCAAATGAAGCATGTGTCCCACCTGGGAGCTGCGGCTCTGGTTTGGCCCTCTCGGGCCCCTTGTTTTGGGGCCCATGTCCTGCCCTGTCCTCTGAGGGGCTCCTGGTTTGGGTGGCTCTGAGGGAACATTCCTACCTCCAGGCTGGGCACTGATCGTGTGTTGTGGGTGCCTTTGCTCCTGAGTCCACACAGCTGGTGGGTCCCCAGGGACACAGGTACCTGTGCTCAGCAGAGCTGGAAGGCCATTCAGAAGGCTGTGGGGTCAGGATCCTTGCCTCCCTGGGGGCACCTTAGGCAGCACCCAGCCTTTTCTAGTGTCAGGCTCCATGCCTCACCTGCCCCGTGCCTCTCCTGAGAGGTGAGACAGACGGCCTCCCACACTGCCCATGTCCTCCTGTCACCTGTGGTAGCCCTGGTGGCTGGGGACCCTGGACCGCAGCTCTAGCCAGCACTTGGGTCTGCCCTGGTGGGTGGGCAGTGGCAGGCCCTGGACGGAGCCTCCATGCAGAGGACACGGCGGGCTCGCCCACACTTTCATAACCACACAGAGCTATGAAAGGTTCTGTCCCAGGGCTCCTGCGCAAGGCCGGCTGCCCAGCCTGGCTAATTTGTGTCCTTTCCTGAACACACAGCTCACCGAGGATCGCCAGGCTTGGCAGTCTTTGAAAGAAGACTTTCTTTCCATTTTGGCAACTCTCTCTTTAAAGACACTGCATTCTTTTTATTGGATGGGAAATAATTTCACAAGTAACGCATTTACTTTAGTAATAGGCCTCCGCCCGTCCTCCCACCGTCCACCTCCCACCAATTGAGTTTCTCTCTTATCGAGTTTTTTTTTTTTTTCCTTCTTGGCCTCTGGTGTTAATTGTCACGAGGTCAAAGTATAAACTCTCTAGGGGATCCCAGCGTTGTAAGGACTTGACTGGAGATCAGAAACAAATTGCAGTGAAGCAAAAACATCAGGGCCGCAGTGCCGAAAGCTGTGAGCCTCCCAAACGGCCGTCGTGTGTGCCGCGCTCGGCCGTCTGGCGCCTGCGTGGCTTGGCTTGGCAGCCTGTTACTCAAGCTCTGTTTTCCTTGGGGGGTGGGAGCGGGGGAGGGGGTGGAGAGTGAACCAAGGAAGGAGGGAGGGCAGGACTGAAGGAGTTCAGTTGCCCTTTGCCTTGTGATTTATATCTGGTGGAGGAGCCCTGTTCCGCTTCTTCTAGCTGGAATGCTGGGACATGCTGTTTCAATATGAGACGATCAGCTGGGCCCTCTGTGGAATGTCCCTGGAGACTGCAAACGGCCTCCCATCAGGGTCATTTGTTCAGTAGGATTCTAAGTCGCATTCTCCAACATCTGCATTCTATTAATACCTTCAGAATATTTCCATCAGCTCTGGGAAATCAGGAGATGCCTTGAGAGATGTTCGGCACCAAATCCTGGAGGCTTTTAACAAATATTATTCTTGTGATGCTTCTGTGTTTTAGTGAGTAGAACCACCCCCTGCCCCCACAACTCCACCTTGTCATTTTTCCTTTACTGTCGTGCAGGTGGATGTTCACGTCCACCCAGTGAGATCCAGGGCGAAATGTGTTGGGTGGACCTGCAATTGACAGGGATCCACAGCAAAGGTGAATTTGTAAACACATGAGGCAGAGATGGCTGCAGATAGACACTGCAGGGCACTTGCCTAAGGCCAGTGGGGGAAAGGCTGTGCTGGAGGGGCCCTGGGCCAGGGCCAGCTTCTCAGTCCGCATGGGGCTCTCTTGTATCCTTCGAGGGCACCATGGCCTGGCCTTTGGGGACAGGAAGGAAGAAAGATGGGGAGGGAGGAGGGGAGAGAAGGAAAACTCTGAAGAGAGGGGTGCGGTGAGGTGGTGGAAGTGAGGAGGATTTCATTAAAGAAAAATAAAATAGGTGTAATACCTACAGCAAATAGAAATGAAGCTCCCATCAGTAGAACGGCCGTGGTGAGAATGCGAACCTGAGATGCAGCTGCGGCGTCAGAGGGGATGGCCCAGCACACTTGACCCTGTGAGGAGTTGGCCACATGGAGATATTAGCGGAGTGTCGTGAGGGTGGAGGGTTTCATGAGAAAGACAAGGAAGAGGAGAGGGAACCTTCGATCCCAAGGACATGCATTTAAAAGCAAGGGACACTCAGCCATGTTTCACTATGTGCAGACACCAGGCCAGATGCCCTGTAAGGTGGATCCTGACATGAGGGGAAGGCCCATCAGAAGGAAGACGCCAAGGACATGGGTCTGCCCTGCGAGCTCCGCTGTCCCCTCACAGGGGAGGTCCCAGCATGCCCCGCCCCACCTAAGGGAAGCAGAATGCGCATCCACCGACAGGATCAGGCCCATCTCTTCCTGGCCGCGGCAGCCCCTTAAACCTGTGTCGGGGCAGATGCTGAAAGAGTGAGGCCAGAAATGTTCATTTGGTCATTATCTTAAAAGACTACAAAGTAAGTCTCCACATGTACTTCATTGCTTAAAATTCTAGTGTGTAGGGTGAGATGGGCAAATGATAAGTCCTGATAAAAATTATGGAGCAGTTTTCTTGGAAATTCAAAGGAAAGCCAGAGTCTGCTAAGGCCTTGGATGGTGATGAATTGCTTCCTAGTCATGATCTCCTCTGCCTGCTGGAGGCCCAGGGCTGGATGATGCTGGGGGAGAGGCTCGCTGGACAGAGGGAACTAGCACGTGCCACCTAATTCATCTGGGGCCCAATAATCTGCTGTCCCTCTGCCCCAGGGAGGGATCTGTGGGGCACACTCCGCCTGCTCCTGGGCCCCTGCAAGGTCGCCCTCCCCAGCCTGCAGCTCCCACATTCTGAATCACAGCCTCCTATCTCTCTGCTCTGTGAGCAGAGGCTTCAGAAGGGCAGCCATGCATGTCTTGGCTTTATATCTCCTTTCCCTTTGTCAAAATTATGCAAAATCTCTAGGAAAACAAATAATCAGTTACAACAAATAACTGGAGTCAGATCTCTGGCTCAGGAAATTCCTGGGCTCACGTGTTTGCTCGGAAGAGGTTCCCACAGCCCGGCCGTTATTTTTTATCTATCCCCGCAGGATGTCCTCCTCCTCTCGCCTCCAGGGTCCCCTGCTTCCTGTCCGCATTCCCACAGCTGCCGAGGCCGCAGCTCCAGTGCGCGAGGAGGGTCCTCAGTGTCTGCCTGGGCTGGTAGCTCTGTGCAGAAACGTGGCAGATGTGCATCATCAGGAATCAAAACAGTGTTCCCACCACGCAGCACATTCTTCCTCCCCAGTCCTGTTCATTTCCTCTCCACGGGATGTGGAGCAATTTCCCTCATCTGTTGCTCACTCAGTGGGTTTGGGATTTTGTGAATTTTACAATGATACTTAGATTCCTCCCGAATCTGTTCCAAGAGGACAAAAAAAAAAAAAAAAAAAAAAAAAAAAAACAACCAGAAATGATGATTCGGTCACAGACTCTGTTTCTACTTGAGGGGTTTCTGGTTTTGTGTGAGACGCAGGTGAAACCGAGGAGCAGAGGAAGGAGATGGGCGGCCACATGGGGTCTTGAGTCTTGGCATCCCAAGAATGCCCTGATGAGCTGGGGTCCTCTGTTTCTGGAGAAAACATGAAAAGTCTGCAAGACAAAAGAAGAAAGCAAAAGGCAGTTTCTGTTCATTATGTGCTGGACGAATTCCATGCAGCACTACTGCAATATTGCCTTGGCACAGAGGGTGCTCTGGTGGGAGGTGGAAACAGGGCATGCACTCAGCATGTGACTGCCGTCCGGAGACTGTGGAAAATAGCCCACTGCAGCAGCTTCCTCCTACACTCCCAGGCTCTGCACGGCCCCCTTGGCTCGAACTCTGTTTTCCTCTTCCATTAGCAACTGGGAAGGCAAACTCACATTCGCCACTCCTCACGGGGAGCCGGCCCCTTTTGATATCATCCCATTTGATTCTCACAACACCAGTGTAAGCAGCATTATGCCCATTTTATGGATGAGGAAACTGGGCTCAGAAAGAATTTATGTTTTTTTTTTTTTTTTTTTCCTTTGGCTTCTTGCTGCCTGAGAGAAATGGGCTGTTTTTCAGGGACTCTCATTCTTGCTACCTGATTTCCCCCTTGGTCCCAGCAGTACAGTGGGTTTCACAGATGCTGTCCCGGGGAGCATGGCTCCCCCAGTGTCTGCACACACTAGGTGCCCATGTGTTGAAGGGAGCCAAAGCTCTGTGTTCTTTGTGCAAAGGTGGAATGGGCAGGAAGCGCCTAGCAGCTTTGCTCTGTGACCTTTCAGTTTTGTGTGTGTTCAAATATTCCCACCAGCTCATGGGTCTGTTCACCTTACACTGGGGGTGGAAAGGTTATTGACTCTTTTTGCACTCCTAAGGCAAGTCTATGAAATACTTTTCTTTTTCTGGCCTGCTTAGAAGGCCTGGAGTTCTGCCTCTCACCCCCATGGGCGCCGCTGGGTGAGGCTGGCCGCCTGGGAGCTGGTTTCAGTGTGGCAATGGTCCTGCAGGAACCTATTAATAGCCTTTATTTCCAGTATGTGCCCGGTAAAGCCAAGCCTCATTTTTAGCAGCTCTGTTACTCACAATTCTAGGAAAAGTTTCCTTTGAATGTCTTCCTGCCAGAGGACTGGCGGTTCAACTCCCTCCACCTCTTAGGGAAGAGGAGAGAAGAGGAGCCCAAAGACAGATAGTGGGGACCCATCCTTTACAGCAGCTGCTCATACCCTAGCTCTTCCTGAAGAGGCACCACCTTTGTTCAGAGAGCTGCCTGGATGGTCTTCCTGGAGGAGGAGGGCAGGATGATGCTTGGCTGCCCGACGCTGAAGTCATGCTTGACTCATCTCTTCCTTCCATGCTGCTCGCCCAGTGCGTCACATATTCGATCAGCTTCCCCTTCAAAGTACGTGCAGAAGCCAGCCCTTCTCACCGCATCCAGCTCTGCCTGGCTCCCCAGGCTGCCATCATCTCTCACTGGCCTCCCTGCAAGCCCCCTGCCTGGTCTCCCCTTCCCTCAGCTCACACCTTGTATCTCTGAAAACCGACAGAGGGCTCTTACAGCATGTCATGCTCAGCTCAACTGCTGCTAGCCACTCTCTGTCTCATGCTGAGCAAGAGGCAGTCTCCAGTAGCCTGTGTGCCGGATGGCCCGGGTCCTTCCTGCCTCTTTGCCCTATTCCTTGCTCCTTCCCTTCCTATGCCAGCCACCCTACCCCTGTCCTGTGCTGCAACTGTCCCTGCCTCCATGTTTCGCACATGCTATCTCCCCCATCTGGAATGCTCTTCCCCCAGGAAACATCCTGGCTCTGCACTGATGTCCCCTTATCCAGGAAGTCTTCCAGGACTACAACTCTCAGCCCTGGCAACACCTATGCCCCTGCTCTTTCACTTCTGTCCTTTGCCTCATCGTGACTTGGTAGACAAGCCACCTGTCTGCTGCCTTGCTCCCACCACTGTGAGGAAGCCCCAGCAGTACCCTCCCGGGATATGTGCTTGCTGTGTTTGCTCAAGGAACGAGGGCTGAGCTAAGTCGACATGACATAGCCGAACTGCTTTGCACTGGGGAGGAACCGCACTTTGCCAATGATGAGGAGAGGCAAGAGGGCAGAGGAGAGGGGCTGGCGCATTCAGAGGGGCTATGGCCTGGGTGCAGCTATGCCTGCTGGCTTGGAAACAGACTTGTCCCGGGCAGAGCTTTATGGTATGATACGACTTCCTCCTCTCCTCACCTGGATATGTCTTTGAGTTTTTTTTTTTTTCCTTGATGGTCAATAATTAAGAGGACTGAGTCACACTGTGTGCTGATCACTAAATAGTTCACACTCATGGGAGCCAGAGGCAGGAGAATATGAGCCGCTCACCTCGGGTGAGTCTCTGAAATCTTAGTGAGAGTGTTGGCCATGCACAAAACATGGAGACTGGATGCTAATCATTCTTGCGTAAACTTAAGGTAGGTGACCTCTGCTTACCCCTAGATATACTCATGAACGCCTTAGGTACCTTTTACTAGAAGAGCCACAGCTGATGCTCAGAACAGAAGGAAGAGAACAGAGGGAAGTGTGGAGTCAGGAACTTGGTGTTCCTGTTGGAGGAACC
This sequence comes from Hylobates moloch, assembly GCF_009828535.3. Lineage (NCBI taxonomy): Eukaryota > Metazoa > Chordata > Mammalia > Primates > Hylobatidae > Hylobates > Hylobates moloch. The sequence continues at coordinate 51,197,202 of NW_026652284.1, read as the reverse complement.
TCAGGGAGGGAGGCAGCGCATTATACATCAGCATCAACTGCCAAATTGTGGAACAGAACATTAAAGGAAACTTCAGAGCATCTCGCCAGCTCGTCCTCTGGCTTGGGCTGGTGGAGGAGGCTAAAACCATAGCTGCCCGTCTGTCTTTGTCCCTGCTCTGGTGCTGGCAGGGTGGGAGAGCCTCCACACTCTTCCCCAAATGGAATGCATGGGAGACTGAGGCACGAAGGATTACTCTTCACGACAAAGCAAGGCAGTGCTTCTGGAGAAGGATTCTCTCTGCCAAGACATCACATTCTCTTTACAAGCAGCTAAAAATGATAAACATTACAACTTCTAAAAAAAATACTCAGAACTTGGTACTTCTACTCATTGTGCCTGGTTTTCTTTCTAGAGTATCAAAGAACAAGCTTGTTCCCTCTTTTACTAATACTTTTGTTGAAAATCTGTTGGGGCAGCTCAAACTCTCTGGCCAGCAGAGCAGATTACTATTAGGTTGTAAGAATAAATAATATAAAATCTATGGTGAGAATCGATGACTCCCTGTGTGCCCAGACGATACTCTGCCATTTCCTCCTAGGCTGGTGGGTTTCTGAGGTTGGCTCCATTGCAGCTGGAGAGGCTCTGAGGTTAAATCACTGTAGGTTGCCCAACGTTAGAAAGGCACCAGTGTGGGAAGAAAGGGGTGAGGATCGTCCAAGTACTAGCACAGCCCCAGACATGGAACTACTACTCAGGTACTGAAGGAGGAAACCCTCCCAGCCACATCAGCATGTGGGGTGTGGGGACGGCATGGCACCAGAAGTCTCTGAGGCTGGCACTCTTGTCTCTACTTCTGTCTTGCCTGCCTGAAGCCAGATAGTGATGTGAAGCCATCCAGCTTCTCTGTGAATAACTTAATGCTAATGGCCCTGTCTTCCCCAACAGTGCTGGCCACTGTTGCACTCTGCATTGCCCCAGGGTTGTGAGAGCACAAAAGACCTTCTACCCAGTTTGGACTCCCCTCTGCCTTCACCTCCCTTTAACTCCTGTGGTGTTCCTTGGGCCCCTCAGTCTAAGTAAGATTGATAAATGCCAGCAGCTCAGCTTGCTTCCACTCAGATCAGTATAGAGAAATCAAGGTGAGAAGCAGATGCCCCTGGGGCAGATAGAGGAGCCTGGGTGGTTGCTGAGAGCCCCAAGGCCAGATCTGGGGCTCAGAGGACACTGCAGGCTCTCTCGGATGCCCTCGAGGGACTCCTGGCAGGATCATTAGTCTAGCAGGCATGTAATGAGTTTCGAATGATGAGGAACAATAGAAAGGAGGCCTTTCGGTGTCCCCCTTTCAACTCCTCCCTTTCTTTTTCACCCTCCTTTCCAGAAACAAAAACTAGAAATAGCTGAAAGCCCACACTTAAATTCCTCCAGGGCCAGCTTCTCAGGCTGAGCGTTGCCTGCTCTTGGAGGAGTTGGGGTGGCTGTGCGTGGCGTTTGTGAGGGTTCCTGTGATTTCTGTGTTTTCTCCCCATGAGGGGTCCAGGGCCCAGGGTGGCCGTGGACAGCTGCAGGGGATGGTGCTGGGGCAAGCAGGAGCTGACAGTGGTGGCCGAGCCCCTTCTCAGGGGGTCTCTGAAAGATGCCTGCCAAAACACTGAGGCTACTCCTACCCCCGACAGCTCTCAGCTAACAAGTGGTTGGAATGAAAATTGTACAACCTCTGTGGAAAACAGTAGACAGATTTCTCAACACAACTGCTTTTTGTGTGTTAATTTTATACCCTGCAAATTTGTTGAATTCACTTATTAGATCTAGTAGCTTTCTTAAGAATTCTTTGGTATTTTCTACATACAGAATGTATATGTAGAAATACCATTTGATCCAGCAGCCCCACTACTGAGTATCTACTCAAAGGAAAATAAATCATTATGTTAGAAAGACACCTGCACTTGTGTGTTTATCACAGCAGTCTTCACACCAGCAAAGGTACGGAGTTAACTTCAGTGTGTCCGTCTTTGGACAAAGAAAGCGTGGTACATACACACAATGGAATACTATTCAGCCATAAAAAAGAATGAAATCATGTTTTTTGCAGCAACATGGATAGAACTGGAGGCCATTAGCTTAAGTGAAACAAGTCAGTCAAATATCAAGTGTTCTCACTCATAAGTGGGTGCTCACTAATGTATACACATGCAGGTACACATTAGACACTGCAGATGGGGAAGGATGGGAGGGTGGAGGGAGGGATGAGAAATTACTTAGTAAGTACAACCTTCACCGTTAGGGTGACGTTTCCCCTAAAAGTCTGGACTTCACCACTGTGCAGTATATCCATGTAACAAATCTGCGCTTGTATCCCTTAAATTTAAGTCAAAAAAAGGGGATTTAACAGGAGATCTATGATGAAGTAAGACGTGGGTCATGGCTAAGCATGAGTGCCTTTTGCCTCCCCTTGCTCTCTGTTTTCCCATTTTAGAACCCAGTGAGAGGAGTCCCCTCTTCTGCACAGTGCTGTCTTTTGCTGAAGGGACCCAAAGCTGTTGCTGGAATCAGATGGGCCACCAAGGACTGCTGTTAACAGGGCCCTAATGAATCTCTGAGTGCTGGCTGAGAGAGGAGTTGCCTGGGATTTGGTCATGTAGCCAATCTGACTTTCTCGCGAGAGCCGATTTGTTGTTAAGTTACCAGGGCCCTCTGTGCCGGTCTCCTCTCCTTCCCACCTTCAGAGCAGTTGGATACTTGGATTCGGGAGCCAGAGGGACACAGCTTTGGATTCTGACGTGGTTCTTGCTCTGCTTTGCATTATTTAATTCAGCTCCTCAGGCTTCAGTTTCCTCATCCATCTCCTGGGCCTCATACCAGCACCTGCCCCACTGAGGAGCTCTGAGTGCTGAGTGAGACAGTTGCTGTCACATATTTGGCACAGTCTAGGCTCACAGTAAAGATTCAATAGACATTGGTTCTAGCCTATCTTGGGGACTGGAACCTAAATCAACTTCCAAAAATCTGAAGACTGACAAGCAGATTTTGAGGCACAAAGAAGAATCATAGTTAGAATTTTTCAGCTTTTCCTCATTGTAGAAAAAAGGGAGGAATTGCCAAATAAAATGTCAGTTATCCAGAATCATCATGAGTGGACTCTTCCAGGAAAGTGATTTTTTTGGATGGTGGAGATTTTAACCCTTTGTAATAGAGGCATTTAAATTTGAACACTTTTTTGGTGACAATCTTTTTGAAATATACTTTCCAATTTCCTGCCGTCTTATGCAAAGTTTCCAGGACATAATTCATCCATTTTCTCCTGTCCCAGGTTGTCATTGTCTACATCAATTTTACTGTGCTGTGTTTTAGCTGGAGATGGTGCAGGAAAGAAGGCTCTCTGCTAGTGCAACGGGTCTCTGTGCTTTTCTGTGTGGTGAATGTCTGCCTCACTGCTTTGAGCTGCTGGGGGTATGGGGTGCTTGTGCCCAGGCCTGAGAGTTCCTTGTTCTCTTCCTGGCTGGCTCTAACACCTCAGTGCCACACACAACAGAGGGTGCCTTTTACGTGTGTCTATAAGAGATAGGGCACTGTTTAGACCATTGGGGGCCTTCTCCTGGGCTTGGGAATGTTGCAGACACTTGGGAGGTGTTACAATACAGGCCTTGGGCCACTGAGGTTTTACTTTCTCCTCTTGCTTCACTGTTGACCTTGTATTTCCCAGTTTTTTTTTTTTTTTTTTTTTTTTTGAGACAAAGTCTTGCACTGTCACCTGGGCTGGAGTGCAACGGCATGATCTTGGCTCACTGCAACCTCCACCTCCCGGGTTCAAGTGATTCTCCTGCCTCAGCCTCCTGAGCAGCTGGGACTACAGGTGCCCACCACCACGCCTGGCTAATGTTTTGTATTTTTAGTAGAGACAGGGTTTCAACCCACTGGTCTCAAACTCCTGACCTCGTGATCCATCTGCCTCGGCCTTCCAAAGTGCTGGGACTACAGGCATAAGCCACTGAGCCTGGCCATTTTCCAGTTTTATTTTACTTTTTATCTTTCTTCATAAACACTTAGGGGGGCCTAAACGTTCACTCCTGATGGGTCTCAGGGTCTTTGTTGGATGGGTGGACTGTCTGCAGGTCTGCCCTTGGCTGAGGAGGAACTGGAAGTGGAGAAATAAAGTCGGGACTGAAAGTGTTCCTGCATCCAAAGTTTCCATGGCTGATGACAGTAGTTCTGCAGGTAGGAAATGCAGTGACATTTGCCTGCCCTCCCCATTGACAGATGGAGCCAGCCCTCAGAAGCTCAGATGCTTATTCGAGATGCATGCTTTGAAGGAGAGTCAGGGTAGACATGGGTCAGGTGATTCCTTATCCAGCGCCTTCTGTTCCCCCGCAGTTCCCGGGATAGAGCCCATGTTCAACTGCAAGGAATGTGCAGAAAAATTTATAAGAATAGCAACAATGCTTTGTACTTAAAATGAGATCACACATGTAACTATTGCAGTTTCTGCATGTGTTTGATTTTCTATCTTTAGGATTGCCCAAATAGCAACTTTTAATTAAATATCAAATTCCAAATAGTCCAAGCATGAATAAAACCCTCATGTAAAAACAAGAAACTTTGCCAGGAAAACACACACACAGACACACAGACGGCCCTCTTTCCAAGGTTCCTCTTCTCTTGCAGTTAGAGCCCTGTGTATGCCACAGCTGGGTTCTTGGACCCCACCAGCTCTCCATAACTGAGAGTGTTATGCAGGCCACGTGCATGCAAGATCACAAAAGCCCATCCTGTCTCCATTTTGCTTTTCAAAACACAGCACGGCACACAAGCTTTTCAAAACATAGCATGGCACACAAGGACGGCACACAAGGTTGATTGAGGAAATTCCAAATTTACCACTAGTGGTGTCTAAACGAGGGCCCGGCCTGGTTTGGAGGAAGCAGGTCAGTTGTGAAGGGCCTGGCACCTCCCCCCGAAGAGCTCGGGCCTTCTTCATGAAGCTTCTACCCAGCCTGAATTTGCTTCCTTGTGACACGTGACGTGACACATTGCTGTGGCCTGGAGAAGGATGCAGTGGTCTTGTTTCATTCTCTGTGAATGGGTTGGGAGTAGCCCCGGCCGTGGCTGGCACACAGTGACACCTGGTAAACGGCGCTGCTTTCTGTTTGCTGTGATCGCTGTGAGGCCTGTGTTCCTTCACCGCTCATGCTGCCCTCCAGGCCTGATGAAGTGAGGCCCTGAGATGGGCAGGCAGCTGTGGACATGGAAAGAGCTGGGACAATCAAAGGATTTCAGACATCCTTTGAAGGAGCTGGTGACTTGGGCTGGGTAGAAAGGATAAATTGGAGATAAGTTGCGAAGGCGGGACGTGATGCTATGATGCTGCCAAGACATCTAGGAGGGCTCCCCGCTGGGGCTGGAGGGGAGATGGGGTGCCTGGAGCACGAGGGTGCTGACCCACTGCGTGCTCCCTGTGGGAACAGGATATGGCTGGCAGGAGCCCCGGCAGGTGGGACAGATGCGGGACACACCTGCCCCAAGCCAGCGTGGGATTGCAGCCACCCTGGCCTGAGTTTCCGGGGCTGACCCAGCTGACCACAGGCCTGGTGCTCAGTTTCCTGCGCTCCCAAACTCGGCTGCATTCCTGGGAGCTATGCAAGCCCTGGGAATGGTTTCTCCACCTCCTGCCTGCCTTCACCTTCTCCTTCTTGGGCCCAGGTCAGCCTCCTCACTGTTTCCCCTGCCCTCGAGGACTACTCAGCACGTTCTAGGAGACAAATGGAGTGGCGTTTGAACCACAACAAGGTCTTGCTCCCTCAGCCTCCTTGGACCAGGATTCCCGTCAGTCTCTGGTCCGTCTCTGGTCAAGCATGAACGGCCCCAACATCCGCAGAGACCAGCCTGCTCTGTGGCTAAATGGCTCTGTCATATTTTCAGAATGATTTTCTGTGTGTTTTACTTGGTGGCTTCCCCCCTGCATGTTAGACTATTTATAGAGAAACAGAAGCCTTATGGATCCTTTCTATCTCAATATGCAAGTAGCTGAGAAAGAAGGACTGCAGCCGAAAGGCAGCAGATTAAAACTTCTAGACCCAGGGTGGATGAATGGCCGGATTCTTTTTATAATTTCCCAAGCTCAGTAATGAATGAAAGATAAACAAATAGTGGTGCAAATAGTGAAAACCAAATTAGATTTGAGGTTTCTCGCCCCTCCAAGTTCATAATAAATAATCCAAACAGTTGTCATTCGGGGGAGTGAGGAAGTGATACTGTAAAAATAAATGCGTTTCTCCAACCAGCATCCTTTGTCCTTGTGTGTTCTTGCAGTGTGAGAAGGGCTTGCTGCCCGCGGCTCCACTGCAGAGTTTGGCAGTCACCAAGAAACGACTCCCCAAGAAGCAAGGAAAGCATTAGTTAAATGGGAAAGGAGATCATTTCAGGCCTGGGGTCCCCTGTGAGGAAGGGAAACTTGGGAAAGTGTAAGACACTCTGTGTTCTTAGAAGCTGGAAACCTGTATCCAAAACCACCCCCAGGGTTTTGATTTTATAAGCTCTTTTGAAAGTGAAGAATGAATTTGTTTTTATGTTTTATTCATTTATTTTCGAGGAGAATGACTTTTTAAAATGAAGAGTCAGGATGACAGTGGTTCCAAGTCAAGTTCCAAATTGTGGCAGGTCCTTAGTATGACCCGCAAGAAAGAACCAACATGAGGTGGGCAGCTTTGAAAAGGGACACAGCCTTGGGGCTGGGTTTCGCTTTCACCTCCCTCTGCCTCCTGCTACTTGGCTCAGTGTCCAGGCCAGGAAATGGCCCGGATGGCTCCTCAGGCTCTGTGTTCCAGGCAGCAGCCCTGGGAATTCCAGCTCAGCCCCTCCACCCGGACCTGCATGGAGGCACCGTGGTTTTAATCCAAGACAGGCTGCCTGTCTAGGCACTAGGGAAAACAGAATGGAATGCCTTCCCATTGGTTTCCCCAAAGTAGTCCCTGGGAAAATGAAACACTTACCATTCTCACCTTGAGAAATAACTATCTCTCTTTCTTAACAATAAAATACAAGCCCCCACATTGTACTGCTAGTATTGTGGCTAAATAGTCTGTATCCAAAACCCTTAAAACATGGTCGTCTTTCATGTGCTGCTTTTCCCCAGCTGCAGGGTAACGTGCTATGCTTTAATTTTTTTTCCAACTGATTAATTAATCTAGTCTGAACAAGGATAGAAAACCGAATTTTCCAATGGCATTAACAAACACTACTTACGTTAGTTGAGCCTTTTCTTTACATACACAACCTCTGTCCTTATGCACCGTCCACATTCTGCACATACAGAAACGGAGATTCAGCTGGGTTGTGGAGTTACTGAGGGTCAGAGGCGGGATCTGAACCCAGCTCTGCTCTGACTGTGGCCTGTTGCTCTCTGTTGCACCCCGTTGCCCTCCTAAGGGCAGCAGTAGCGTTAGGCACAGTCATAGGGAAACGCTCTTCATGCTTATTGTGTGTTCTTGAGTTGTGGTATTCATAGCTTTCAATGGATTGTTTAGTCACACCAAGCACAATTCCCATTGGATGCTTTTATTTTTCATATTTGTTTTGAGAGTTGCTCTTAAAGCTCTTAAGAATAACACATGGACCCTTGACTAAGTGGAATGTCCTCTGAGCATGCAAATCACTGAGAGGTTCTATGTGCAACATAACTGACTGAAATTAGTACAGAATCATGAAGTTTGGCCTTTTGAAATAGGTGGAGGGCAATAGATTCGTTTGAAGATCAGATGCACAATTATGGACTCATCAGAATCTAACTTGGACCACTGAGTTGATGCCAGATGCTGTGTTGTATGTATGTACATGTGTGTGTGCATGTGTGTATGTGTGTGTATCTGTGTGTATGTATCTGTGTGTGTCTGTGTGTTTATCTCTGTGTGTATGTGTATTTGTATCTGTGTGTATGTGTATATTCTTACATGTATATATGTGTATATGTCATGTGTGTGTATATATGTGTCTGTGTTAGTGTTTATGTGTGTGGTGTGTTTATATATGTGTGCATATGTGTGTATTCATGTGTATGTGTGTGTTGCATGTGTATATATGTGTGCATGTGTGTGCATGTGTGTGTTGTGTGTGTATGTGTGTGTGTGTGTCCATGCATACATGTCTTCGTGTTGACTTGAGAGGCAAGGACTGTGCTCATCTAACATCCTTCTCTTAACAGAACTTCAATCTCATTGTGAGTGGCAATGAGCTCAGTGGGAAAGGCTCCATTTCTCAGCTGGCCTTGCTGACAGGTGGCTGCAGGACACTTGTGGCCATGTTATGTGGCAGTGGTCAGTTGGAGGGGGATGGGGAAGCTCCTTCAAAGGGGAGTGGAGGCTAGCAGCATGTGCTTTTTCCCTTCCTCCCTGCCTTGCCTCCTGGAATGGGGGAGTGGAGGGGTTCAGCACTGATGGCCAGGTGGGGCCGGCTTGTTCACGAGGATGAGAATGGCTATCAGGGTGACGGCACAGGAGACAGAAGAGCTTGGGATGCTCTGACTTTGAGGGCGGGAGCTGCTGCCTGCAGAGTGGCTGTCGTGTGCGAAGACTCCCTATTTGGTTTAAGTAGTCTTAGCATAGCCGAAAGCAATCCCCAGCGGAATTGCTTGCATCTCTTCCATACTACACAACTTTTACATGACCCCTCGAGAATTCCTCCCTTGATCCCATCACATTCCTGTTGAACTCTAAGGGGGCGGTGTGGGGAGACTTCCCAGAGCAGGCCACACTGTGGATGTGGCTCTGACCCCATCTAGTCTCAGGAGCCGGTCAAGGATGGCCCAGCTTTTCATCAGGAATTTGCCTAGGGCAGCCAAAAGATCAGAAAACATGGACCCAATCATTTCTCAAGTTTGTAAAATGTGCCTAATGGCTCTCGGGAGGAAGAGGTGAAAGGCTGGAGTGGAGGAGAATGATGGTCGTGTTTATGGAGTGAGTGTCCAGCATCTGTGCACATTTGGTCCACGGAACATTTCTGAAAAATGGCTTTGTGAGGCACGGACAAGCCGTCAGATGCACCTTGACTTACAATGGGGTTATGTCCCAACAAACCCATGGTCAGTTGGAAGTATCATTGACAGTGCATTTAATGTGCCTACCACACTGAACATCACAGCTTAGCCCAGGCTGCCTTAACCATGCTCAGAGCACTTGCATTAGCCCACAGTTTGGCAACATCAGCTAACACAAAGCCTGTTTTAGAAAAAAGTGTTGTCTATCTCATTTTTATTGAAATTGTACTGAAGGTGAAACACAGAATGTTTTCATGGATATTCAAAGCATGATTTGAGTGTTGCTTTCACACCATCATAAAGTCAAAAAATCGTGTTAGGCCACGAGCTGGGATGGGCTGTACCAACTATCAGCCAGAATTATGCAAAGTCATAGAAACCCACGAGTGTCTCAGGGCCATGAAATTCAACTGGTTTCTCTTTCCTTTTGGACTTTCTGAATAGTGAAAGGACACATTTAGTGGCATTTTATAGATTATTTGTAACTCCCACACTGTGCCTACACTCTAGAGGAGCAGGGGGGAATGCACAGAAATGAACATGCCTCCCCCAAGCTCCTGACGGTTGGTAGTCCATGCTTCCCCGCCACACACATGGGCCAACCCTGGGCAACACCACCGCAACGCAAACCTTCCCCGGGGAAAAAACCAAAAATCAGCTAGAACGAATCATGACAATGAAAATAACACATTATACACCCATTCCTTTTGCTTTCTAATGTGTAGAATATTTTTAGTATTTTTTTCACATTGAAACCTAAGATGATATTAACCTAAAATGATGACTTAAAATCCAGCATGTCTTGAGTTCTTTCTACAGCATCTTTCTGCCATTCATGCATGTGTTTATTTAACAAACAGTTACTGAGCACAGAATATATGTGCTGTACCTCACATACTTTTTGTGGATTAGGGACACGGAGTTGGGAAAAATTGTGTAGTGGAAGGCAGCTGGTGGGAAAGACAGTAATCAAACCAGCTGAACATTAAACATCTAACTGCAAACTTGGTAGATGCTTTGGAGGAATAGTGTGCTAGAAGCACCTGAGAGTGGTATTGGTGAGGGTACCAAATGGAGTCAGATTTGGGGTTAGGGGAGGACAGGGCCAAGAGGAGCTTCTCCCCCAGGAGGTGTCCTTTGAGCTGAAGTCTGAAGGCCGAGTTAGGTGTGAACTCATTGGTGTCCAGAAGTCCAGGCACAAGGGACCTTTCAGACTGGGAGGGTGGATGCATGGCTATCTTGCCTGGGTATAAAGGCCAGTTGAGGGTCTCGGGCTGGTGAGGGAGTGCAGCAGGCTGAGTCACAAGCAACAGAGGACCTGGGGGGGAGTAAGTCTGGCCAGGACTGCACTTGACGACCCTGAAGGCTGCAGGATAGACAGGGAAAAGGCAGGTCAGAGTGAGGATGACAGGGGATGACCAGGAGGCCCCTTGGGGTGCAGGGCAGGAAACCTGGGCCTGGTGGACTTTCCTCAGATGCCCACCCATTCACAAGGCTTGGTGATAGACTGGACGTAGAGGTGAGGGTAGAGGTCATGGGAGGCCTCAGCTTGGGCTCCTCATGTTGGGATCCTGCAGAAAGGTATCAGGGGATCCTTTGGGTGGGGAGGGGCTATGGTGAGTCTGAGGCCCCGTGGGACAGACAGCTAAGCATCCAGTGCATGCTGGTGTCTGCAGATCTGGAGCCCAGTGTTCAGACATGACCAGTGGTCACATATTTGGGAGTTCTCAATATGTGGATAGCAAATAAGGCCATGAGTGGGTAAGATTGCTTAGAGGGAGAATAAATGTATTTTTGATACTACATTTGCAATGCTGACTTTGTGTCTCTTCATGCTGGGGGTCTGGATGGCCAGTCTTTGCTGCTAGGCTCCTCCTGCCACTGGTCCATGCGTTACTTTGTCACTGATATGCTTCTTTTTAAAAAAATATTTTAAAAATATTAATTTTTTTTAAGAGACAGGGTCTTGCTCTGTTGCCCAGGCTGGAGTGCAGTGGTGTGATAATAGCTCACTGCAGTCTCAACCTCCTGGGCTCAAGCAATCCTCCTGCCTCAGCCTCCTGAGTAGCTGGGACCATAGGCTGACGCCACCATGCCCAGCTAATTCTTTGTTTGTTTACGTAAAGATGGCTCATGTTATGTTGCCCAGGCTTACTGCTAAGCTTCTGATGGAGAAAAAGTGAGAAGCTATCTTTCCTGGCCGTTCTCACCATCTAACGAGATGTGAGCAGGGACCAGGCTGGCACGCAGCCTCCTACTGTACCTCCTGCTCCCGGGAGGGGGTCTGTGCACCCGCAGCAAAGAAACCTACCCTCCAGAGGCTGATCTGTGACCTTTAAATTTACCCTGAAACGGGGGCACGTTAACAGAAAAAGGCTGGCAGCAAATGCCCAACTGGACAAAAAACAAGCAAAGAAGGAGAGAGACGTGAGGGAGTTGGCCGGTCGGCAGGGGTGGCAGACACCCTGGTGAGTGCATTCCTTCTCGTATTCAGGGCAGGCCCTAGTGGGAGCAGGGTCTTTAAGAGCAATCCTAGGATGCAGCTCAATCCCCACCCCACCCCAGGCTGCTGGGACCCTCAGAGAGGGGCCTTCTTTCCTCACACCATTTGCTGGGAGATGGACGCCTTTTGTCAAGATGCAGGGTCCTGGGTCTTGTGTAAAGTCCTCTGTGTGAGACTGAGTTTTGGTTTTCACCCAAATGTTGGTACCCGTTCCGCCTTTTTGCTGCCTCACAGGGTGTGATAAGTTACACAGAGGAGGGCCCTGAGGACAGATCACAGACACAGCCACTAACATGAGCCAACCTCAGGTCGAGATGTGAAAATAAATATCTGGGCCCATGGACTAGACCCAAGGCTGCAATGATTGAATTGCATATAAAGACTTCATTCAAGCCTCTTAATATGGGATTGCAAAATCTGCAGGTTTGCCGAGTAGCTAAGGGGATCTGGTAAACAAACCTGGGCATAAGCACAGTGGACCTTGCTTCTTTTCATTCCTTAATCACTGGCCCTGGTTCGTTCACAGTGGACACCAGTACTCAGGATTTAGAACAAGGTATTTTAAGAAAGAACAAAAAACACTGATGGCAAATATTACTGGGATCACAAATTCCTTTCTTGGGGGTGGGGGCTAAGGTGCTGCACTGGTCCTTGTAAGCAGGCATCTGTGTACACATTAGTCCCGGGCAGGGGACAGCCAGGTGTCCAGCCACCCACTTTGTCTCAGGTGGGCCACGGTCCTTGCTGTACCGAGATGTCACTAGCATGTCCTCCCATGTGGGAGCTTTGCAGGGGATCCTCCCTTTATTAGCCAGCCTCATGCTCATTCTGCTTCTCACCAGACATCCCGTGGCCAGGATCATAGCTCACTGCAGCCTCAATCTCCTGGGCTCAAGCAATCCTCCCGCCTCAGCCTCCTGAGTAGCTGGGACCACAGGCTTGAGCCACCACACCCAGCTAATTGTTTGTTCGTTTGTTTTTGTAAAGATGGCTCATGTTATGTTGCCTAGACTGACTGCTAAGCTTCTGATGGAGAAAAAGTGAGAAGCCGTCTTTGCTGGCTGTTCTCACCATCTAATGAGGTGTGAGCAGGGGTTTGGGAGCAGAGAGAGTGTACAAATGAAGATTTTAAAACATAACTTTGGTAAAGTAGTTATGGCTGGTATTTTGGGTCATGTTCTTTAGTCCTTTTGTTCCTTCAGGTTAGTCATGAAAATAGTTACATTGATTTGTTTGTTTACCAACTTGCTTTGAGGCATCAGTCAGGTCTTCAGTGTTTCAGAAGTGATTCTTGTGAAGGTTGATGGGGTAGGAAGATGGGTTAGGGAAGACCCTCTATGAGAGGGTCTGTAACGAAGGAGATTGGGCCAGTGACTCTCCCAGGAGCCTTCAGGGAGTGTTGCCCGGTTCTGACCAGCTCCTATGGCCCCTGTGGGCCCCGCTCACCCATAGACCATGTCCCTTGTTGCTGGAGCTGGGGAGGGCATGGGACACCCTGTGCTGTGGGACCCTGGCTCAGACCTCATGCAAACAACCTGAAGCATCTCAGAGGCCTGCCCACCCGCCTAGGGCAGCAGCGTTAGAGTCAAAGAGCCCAGTGAGCTAGAGACATTAGCAACGGAGGAATACAGTCTTTAAAACAAAGTCAGAGGAGAACTAAGGATGTTCTGATACAGTTTCCTTTTTCAAGTTAGAGATTGTCCTTGCATAAGCCCCCAGATTTCCCTACCTCAGCTTAACAGGAGCCACACTTTTTGAAAAGTTGTGACTCAGGGCTCTTGAAATACAACTTTTGCAACTCCAATTTACTGCTCAACAGGAGTTTTGGAATGTTACAATGGAGATTGAAGTTTAAATTAATTTAAAGTCTGGAAGAGCTTATATTTCTGTTCCAAAGACTTTTGAGGTTCTTAGGTAAAAGATATACCTGAGAGTGAAGTCATATATGTGATTTATGTGTAATGTTATGTACATATATTAATATATTTAACTGAAAATTAAGTCCTATCTATTTATCTGTCATTTATCTATCATCCAGGTATACTACATATACATACACATTTATGAGGTCTAATTTTCACCTATTTACATGCACAAAAATAATTTTTTATTTTTCCTTCTTTTAAATTTTATTTTATTTTATTTTAAGTTCTGGTATACACATGCAGGACATGCATGTTTGTTACATAGGTAAATATGTGACATGGTGGTCTGCTGCACCTATCAACCCATCACATAGGTATTAAGCCCCACGTGCATTAGCTCTTTATCCTGATGCTTTCCCTCCTCTTTCCCCCCCAAAAAGGTCCCAGTGTGCTCTGTTCCCCTCCTTGTGTCCACGTGTTCTCATTGTTCAGCTCCCACTTATAAGTGAGAACATGCAGCATTTGGTTTTCTGTTCCTGCATTAGCTTGCTGAGGATAATGGCTTCCAGCTCCATCCATGTCCCTGCAAAGGACATGATCTCATTTTTTTTAATGGCTGCATAGTATTCCATGGTGTATATGTACCGCATTTTCTTTATCCAGTCTATCATTGATGGGCATTTGGGCTGATTTCATGTCTTTACTATTGTGAATAGTGCTGCAATGAACATATGTGTGCATGTATCTTTATAATAGAATGATTTGTATTCCTTTGGGTATATACCCTGTAATGAGGTTGCTGGGCCAAATTGTATTTCTGGTTCTAGGTCTTTGAGGAATAGCCATACTGTCTTCCACAATGGTTGAACTAATTTATATTCCCACCAACAGTGTAAAAGCATTCCTATCTCTCCACAGCCTCGCCAGCATCTGTTGTTTTTTGACTTTTTAATAGGACTAGCTATTCTGACTGCCATGAGATGGTATCTCACTGTGGTTTTGATTTGCATTTCTCTAATGCAGTGATGTGGAGCTTTTTTTCATGTTTCTTGGCTGCATAAATGTCTTCTTTTGAGAAGTGTCTGTTCATGTCCTTTACCCACTTTTCGATGGTTTTTTTCTTGTAAATTCGTTTAAGTTTCTTGTAGGTTCTGGATATTAGACCTTTTTCAGATGCTAGATTGCAAAAATTAAGAAAATGATTTTTATTGGTCACAGGCAACAATAGAAGGGACAAGATACTCATTTTTTAAAAAAAACTTTTAGTTTAGAAATAATTTCTAACTTACAGAAAAGTTGTAAGAATAGTACAAAGATCCCATTCAAATTTCTCCAATTTTCACTGTCATAAACCTTACAGGAAAAGGCCTTGACTCAAGATCACATGTTGCACCCACTTGTTGTATCTCTTTAATCTTCTTCAATCTGGAACAGTTTCTCAGTCTTTCCTTGAATATTATGACCTTGATATTGTTGAAAATTGCTGCCTCAAAATTTTGTAGAATATCCCTCCATTTGGTGCAGTCCAGTGTCTCCTCTGGATTAGAGCTGGTTTCCACATATTTTCACTGAATTGTGACATATGTGGCAGTGTGTTCTGTTACCTCTTATCAATTGGCAAATTGATGCTGATTTCTCTTATGGCTTTTGACACTGACTTTGATCACACAATTAAGATGCTATCTTAATAGCCAGGCTCCTCTGCTGTAAGGTTACTATTGATTCCATTTGCAATCATTCAGTAAGTATTTGGTGTGGAAATAACGTTGAAACTATTTAAGGTCTCATTCCTCATCCATTTGCCTACTTAAGTTTTAACATCTATTGATGTTTCTTGCCTGAATAGAGGACTGCTGAGAGGTGTTTTTCAAATGTCATTATTTTTTTCTGCATTTTTCAGTTGGCATTCTATTAAGAGGTAGTTGTTTCTCTTTCATATATGCACATGTGTACATACGTGTGTATGGTTTTAAAACATTATTTTTGTGAATTCTCATGAATTCCTGTTTTATTCAATGAGTCATAATGCATTGCTATCATTATTGTCTTGATGTCCAAATTACCCTGGATTTGGCCACTGACAGCCTCATCAGCCTGGCTTCTGTGTTTCCTGCGCATGTGCCCATTATTGTTTGAGCACATTCTTATTTTCTGCCAAATCAGGATACTCCAGGGCCATCTTGTGCTTTCCCTGCTAACCCCTGAACCAGGCATTTTTCCTTGTGGTAATGAAAAATGCTATTTGGAAGCCAAGATCTGCACTGTAGGTATGGCCTTTGTTACCAAGGGGTCCTTGTCCCCAGGTACCTTTTGTGGACAGCATTAGGAAATATATTTCATCATCTATCTTTATATCTCTACACACATACACACATCTGTACATACATCTATACTTCTTTCCACATTTATCAAGTTAAATTGGAAACCATGAGTTCACACCAATGCCTCCCATTTCAGGCCCACAGCACTCATTCATTCCAGCCTTTCCCTTTTCTGCATTTGTGAGGCTTTTTCCCGACAGTGAAAGGCTGGCGCCACCATGCCCGGCTACCATGAAGAACCTAGCTCCTTGTTTACTATTTACTCAATCCCCTCTCGGAGGCTGAGCTTCCCCTTCCACCCTGCTGGGTGGCCATCTGCTCAGACCCCTGGGACAGCCCAGGCCTGTGCCGGGCTGCCTCACAACTCCATCCCCAACTTTCTGGTGTTTTCTTTTGTTTGTTTTTAATGTGGGGGCTACGTACTATAAGACTTGTGAAAGATTTCAACAGGAAAATGAGTATTTGCAGTATTTTAAAACCTCAGAAATCTACAGAAGGCAAGAATGTTAGGAATAGACTATTAAGAAGGAAGCTGCGTCTGGAAATTAAGGCAGGCTTGGGTGTTGGGGGTCTCTATCCCAGCACCCCAGAGCTCAGCGGTCAGCTGTGCCTTGCAGAGATCCTCAGGCCCTCTTTTATGCTCCATATTGTAATTTGAAAATTGGTATTTATGCTCTGTATAAACAATTTCATTAGCAAACTTGGATTAATGGCAGTTCTGCCTTAAGTCTTACAGACTGTTTAATGGATGGTTGCTGAACCCATTAAGATCTGTAGCAGTTAAAATAGTATGTATCTTTTGAATAAGATAAAGTTGCTATTCTGTATTTGTCTTAATTCTTTTGTTCTCATTCATTATCTTGTAGAGCACATTCACGCTGTGTCCTAGAGACATTCTCAGGTGTTTAGGTCAGAGGTTGCCCTGCCATTGGGAATCTGAAGTACTCCTTTAGGGTGTCTTCTTCTGGCCCTGGTATGAACAGATGCTTGAATGATCTATCTGGAGAAGACACCTGGGAAGAAGCCAACCCCTAAGAGAAGACTAGATCCCCCTTTTCAAATACAAAAGGGGAACCTGCACTCTTGTGTAACAGGTGCTGTAGCTCCTGCAGGGAGAGGGCAGCAGGTGAAGGGCAGCTTGCTCCCAGGGTGCCTGGCAGGTGCGCCACCACCCTACACAACTGCTGCTGAACGCCCTGCTGGCCCCAGGGACCCCGAATGCTCCCCAGCAAGGCCTTCCTGCCCTCCTCTTCTAGGGAAGTCTGGCCAGAGCTGGCTGCAGTCATTTATGTGGAATGCAGATACAATTCAACATGGGCAGCAGGAGCCCCCCAGGGTGCCTCAGATGAATGGCTAGTGGCTCAAAATTAGGAGACTTTCCAAGGGAAGGGAGGAAAGAGGACTGTGTCTGGATGAGGGGGAAGGTGTGAAACCAAGATCTGGCAGCCTAGGGGTGCGGGGGCTGCCTGAGCAATGGGCCCCCATGGTCCTGGAGCCAGCCTGTTGTGGGCCTGGGGAGCTGTGGGAGTGCAGGAATCTGCATCCTGGTCACAGTTCTGACACTTGGCTGACATCTCTGTCAGCAGGTGGGGGCTGGGGGATTGCCTGGGGTGGGGAATTCCTACCCAGTCCATTTTTGAAATTGGTGCTCAGGGGCCCTGCTGCTTGACAGGCTGGCTTCGGGGGACTCCATGTGACAAGAGGTGAGAGAATAGATGCCTTAGGGTGTGTGACCCTTGTGAAGCAGGCCCCATGAAGGTCACTCTGCATTTATTGGTACCACAGAAATCGAGTTTAGACTCAGTGCTGTCTGACAGAAATAGAACGTGAGCTTCAGATGTAACGTTAAATTTTTTGGTAGCTACATTTTTAAAAAGTAAGAAAGGAGCAAGTGAAATTTATTTTAATTTTAATGAGATATTATTGTTATCCCAATATATCCAGAATATTAACCTATCAATATTAACCATGTGAAATTATTAAGGAGATACTTTGCATTTTTCTTTTCATACTAAGTCTTTGAAATCTGGTGTGCATTTCAAACCCAGAGCACGTCCCAGTTCACACCAGCTGCATTTCAAGGGCACACCCAGGGGATGAGGATGGGCTGGACTCTTTACATTTTGGATCTGACTAAAAATGAGGAGATGGGCTTCCAGGGACTGTGTGTCCAAACCACAAGCGACTAAACCCTGGTTACGCCGGGAGAATCTGGGAGACAGCTCATCAAGAAATGTTATCTGTCCATCATTACAGCAATCAAACCACGATACTGGATTGCCCCATTTGTGTAAAGTCCTCTAGGCCTTGTCTGTGTGTGGGAGGCGGGGTGGGGGAGGGGGTGGGCATCTGTGCAATAATAAAATACAGCTCTGATAAAAGGTCTTAGGTTGAACTAAAATGAGCTGAATGCCCACTACTAGTTTTATGAACTGTGTCTACACAGTTACACCTTCCTAGGCCAAGACAGGAGTTCTTTACTGGTTGACAAATATTTCACCATCTTGTGTAGTATTCTTATCAGAAGATTACAGATGTTTTGATAAAAATATCACACAAGGTTTAAAAAAATACTACACAGAAGGTTTAAGATGGAACACTTCGTGACATTTTTTCTAATATTTTTGTTACTTTATGTAAATTTAAGACTCTCAATCTTGTTGTGAAAGATGGAATATGGTGGACAATTAAGGAGATGGTTTATTTAGTCTGTTGCAATAGGGGAGAAGTTTCATTAGTGAGGGCTCAGCGAGATTCATCACTCCCAGGGATCAACACTCACTCTTCCCTTTAATGCAACCTTTACACTCATATTTCTCTTCATCATTTTAGGCATTCCTCTTTCAATAAGACTGACCTTCAATGTATTAACACTCTGGACTGTGCCACCCCCTCTCAACAGGTGGTTGAACTGATTCACAGGAATACCACCAGCAAAAGTCCTAGTAGAGTATTTCTCAGGCCCACTTCACCTCACTCAGGAAGATGATGACTAACCTTGGTGAATATTGTTCACCAATGATGATCTTCATTCCTCTTGAATAAGAGGGGAGAATGACAAGATTGAACTTTACCTTGTCCTGCAATACAACAATTGATGGTCAAGAAATCCTCCTCCACCCTCAAAGTAAGTCATTACATAAGACACCTGAGCTTGTATGTTTATTGCAGCACTATTTACAATAGCAAAGATCTGGAATCAACCTAAATGTCCACCAACACCATCAACAGGAGACAGGATCCAAAAAAATGTGAGATATACATATACGTATGCATATACATATACATACACATACACACACACGCACACACACATACACACACCATAGAATACTATGCAGCCATAAAAAAGAATGAAACCATGTCTTTTGCAGTAACATAGATGGAACTAGAGGCCATTATCTTCAGTGAAATAACTCAGAAGAATAAAGTCAAATACTGCATGTTCTCACAAATATGACCTAAAAATGCATACCCATGAACATACAAAGTGGAAGAATAGACCTTGGAGACTCAGAAGGGTTGGAGAGTGGGAGGATGTGTGAGGGATGAAATACCACCTACTGGGTGCAATGTACACTATCTAGGTGATGGTTACACTGAAAGGCCTAGACTTCACCACTTTGCAATGAATGTATGTAAGAAACCTGCACTTGTACCCCTAAATATATTATAAATAAATAAGATATCCTCATCCTCTTCTACCGTTTTGTGATCTAAGAAAGAAATGGACAGCCCCACAGTACCCCCTGCCCTCCCATATTCCGAGATGAGACTCTCCTCTAGCCTGGCTCAGTGGCTTGGAAGACCTGGCTCCTCTCTCTTGTGAATCCCAGGAGACTCTGGATGACTCCCTGTTTAACTGCTTTAACACCCCAGGCTCTTGTCCTTTCTCAGTGGGTTCCAAGCCACTAGGCAGCCCCATTCCCTGAGTTTCTGCAGTTTCCAAGCCAGGCTGCTGGTGTTCTTGTGATGCTGTGCACAGGTCTGGTTACCTCTTGTACAAGGGTGTGCATGACCTGAGCATTCTGCTCAACTTCCTTCTGACCTGTCCAGGGGAATCCAGCCCATGCAGGGTCTGCTGTGGGGTGGGGCTCTGGGAGGTTTGGATCAAGTCCAAAGGCTTCAGCTCACAGAGCTTCTGCCATCCTAGGCAAGGGCCACTATGAGGCAGCCTGGAGTTCTAGGGGATGTGGCCATCAGGCTTGAATTCTCAGTGACACCAAGTCAGGAGGGAGGGAGAAAAATGGGAACTGTTTGCTGGGAGAGTTTTAGGCAGACACTGAGGGAAACTGACAATCTGAATAAGGTGACAGGGTCTGATCTAATTTATAAGTAGGTATCAATACCATTTTCTTCAGAGCAGGAGGAAGTCAATTACTTCTTTGCCAGATAAGATAGAGAATGCATATTCATCAGGTATCTTGATTTACAAAAAGAGGCAAGAAACAGCCCAAAGGCAGGGCCAGAGTTCGATAAACCCAGGGAGTGCTATAGTTTTCTACTCAAACACAATGGTCTTTAGCTATCCCCCTTTTGATTAAAAATAATATGAAAGAAAGCTTGTTCTTGATCACAAAATAAGGCTGGTCTCATTAGATTTAGCCTACTTATTTATGTAGGTGTTGTAGGATGTTAAATTTGCTGGCCTTAAGTTTGCTGTGCTGGAAGTTTTCATAAAGAATCTCAGATTGGATTTCTTAAAGCCTCTTAATGCTAAGCAGGCAAAGCTAGATCAAACCACTAGATTTCACTTGCAATATCTATAATTTTGGTCAAATTCTTCTCATCTTGAGTTCCCCACCCAAGCTGTCCTAATGTTCTTGGGCTGGCCAGGAAGTAATCTTTGCTCATCTGTAAGGCTGAGAACATATTTGCCAGGTACCACACCAGTATTCCTGGGATAGTTTGTAAACATTGGCTCCATACAGTCAATCTTAGTTCCTCAAAAGTGTCTCTTCATACTTATTAAATGACCATCATTCTCAAATATGACATTTCAGTCATGGCCTTTGTTATGGAACCATTGTTTCCAATTTTGTCTTGTTACAAGGAGGACAGATTTTTATCCAACCTAGACAAACAATTATATTGCCAGGAAAAGCAAGAACATTCAATAAAAGTTCTGACTTCTGGAGGGCCCAGACAAGGAGAATAACATATCACTTATAAATGTTTTAATTCCACTTACAAAAAGCGTTTAATAAATTGTTAGTTACAGATAGCTTAAAAGGAAAGCAAAAACACTCACCTTATATATTCAGAGAATAGAACATTAAAACATCAATAATATTCTAAACAAAAACCACATATGTTCCTCGTCTGTTCATTCAGCCCTATGCAATTAATTCTTGGATCTTGGGTCAGCAGTCTCACAAATCCATCTACTTCTCAACTAGAGTCTTGGAAATCCTGACTCAATCCACAGACATGGTTTAGGCAATGCCATCAGAGATCTGCACCTAAACAGATACCTTTTCCATAGGGTTCTGAGAAAACTTTTTTTTTTATTATTATACGTTAGGTTTTAGGGTACATGTGCACAATGTGCAGGTTTGTTACATATGTATCCATGTGCCGTGTTGGTTTGCTGCACCCATTAACTCGTCATTTAGCGTTAGGTATATCTCCTAATGCTGTCCCTCCCCCCTCCCCCCAACCCACAACAGTCCCCGGAGTGTGATGTTCCCCTTCTTGTGTCCATGAGTTCTCATTGTTCAATTCCCACTATGAGTGAGAACATGCGGTGTTTGGTTTTTTGTCCTTGCGATAGTTTACTGAGAATGATGTTTTCCAGTTTCATCCATGTCCCTACAAAGGACATTAACTCATCATTTTTTATGGCTACATAGTATTCTATGGTGTATATGTGCCACATTTTCTTAATCCAGTCTATCGTTGTTGAACATTTGGGTTGGTTCCAAGTCTTTGCTATTGTGAATAGTGCCGCAATAAACATACGTGTGCATGTGTCTTTATAGCAGCATGATTTATAGTCCTTTGGGTATATACCCAGTAATAGGATGGCTGGGTCAAATGGTATTTCTAGTTCTAGATCCCTGAGGAATCGCCACACTGACTTCCACAATGGTTAAACTAGTTTACAGTCCCACCAACAGTGTAAAAGTGTTCCTATTTCTCCACATCCTCTCCAGCACCTGTTGTTTCCTGACTTTTTAATGATGGCCATTCTAACTGGTGTGAGATGGTACCTCATTGTGGTTTTGATTTGCATTTCTCTGATGGCCAGTGATGATGAGCATTTTTTCATGTGCTTTTGGCTGCATAAATGTCTTCTTTTGAGAAGTGTCTGTTCATGTCCTTTGCCCACTTTTTGATGGGGTTGTTTGTTTTTTTCTTGTAAATTTGTTTGAGTTCATTGTAGATTCTGGATATTAGCCCTTTGTCAGATGAGTACACTGCAAAAATGTTCTCCCATTCTGTAGGTTGCCTGTTCACTCTGATGGTAGTTTCTTTTGCCGTGCAGAAGCTCTTTAGTTTAATTAGATCCCATTTGTCAATTTTTGCTTTTGTTGCCATTGCTTTTGGTGTTTTAGACGTGAAGTCCTTGCCCATGCCTATGTCCTGAATGGTATTGCCTAGGCTTTCTTCTAGGGTTTTTATGGTTTTAGGTCTAACATTTAAGTCTTTAATCCATCTTGAATTAATTTTTGTATAAGGTGTAAGGAAGGGATCCAGTTTCAGCTTTCTACATATGGCTAGCCAGTTTTCCCAGCACCATTTATTAAATAGGGAATCCTTTCCCCATTTCTTGTTTTTGTCAGGTTTGTCAAAGATCAGATAGTTGTAGATATGTGGCATTATTTCTGAGGGCTGTGTTCTGTTCCATCGATCTATGTCTCTGTTGTGGTACCCGTACCATGCTGTTTTGGTTACTGTAGCCTTGTAGTATAGTTTGAAGTCAGGTAGCGTGATGCCTCCGGCTTTGTTCTTTTGGCTTAGGATTGACTTGGTGATGTGGGCTTTTTTTTGGTTCCATATGAACTTTAAAGTAGTTTTTTCCAATTCTGTGAAGAAAGTCATTGGTAACTTGATGGGGATGGCATTGAATCTATAAATTACCTTGGGCAGTATGGCCATTTTCACGATATTGATTCTTCCAACCCATGAGCATGGAATGTTCTTCCATTTGTTTGTATCCTCTTTTATTTCATTGAGCGGTGGTTTGTAGTTCTCCTTGAAGAGGTCCTTCACATCCCTTGTAAGTTGGATTCCTAGGTATTTTATTCTCTTTGAAGCAATTGTGAATGGGAGTTCACTCATGATTTGGCTCTCTGTTTGTCTGTGATTGGTGTACAAGAATGCTTGTGATTTTTGTGCATTGATTTTGTATCCTGAGACTTTGCTGAAGTTGCTAATCAGCTTAAGGAGATTTTGGGCTGAGACAATGGGGTTTTCTAGATATACAATCATGTCATCTGCAAACAGGGACAATTTGACTTCCTCTTTTCCTAATTGAATACCCTTTATTTCCTTCTCCTGCCTGATTGCCCTGGCCAGAACTTCCAGCAGTATGTTGAATAGGAGTGGTGAGAGAGGGCATCCCAGTCTTGTGCCAGTTTTCAAAGGGAATGCTTCCAGTTTTTGTCCATTCAGTATGATATTGGCCATGGGTTTGTCATAATAGTTCTTGTTATTTTGAGATACGTCTCATCAATACCTAATTTATTGAGTTTTTAGCATGAAGGGTTGTTGAATTTTGTCAAAGGCCTTTTCTGCATCTATTGAGATAATCATGTGGTTTTTGTCTTTGGTTCTGTTTATATGCTGGATTACATTTATTGACTTGCGTATGTTGAACCAGCCTTGCATCCCAGGGATGAAGCCCACTTGATCATGGTGTATAAGCTTTTTGATATGCTGCTGGATTCGGTTTGCCAGGGTTTTATTGAGGATTTTTGCATCAATGTTCATCAAGGATATTGGTCTGAAATTCTCTTTTTTGGTTCTGTCTCTGCCAGGCTTTGGTATCAGCACAATGCTGGCCTCATAAAATAGGGAGGATTCCCTCTTTTTCTATCGATTGGAATAGTTTCAGAAGGAATGGTACCAGTTCCTCCTCGTACCTCTGGTAGAATTCGGCTGTGAATCCATCAGGTCCTGGACTCTTTTTGGTTGGTAGGCCATTGATTATTGCCACAATTTCAGAACCTGTTATTGGTCTATTCAGAGATTCAACTTCTTCCTGGTTTAGTCTTGGGAGGGTGTATTTGTCAAGGAATTTATCCATTTCTTCTAGATTTTCTAGTTTATTTGTGTAGAGGTGTTATGTAGTATTCTCTGATGGTAGATTGTATTTCTGTGGGATCGGTGGTGATAACCCCTTTTTCATTTTTTATTGCATCTATTTGATTCTTCTCTCTTTTCTTCTTTATTAGTCTTGCTAGCGGTCCATCAATTTTGTTGATCTTTTCAAAAAACCAGCTCCTGGATTCATTAATTTTTTGAAGGGTTTTTTGTGTCTCTATTTCCTTCAGTTCTGCTCTGACTTTAGTTATTTCTAGCCTTCTGCTAGCTTTTGAATGTGTTTGCTCTTGCTCTTCTAGTTCTTTTAATTGTGATGTTAGGGTGTCAATTTTGGATCTTTCCTGCTTTCTCTTGTGGGCATTTAGTGCTATAAATTTCCCTCTACACACTGCTTTGAGTGTGTCCCAGAGATTCTGGTATGTTGTGTCTTTGTTATCGTGGGTTTCAAAGAACATCTTTATTTCTACCTTCATTTCATTACGTACCCAATAGTCATTCAGGAGCAGGTTGTTCAGTTTCCATGTAGTTGAGTGGTTTTGAGTGAGTTTCTTAATCCTGAGTTCTAGTTTGATTGCACTGTGGTCTGAGAGACAGTTTGTTATAATTTCTGTTCTTTTACATTTGCTGAGGAGAGCTTTACTTCCAACTATGTGGTCAGTTTTTGGAATAGGTGTGGTGTGGTGCTGAAAAAAATGTATATTCTGTTGATTTTGGGTGGAGAGTTCTGTAGATGTCTATTAGGTCCACTTTGTGCAGAGCTGAGTTCAATTCCTGGATATCCTTGTTAACTTTCTGTCTCATTGATCTGTCTAATATTGACAGTGGGGTGTTAAAGTCTCCCACTATTATTGTGTGGGAGTCTAAGTCTCTTTGTAGGTCTCTAAGGACTTGCTTTATGAATCTTGGTGCTCCTGTATTGGGTGCATATATATTTAGGATAGTTAGCTCTTCTTGATGAATTGATCCCTTTACCATTATGTAATGGCCTTCTTTGTCTCTTTTGATCTTTGTTGATTTAAAGTCTCTTTTATCAGAGACTAGGATTGCAACCCCTGCCTTTTTTTGTTTTCCATTTGCTTGGTAGATCTTCCTCCATCCCTTTATTTTGAGTCTGTGTGTGTCTCTGCACATCAGATGGGTTTCCTGAATACAGCACAGTGATGGGTCTTGACTCCTTATCCAATTTGCCAGTCTGTGTCTTTTAATTGGAGCACTTAGCCCATTTACATTTAAAGTTAATATTGTTATGTGTGAATTTGTTCCTGTCATTATGAAGTTAGCTGGTTATTTTGCTCGTTAGTTGATGCAGTTTCTTCCTAGCCTCGATGGTCTTTACAATTTGGCATGTTTTTGCAGTGGCTGGTACCGGTTGTTCCTTTCCATGTTTAGTGTTTCCTTCAGGAGCTCTTTTAGGGCAGGCCTCGTGGTGACAAAATCACTCAGCATTTGCTTGTCTGTAAAGTATTTTATTTCTCCTTCACTTATGAAGCTTAGTTTGGCCGGGTATGAAATTCTGGGTTGAAAATTCTTTTCTTTAAGAATGTTGAATATCGGCCCCCACTCTCTTCTGGCTTTTAGAGTTTCTGCCAAGAGATCAGCTGTTAGTCTGATGGGCTTCCCTTTGTGGGTAACCCGACCTTTCTCTCTGGCTGCCCTTAACATTTTTTCCTTCATTTCAACTTTGGTGAATCTGACAATTATGTGTCTTCTCAGGAGTAACTTTGTGGCGTTCTCTGTATTTCCTGAATCTGAATGTTGGCCTGCCTTGCTAGATTGGGGAAATTCTCCTGGATAATATCTTGCAGAGTGTTTTCCAGCTTGGTTCCATTCTCCCCATCATTTTCAGATACACCAATCAGACGTAAATTTGGTCTTTTCACATAGTCCCAAATTTCTTGGAGGCTTTGTTCGTTTCTTTTTATTCTTTTTTTCTCTAAACTTCCCTTCTCGCTTCATTTCATTCATTTCATCTTCCATCACTGATACCCTTTCTTCCGGGTGATCACATCGGCTCCCGAGGCTTCTACAATCTTTGCGTAGTTCTCAAAACTTGGCTTTCAGCTCCATCAACTCCTTTAAGCCCTTCTCTCCATTGGTTATTCTAGTTATCCATTTGTCTAATTTTTTTTCAAAGTTTTTAACTTCTTTGCTATTGTTTTGAATTTCCTCCCGTAGCTCAGAGTAGTTTGATCGTCTGAAGGCTTCTTCTCTCAACTCGTCAAAGTCATTCTCCATCCAGCTTTGTTCCATTGCTGGTGAGGAACTGCATTCCTTTGGAGGAGGAGAGGTGCTCTGCTTTTTAGAGTTTCCAGTTTTTCTGCTCTGTTTTTTCCCCATCTTTGTGATTTTATCTACTTTCGGTCTTTGATGATGGTGATGTACAGATGGGTTTTTGGTGTGGATGTCCTTTCTGTTTGTTAGTTTTCCTTCTACCAGACAGGACCTTTAGCTGCAGGTCTGTTGGAGTTTGCTAGAGGTCCACTCCAGACTCTGTTTGGCTGAGTGTCAGCAGCAGTGGCTGCAGAACAGTGGATTTTTGTGAGACCACAAATTCAGCTGTCTGATAGTTCCTCTGGAAATTTTGTCTCAGAGGAGTACCTGGCCGAGTGAGGTGTCCGTCTGTCCCTACTGGGGGGTGCCTCCCAGTTAGGCTGCTCGGGGGTCAGGGACCCACTTTAGGAGGCAGTCTGTCCGTTCTTAGATATCCAGCTGTGTGCTGGGAGAACCACTGCTCTCTTCAAAGCTGTCAGACAGGGACATTTAAGTCTGCAGAGGTTCCTGCTGAATTTTTGTTTGTCTGTGCCCTGCCCCCAGAGGTGGAGCCTACAGAGGCAGGCAGGCCTCCTTGAGCTGTGGTGGGCTTCACCCAGTTCGAGCTTCCTGGCTGCTTTGTTTACCTAAGCAAGCCTGGGCAATTGTGGGCGCCCCTCCCCCAGCCTCGCTGCTGCCTTGGAGTTTGGTCTCAGACTGCTGTGCTAGCAATCAGCGAGATTCCGTGGGCATAGGACCCTCCGAGCCAGGTGCGAGACACAATCTCCTGGTGTGCCGTTTTCCAAGCCCGTTGGAAAAGCGCAGTATTAGTGTGGGACTGGCCCAATTTTCCAGGTGCTGTCTGTTTCCCCTTTCTTTGACTAGGAAAGGGAACTCCCTGACCTCTTGCGCTTTCCAAGTGAGGCAATGCCTCACCCTGCTTCAGCTCGCGCACAGTGTGCTGCACCAACTGTCCTGCACCCACTGTTTGGCACTCCCTAGTGAGATGAACCCAGTACCTCAAACGGAAATGCAGAAATCACCCATCTTCTGTACCGCTCACGCTGGGAGCTGTAGACCGGAGCTGTTCCTATTCGGCCATCTTGTGAGAAAACTCATTTTTGAAACCATAGCCCCTTGGCCTATAGCTGATTGTAAAGCTTTCAAAGAAGCATCAGAGTAAAAGAAAAAGAAAACTATGTAGATGAAGAAACACTTAAAATGGCTGTGGTTACCTTATTACTGACCATTTTCAAAAGTGAAAGTCTGATGAGAGTTCATGACAAGAATGATTCAACCAACAGGGAAATTGTGCTGTTGCTCTGGCATATGCAAAACACGGTAGTAAAATCAGTCCAAGTAAACTTAGATAAAATACCCACAAACATGGACAGCTCCATTTTCAAAGAAGAATGGCTGTCACATCTAATTTATTAAAATGGATTAACATGATCTTTATGGAGACAATATCTTCAGATACAACATATAATAATACTGACATAATATATGAAAGCATATAGTTAAAATATATCAAGAGTATATGATGTGCAAAGAGACTCAGGAAGGAGCAGGTCCTGAATGTCTGTACATTATAAAACTTCATGGGTAAGTGATGTGAAAGCCCCAGTTGAAAACCACTGGCTGAGTTAGAATGGCGATGATTAAAAAGTCAGGAAACAACAGATGCTGGCTAGGCTGTGGAGAAACAGAAACGCTTTTACACTGTTGGTGGGAATGTAAATTAGTTCAACCATTGTGGAAGACACTGTGGTGATTCCTTAAGGATCTAGAACCAGAAATACCATTTGACCCAGCAACCCCATTACTGGGTATATACCCAAAAGATTATAAATCATTCTACTATAAAGACACATGCACGTGTATGTTTATTGCAGCCCTCTTTACAATAGCAAAGACTTGGAACCAACCCAAATGCCCATCAGTGATAGGCTAGATAAAGAAAATGTGGCACATATACACCATAAAATACTATGCAGCCATAAAAAAGAATGGTTCATGTCCTTTGCAGGGACATGGATGAAGCTGGAAGCCATCATTCTCAGCAAACTAACACAGGAAGAGAAAACCAAACACCGCATGTTCTCACTCATAGGTGGGAGTTGAACAATGAGAACACAGGGACACAGGGAGGGGAACATCACACACTGGGGCTTGTCGGCGGGTGAGGGGCAAGGGGAGGGAGAGCATAAGGAGAAATACCTAATGCATGCGGGGCTTAAAACCTAGATGATGGGTTGACAGGTGCAGCAAACCACCATGGCACATGTATACCTATGTAGCAAACCTGCACATTCTGCACATGTATCTCAGAACTTAAAGTAAAATTAAAAAATAAAATAAAATAAAAAAAGAAATATGTATACATTGTGGAATGTCTAAATCAAGCTAACATGCATTACCTCGTGTATTTATAATTTTTTGTGGTGAGAACACTTAAAATCTACTCTCTTAGCACATTTTATGAATAAAATTCATTGCTTTTTTTTAAAAAAAGAAAACCACTGGCTGAGAAGTTGTTAGATTCAAATTAAAGAGGGAAAATCATGATGAAGTTGACATTTAAAAAGTAACTGAAGACTGGGCATAGTGGCTTATGCCTGTACTCTCAGCACTTTGGAGACAGAGGCAGGAGGATCTCTTGAGGCCAGGAGTTCAAGACCAGCCTGGGCAACATAGTGAGACCCCTTTCAACAGAAAAATAATAAATTAGCCAGACACTGTGGTGCTCACCTCTAGTCCTTGCTAAGCAGGATGCTGAGGCGGGAGGATCACTTGAGCCCAGGAGTTCGAGGTTGCAGTGAGCTATGATCATGCCACTACACTCCAGCCTAGGCCACAGAGACAGCCCCTGTTTTTAGATAACATTAAAAAAAAAAAAGGTGTAGTCATGGATTACCGAGAAATTGTACCTGGCTACCTACTTAACCAAAGTGACATTAAAGGATCACCTGAGGTTGGGTATTTGAGACCAGGCTGGCTAACATAGTGAAACCCTGTCTCTACTACAAATACAAAAATTAGCTGGGTGTGGTGGCATGCCTATAATCCCAGCTACTTGGGAGGCTGAGGCAGGAGGATCGCTTGAAACCAGGAGGTGGAGGTTGCAGTGAGCTGAGATCACACCACTGCACTCCAGCCTGGGTGATAGAGAGAGACTCTGTTTCAAAAATAAAAAAGTTTTATAAGAAAACGTAGGGGGTAACATGACTATAAAGAATCTTAATGCTTTCAAAATGAGAATATTTGGTTCTCTTAAATAATCAAGAACATTAAAAAGTCAACATAAAGCACAAGGATCTTTACCTTCTAGGCAGCTTACTCAGAAGGCAAATGAAAACTTTTTCAACATCTCAGTGAGAGCAGACCAAATGTAAATGTAAAAAGTTCTTTTTGAAAATTGTGTAAGTAATTCCATTAAACCTTAGCCAGCTTTTTTTTTTTTAATACAAACCCTTGTGTCGAGGGCTGACTTTCAATAGATCGCAGCAAGGGAGCTGCTCTGCTACGTACGAAACCCCAACCAACCTTAGCCAGCTTTGACCACTGCAAAGAAAAATCACTTTCTGAGAACCTTCTGCAACTTCCTATATTCATTCAGGTTTTGTCCTGTACTTTCCTCTTTGTTATTATGGAAAAACAAGTCGTTTTGCTTTAGGACAAAAGTACTCTCTTTTCCCTTTAGCAAAAACATATCCTACACAGATTGCTTACGAAGTTGTTTCTCTCTGCTTTCATTGCTTCCAGTAGAGTCCAGTAAAATCACATATATTGATTTTAACTTTTATCCAAAGTAATTTCTATGTCACACAGCAAATTAGGAGGTAAATAATTGCAAACTGTCACACACCAGCATTTTGCAACAGGTTAGCAGAACTCATGAATATACATTTCACAACTTTCTAAGACCCACATATCCCTTATACTACAACTTCTCAAAATGCCAAAAATGCATATCTTCACTAATAGGCTCAAATATATATATAACCTCTCTGTACATATAAAAATAAGAGGCTGAGCACGGTGGCTCACACCTGTAATCCCAACACTTTGGGAGGCTGAGGCAGGCAGATCACAAGGTCAGGAGTTCGAGACCTTCCTGGCCAACATGGTGAAACCCTGTCTCTACTAAAATACAAAAATTAGCCAGGTGTGGTGGCAAGTGCCTGTAATCCCAGGTACTCGGGAGACTGAGGCAGGAGAATCACTTGAACCCAGGAGGCGGAGGGTGCCGTGAGCCAGGATCGTGCCACTGCAATCCAGCCTGGGCAACAGAGTGAGACTCTGTCTCAAAACAAAACAAAACAAAACAAAACAAAACAAAACAAAACAAAACAAAACAAAACAACAACAACAAAAAGAGGCAAACATTATACAAAATTAAAATTATGCTCAGTAATTAATTCTTCAATGTTCTCTTACTTACAAATGATCTAGGTATATAATAAATATTCATTAATTAAGCATCAGTCCCAGTTTTAAATTACCTAAAGATCTTGGAAACTGTAAACTTAAGTGGACTTAAAGTTGACTCACTACAAAACATACAAAACATGATTACTTATGAATAAAAGTTTGTCAAAATAATGATTTAATTTTGTTAAACACAAATTAAATTTTTCATAATATTAAATATTTAGTGTGGGAGTGGTGGCTAACACCTGTAATCCCAGCACTTTGGGAGGCCAAGGGAGGTAGATCACTTGAGGTCAGGAACAGGCCTGGGTCTCCGGAGCACCACTCAGGAATGGAGCACCAAGGGCCCCAAGAGCCTCGTTACCTGGGGATCAATGGGGGCTCCAGGTGAAGTCTGGCTCTATCCAAGTCACGGCACCAAAACTGAGAAAGAAAGAATGCACAGATCAACTGAGACTGCTTTATTTGGGCTGCTGTAGTGGGGAGAAGGTTCTGCAGTGAGAGGCATCTTGAAGTGAAGCTGGCAGCCTGGGGATGTGTCAAGGCAGGTAGACAAGGAAGGCGTTCAGAGTCCCTTGGGATCTCAAGCAGAGGAGATGGGCCTCGTGTGAGTGACTGAGCAACACTGGAGGAGGGCCTTATCTCAGAAATGGGACGGCAGGGAGTCCTGGGGGGCTGTCCATTTCTTGGAACACTTCCCAGGAGAACTGGGCTTAGGTAAAGTTCAGCGTTGCCATTATCTTCCAAATTAATGAAGGCATATTAAAACAGAAATCCTTTTCTTATTGAATATAGTCTCTCTCTCTATGTATATATAGGAGACAGGGTCTTGCTCTGTTGCCCAGGCTGGAGTGCAGTGGCATGATCATGGCTCTCTGCAGGTGTGACTTCCCAAGCTCAAGGGATCCAGTCCTGCCTTAGCCTCTGGAATAGCTGGGCCTACAGGCATGCAAACACCACACTCAGCTAATTAAAACAAAATTTGTAAAGATGGGTTTCACTGTGTTGGCCAGGCTGCTCTCCAACTCCTGGTCTCAAGTCATCTTCCTGCGTTGGCCTCCCAAAGTGCTGGGATTACAGATGCGAGCCACAGAGCCCAGCCAATATATTTTATTGATCCTTCAATTACTAGTGATTCAAATCCTTGTAATTAACCATCTTATGTAAGAATAGAAATAGAATTTTTTAAATTATTCATCAATTCTGAAGCAACAGTTTCTGTGTTGAAAAATATTTTGATTTATGGACAGATTTATTGCCTTAAACAAAAGGATTGTTATTTCAGTGCAGGCACTGGATTCCCTGTTGAGCAGATTTGGGGGCAGCTCTTCTTTCTCTGGGTAATGACATCATCAAAAAGAGATTCTCACAATTAGCTGAACCCCTACACTCAGCACAATTTAGTGATTTTCAAAGAAAAACCACATCTCAGGATATTTAAATTTCTGGGTTACATTTAGCTTTTCGGTAATAAAACTGACTGCGTAAGTAGCAAAATCATCCTTTCACAATGTAACTTTCCTACCAAAAGCTTTTCATCATTGTTTTTCCCTAAGGGATTTAATAATCAGATTAAATTATAGAAATTCTTGATTTTAGGCAGCTACATAGTTTTTGAAAAAGCTGACAACTGTTTTTTACATTACAGGAGCCTACAAAGCAAGAAACAGAAGGATGATTTCTGGGAGCAGAACAAGATGAGGGTAAATTCAACTCTAGGTTAAGAAAGGGAAGAAGGTTGTGTGCTGTCTGGCCAGTAAGCAGCCCTGAAGTGGTCTGGGAATAACTTCTCATCCACTAACCATGCAGGCTTCTAAAAGCACCACATCCATGTGCCAGCGAGGGACATTTTCCTTCCCTAGACCAACGGCCACAGCTGGGGTTACAAATGGCGATGGTGGAGAGAGTGGGATCCTGTTGCAGCAGGGGAAAGCCCTACCCCAGGCTTGCTCAAACCAGCAGCATCACCAGAGGGCAGGCATCATCCTCTCTTCGCCCTCCTCATGGTACCCTGTGGCAGGCGTTATTGTTTCCATGTTAGAAATAAGAAAATGGAGCCCCAGGGTAGTAAAGTGACCTGGCCCGAGTGAAAGCTTCAGGGCGCAAGTAAGCTTGGGTTTCTGACTCTGAGGCCAGCACTCCCCCAACTCTGGGGAGTTTGCCTCAGGGAGGAAGACCTCTGCATTTAGATGACTGTGGGCAACAATGAAAGGAGACCTCTGCCTTTCTGTAAGCAGCACACTTGACATAAGTAACTCTATCTTGGAAAACGACTCCAACTTACATCTCAAAAGGCGTCGTGCCAATAGAGAAAAGATGTTCCCCTAATCAACAGAGACTGCACCTAACCAGACAAGGGCATGAACAGGCACACACTTACTATCAGTCCTTGCCAGATGACTCAAGGGCCATAAAATGAGCAGCACTTCACTAGCCAACAAGGCCCTCTTGGCAGATGCGCACTTAACCAGATAAGACATGACCCTTTACTATCAGTCTTCACCAGAGGACTCTGTGCCCATAAAATGAGTGAGACTTCATCAGGTAGACACTGCTGTCTTGGCAGACCCTGTCCTGCTGTCACTTGTGATAAGCACCTGGCATCTGTTGACGAAGCCTCTGCCCACATCAAAGCCTCTTCTTTGCAAGACACAGGCGTCTGTCGGGATCAGCCCAGGACACTCCCCTTCTCCTCGTCGCTCTCCTTGGACTGCTTCATTAGTTCCTTTTCTGACCTCCTTTTCTCTAGATTTTGAATGTTACTTTGTTTGATGTGAAATGTTTAATCTATAACATTTATATATTGATTAAATATACTACTATGTATGGTTTGCAATATTGACTGACTTGTGGAGTGGCTTGAGCCTGTGTTTCCACAGCTGATACCAAGAATTGCCTCCTTGAGAACTCCAGGTAGTTTGTAGCTTTTATGATTAAAATAGCCTCCGTAAATTCTGACCTGTGGAAAGATATGTGTGGGCCTGGTTATGCCTGATTTTACACTGCTCACGACTGTTTCCCATTGGGTGAGGCAGACAGCAACTGTCAGGTTAGAGCAGAGGAAGCAGCGAGATTGTTTCTTTATCTAGAAAGTAATAGGGTGGCTAACATCCAAGAGGTGACCTTCCCATGGCCCTGGCCTGGTGGCTGGGGGGTGGGGGTGAGGGATGCCAAAGAGGGGACATGCTCTTGGTGCCAGTGATGCCCAAGGCCAGTCTGATTGCCTGGGCTGTGCCTGTTACAGGCACATTACCTTGGGTGAGGTGTGGTGAGGCCAGATGCAGGTCAGGAATGACACCAGAAAGAATTTCACAGTTTGTTATTCTCATGGCTCCTTGGGGAGGCTCAGATAGGGTCAGGAGGCCCTGAATGAAGGGAGTGAGCTCAGGGCAAGCTCCCTTGTTGCAGTTTCTGCGTGAAGGAGCAGGTGAGGCCAGGCAAGCAGGCTGCGGATTGGTGGGTTTGAACAATGTCAGGGCTCTGGAGCAGTGGGGCTGTGCTGGGCTGTCTGGTACCTGTCCTGGGGTGATGAGGGCAGGTGGACAGTGGCCCAGAGTGGGAGAGCCCAACAAAGGCAGCCACTGGGGATGTGGAGTGAATCTGCTCAAGAAGGGGAACTGACTGACTTCTAGCCAGGGCCTCAAAACTGGATCAGGACAGCATTTCAGAATTGCAGCACCCTGCCCCAGCCTGGCCCCTGCTCACGAACTCCTGGGCACACCCCAGCCTTACCACCTGCCCAGCTGACTCTTCGTTCCTTCTGGCTCCTGGGAGCAGAGTCTGTGCACAAGGCCAGAGAGTGGAAGGGCCCCCGCTGGGTCCAGCCTCAAAGCAACTGAACAGGCTTCAAACTACTTGAAGTTAACTTCTAGCATCTCTTAAATATGCAAGAAAAGAAATAGAGATTTGGGTATTAGTCCGTTCTAACGCTGGTAATAAAGACATACTCAAGACTGGGTAATTTATAAAGGAAACAGGTTTAATTGACTCACAGTTCAGCATGGATGGGGAGGCCTCAGGAAACTTACAATCATGGCAGAAGGGGAAGCAAACACATCCTTCTTCACATGGCGGCAGGAGGGAGAAGAATGAGTGCCCAGTGCAGGGGGAAGCCCCTATAAAACCATCAGATCTCATGAGAACTAACTCACTATCAAGAGAACAGGATGGGGGAAACTGCCCCCATGATTCAATTATCTCCACCTAGTCCCTCCCATGATACATGGGGATTATGGCAACTACGATTCAAGGTGAGATTTGGGTGGGGACACAGTCAAACCATATCAGGTGTTAAGGAAATGAAAGAAAATTGTTTTCTTGAGGTGGTGGGTCAGGACTGAGTTGAATCCCCAGTGTGCAAGGTAAAGGCACCAACCTTCCAAATGACCGTCATGAGAACAGAATCCTTACCAGCTCTCACTGCCTGCTGCTCAGTTGTAAGCCAAGCCCTAAATGGGGTTTTCCATGCAGATTTAATTTACTTACCTGAGACTTACCTTACCCAAGGTTGCATGTGTCCATGGCAGAGCCGGAAGTTCAGTCTCTAAGGTCCATGCCCTTCTCAATACACGACATGATTTCAAATGGTAAACTTGTCTTCCCTGAATCTCCTACTCCGACGCCTCCCAACTTCCTCTACCTCTGCTCCTAGCCCCAGTCACTGAGGGCTGTGCTGATTTTGACTTGGAAAAGTAAGGAATCAAAAATCATCACTTCAAAGGCTGACCATAAGGGCTGCTGTGAGGTCTTCAGGGGGGACAGCATGAGAGCTTCTCCCCCTGGAAATGTTTCCCAGACTTTTCCAGAGAAGGAGCCCAGTAGACAGACGGACTGCCCCCCTTGGGGGATGTGCAGCAAAGTGAATTGGGTAGCCAGGTGCAAAGTCAAATACGTCTTGGAGGCCTTTGTGTCAATCTTATCAAGGCCTCTTTGCAGTGATACTATTGTTTTCTATCATGTCGGCTAATTATTCAGTAAATCAAGTCCTCTAAGAAGTAGTACTATATTTATCCAATGGCCTTGTGTCTTTCCATGATCCCTGAAGAAAACCTTTTTGGGCATAAATAACCCAGCATCAGATGAAAGCTTTTCTAGCACTTCCTGTGCGGCCCAGCCCCAAGTACGTTCTCAGGAAGAAATCAGTTACCTTCATTTATTCATGCTGCAATCATTTGCTCATTTGCTTGCGACTTCCTGTTGTGTGCCGGGCACTGTGCCTCCTAGTGAATAAACGCTGTCTGTCCCCAGTCCCTGGGACTAGTGGGCGTGTGGCACAGCCCAGGGTCAGGTGCGTGGAGCCAACGCGCCCACCAGTGCCGGCCTGCCTAGCAAGTCACGAAGGCCTTTTCAGGGTCTGGTTTATCTCAGCTGAAATGTGCGGGAAAAGTAGACGTCAATCAGGTGGAAAAGGGCAGAGAGAGCACAGTCCAGGCAGATGGGAGAGCGTGAGCAAGGGGCCCGTGGGACTGAGTGCTGCGTGTCGCCGCAGAGGGGCATGAGGACAGTGCTGGGCACGGTGGCTGGGGGCGGTGCGGGCCGACAGAGTCCCCAGGCCAGGTCAAGGGTCCGGGCCATCCATGGAGAACAAGGAGTCATTACAGAGGCTCGGTGGCGCGCGGTGAAAATGAGGTTCTTCTGGGAAATTTTAGGCTGCAGGATGTGAGTGGCCCACAGCAGGGAAGGCCTGGCAGGCAGTGAGAGCTTCCGGACTGGACCCCAAGAAGGAGGTCAGGCTGGGAACACAGACTCGGAGGTTCCCAATCCGCAGATGGTACCGAGGCTACTGTGTCGGGTCAGATCTTCCAGGATAGGGGAGGAGGGACGCGGCTGCGGGAAGCAAGCCCAGAGCCGCCAGACCGGGACCAGCGGGAGGCCAGGGAGCAAGGCCAGGGTGGAGCCAGCCAGGACCCCAAATATCAGAGGCTCAAATGAAGTTGACGTTAGCTGTTTTATCTGTTAATCAATATATTTTTCTTTATATTTCTTTCCATTTAGATTCTCTACTTCAGAAGATTTAATTTTTTTTTGGATTGACAAAAATTGTATATATTTATGGTGTACAACACGTTGTTTGGAAATATGTGTATATTGTGGAATGGCTAAATTGAGCTAATTAACACATGCATTTCCTCACATACATTTTTGTGATGAGAACACTTAAAATCTACTCTTAGCAATTTTCAAAGATAGAATATATTGTTATTAACTACAGTCACCATGTCCTACAATAGATTTCTTGATCTTCTTGAGATTTTGTATCCTGTCTTAACAAAAATCTATCACCAAATTTTGGATTCTGGAGAATTTTGTTTTCTTTCTTTCCTAAAAAATTCCTTGAAAGAACAATAGCAAGTTGATGATTCATTTGAAAACAGTCATGTGCCAATTTTGGTAAAGGCTCCTGAGTTTCCTGCTTGATGGAGCAGTATGGGGTGAAGGGCTGCATGGGAGAATGTTTTGTTAGTAACTGAGAGTCAGAATTAAAGAGTTGAGTGGATCCCAAGGAAATCCAACTTTATTTTTTCTGCTTTCCCCCACCCCCCACGAAGAGTTTATTCATTATAGGACTTCTTTGTAAAGTGATCTTTGTGTTCTTTTTGAGCTTGAAATTATACTCAAATGTTCTTCTGGAATGTTTTCATTTTTCCTTTAAAATAATACATGTATTGACTCCCTGGAACTAAATTAAATGAGGCAACAAGGCCAGGAGAGAGTGGGCAGCTGGACATCGCTCTGATTCAAGGACTGCTGCGAGGTGTATGTCCCTTGCTTTGGTCAGTCTGGCCTTGAGTAAGCTGTGGTTCACTTTTTTTTTTTTTTTGAGACGGAGTCTTGCTCTGTTGCCTAGGCTGGAGTGCAGTGGCGCGATCTCGGCTCACTGCAAGCTCCGCCTCCCGGGTTCATGCCATTCTCCTGCCTCAGCCTCTCCGAGTAGCTGGGACTACAGGCGCCCGCCACCACGCCCGGCTAATTTTTTGTATTTTTAGTAGAGACGGGGTTTCACCGTGGTCTCGATCTCCTGACCTCGTGATCCGCCCGCCTCGGCCTCCCAAAGTGCTGGGATTACAAGCGTGAGCCACCACGCCCGGCCCTGTGGTTCACTTTTTAAACACACTTCAGGGCCATCCCTCGCCAGTTGTGTGACGTTGGGCAAGTCCCTGCTTCTCAAAGCATTAGTTTGTCCCTCTGTGGAAGGGAGAGAATAATAGCTAACCCATAGGGTGCCCCAAAGATTAAATGAGAAAGTGTATTAGAGGCACAGCATATAATGAGTGCTCAGAAAGCCCAGCAGTTATTTTCTAAATGGACAGGTGCCAGGCGCCAGTGGCTTGAGCCTGTAATTCCAGCTACTTGGGAGGCTGAGGTGGGAGGTTTGCTTGAGTCCAGGAGCTCAAGACGAGCCTGGGCAACATAGCAAGACCCCATCTCTAAAAAAATCAAATAGAATTAAATTAAAAATAAAATAAAATAAAATGTACAGGCCATGCACACGGTTCATATGGGAGGAAAATCTGTCACAATGGGAAACTACTACCACTGACCCATCATGTTATACAATTAAGGTGTTTCCAAAAACGCCAAGATGTAGGCAAGATGTGGCCGTTTGCTTAGGTGAGGGTACAAACTGCAGGAAACAGGGGACTTTCCAGTAGGTTGGAAGCCCCATTTTGGATTGAACAGTGAGATGCCAGGGTGGTCCGAGGGCGCCCACAGGCAGCTGGCCTGCCCTAGAGGATGCATCACATCCCCTGTCCCCTGCAGGAGTCCCTGTCCTATTCACTGCTCTGGCTTGTGGCTGTGGCTTCTTGGCAGGGCCAGGTGTGTCTGTGCCTGAGTCACTGTGGCCAGGGTTGACTCAATGTTCTTTTGTCTGTGGATATCGCACGGAGTGTCCCTGTTGATGAACCTTGGGGTGAACTGGAAACTCCAGTTTATGGGACCTCTTCTCCTGAGACATCCATAGTGAGAGGGGGATGGGGGCTAAAAGTCAGATGAACTAGGGTAAGTTCAGCCTTTAGTGCACATAAAGGTTAAATAGTGCAAGAGCACACACGATGTTCAACAAAAATTGGTTTTGGCATTCAAAATATTTCTCACAAAAATTAGCATATGGGAATATCAAGGAGGGAGATGTTAAAATTCCTTGCCATCATCTCCTGGGTCTTTACGCACGTGGTACTGGCACAGGCTGATGCACTGAAGGTGCTCTCATGCTTCCTCTGTGCCTCTCTGTG
Organism: Hylobates moloch; assembly: GCF_009828535.3. NCBI lineage: Eukaryota > Metazoa > Chordata > Mammalia > Primates > Hylobatidae > Hylobates > Hylobates moloch. The sequence goes on along the minus strand of NW_026652284.1, from coordinate 51,158,323 downwards.
CCCCCAAGAGAGCCTACTTGGCCCTGGGTAGTCTCTCTCATGCATGTCATTTGCCTTTGAAGCAGATTTGTTTTGGATGGTCCACGTGTTCACTATCAGGCCACTGTGATGTCATTTTAGGGCCACTGCCCTCAGGAGCTTGTCAGCCTAATTGTGAAGACAGATACGTGACAGAGGAGTTTAACAGGTACTAAGGCAGGAGAATAGGGTCTGGAGGCAGGGAACCTAAGGCTGTTTCACCCCAACTTCCTAGAACTAAATTGAAAGGAAAACTATAACTTTCCACGCCTAAGTAACAAAAGGATCAGAGGCTGCGAGTCCAATCCCCAACCTTTTCTGTGCAGCAGATTGAAAATTGTCTTCGTTTGCAACTTTGTAACTTCATCTTAGTCTCTAATTGGTTGCAAAAAGCAACCAATCAGATACTCGCATAGGAGTGTGCCCTTTGTAACTGCACTTCAGCCTCTGATTGGTTGCAAAAGCCACCACTTTGCAGGCCACCACTTCATTTACATGAGGGGAGCATGAAGTGGCCAATGATCCTGACAATATTCTGTCTGGGCCCTTGAGCATTGCTCGGCAGGCTCCACACCGTGGAGTGTACTTTCGTTTTCAATAAATCCCTGCTTTCATTCTTTCATTGCTTCATTCATTTGTTGCTTTGTTGTGCATTTTGTCCAATTCTTTGTTCAAAATGCCAAGAACCTGAACAACTTGCAGTCAAGACCCTGTGCCAGTAACAGTGCTGTAACGAAGGCAAACTTAAGTGGGGAAATTGTGAACAGAGGGAGGAGAGCACAGGTGAGATGGGGGAGAAGGTGTTTGCTGGGGAGAGGCCAGCAGGTGTGGGGCAGGAGGTGTGAGTGTCTCACTTTCCATTTCATCTCTGACCCCTCTGTGTCTCACTGTACCATGCATTGTTCAGGACATCTGAGTGACCCACCACAGTGCAGTTCTATTTGTACCCACATCGTAATTTGCCACTGTTCAGCACAGCTCTCCACCAACCTGCTGTCCTGCAAAAGGCACAAGACCAGGTCCCACCCCCACCCCCACCCTGCCGTGAACCATACTAACTTCTCTGTATCTGTTATCTTCCAGGAAATGGAGGTAATGACTTCTGCCCTGGGGGACTAAATGGCATCTTCTATGTTGAAACCACTTTCAAAGTTTTCAAAACTATACACCCATCATGTATCACTAATATAGCTCAATATACTAGGGATCACAGTCCTGACTTCAACTGTTAGTGTAATGTCTCATCAACATGGAGAACACGTTATGTGGTGTTTTACTGTCATGAACGAAACCTATTTCCCCAGAAAAACTGGCAGATGTTAGCATTAATCTGATTTTTCAAAGAAGTTAATTATTTCCCAGAATAAGTCACTGTGACTTATCAAAGGGCCTTGGTTGGTGGGAAGTAAAGCCCAGACTGCATTCTTGAAGCTGCTAGCCTTTGCCAGCTCATTGTAAATTGAGCAACACTGATGAACCCACAGTTAATCTATGGAGTCAAATGCAGCTGGACACAAATGCCTGGGGATTTTCCCTGTGAGATGCTCTTGCCCTACTGGTGATGGTGAAGGACAGCGCCACCCATGGCAGGGGCGGTCACTAGTCTCTGGCATTTACTTGACCTCATGGCTGCCATGAACGCCAGGCACAGCCTTTGCAGGAGGCACTGCTGCCTTCAGCCTGCCTGGCCTGGGGGCGCAGAGAGGAAAGGGATATGGGCTTTTGCAAAAGGCCGCTAGAGCAAAGTCAGACTGATGGCAAAGGCTTGAGTGCTGGATGGGCGAGGGAGATGCTTTCGCTTCAAGTTTCACTGAGTAATGAGGCGTACTGAGCAAAATACACTTGTCCTTGGAATGTGAGGCAGACACACGGCAGGCATGAAGTTATAAAAAAGAGGAGCTCCTTAGTCTGCTGAACTTAAAGACTTACTTGCCTTCCTGCTGTTAATTCTTTGCAGAGACTTCCTCTTCTCCATTTCCCAGGGTTCTCCATGGGGGATGTGCTTGAGGGAGAATGAGCAGTTTAAGAGAAAAGAATTCTTCCAGAGTGGGTCGTGGAGAGCACTGGAGAAGGTCTGGGCTGGAGCTAGAGACTTACCTTGGCTAAAGATAATGTGGTGTATATACACAATGGAATACCATTCAGCCTTGAAAAAGAAGGAAATATGTCATTAGTGGCAAAATGGATGAACCTAGAAGACATTATGCTAAGTGAAATAAGCCAGGCACAGAAATGCAAATACTGCATGACCTCACTTATATACAGAATCTTAAAAAGTCAAACTCATAGAAGCAGAGGGCAGAATAGTGTTTACCAGGGGCTGGGGGTAGGGGTGGGGAGACTGAGATTGAAGAGAAAAAACCCCTTTGAAAATGATCCATCAGAAACACTCATTTGTGATTTCCCCACAATTGTGGTGCTCCAGGGAACCTTAATGATCAGTTACTGAGCCCTTATTATCTTCCTGGCTTTGTGCTAAGCCTCACTCACGTTCCCAACAGTCCTATAAGATAATTTAAGTATTACAATCCCCATTCATAAGGGGCAAATGGAGCTTGAAGCCACGGAGTATGTAGGGGAAGGCGTGCTGCTGGTAACTAACATAGTTTCAGCCTTCTCTGATCCTGGGGCCCCTCTCATCTGTGAGCTCCTGCTCCCGTGCCTCCTGGCCATCTTCCCAGGCTGGGGCTAGGGCTTGTCAAGCTGTACTCTGCCAGGCGGGGATATACAGGCACCTCAGGAGCTTGTCTCCAGCTGTCTGGACGCCAGATCTCTACTGCCCCATTCGTATCCTGAGTTCAACAGGTCAGCATAGGGTGTCATTCTCTATTGCTACATTTCTCAGGGAGCAGAGATAGCAAAATGTCTCAGCACAAAGATTATGTATTTCACTGAGCAATTATAATTTCAACTAAGATCAGCTGGGTGCAGTGGCTCACGCCTGTAATCCTAGCACTTTGGGAGGCTGAGGCAGGTGGATCACAGGGTCAGGAGATCAAGGCCATCCTGGCTAACACGGTGAAACCCCGTCTCTACTAAAAATACAAAAAATTAGCTTGGTGTGGTGGCTGGCGCCTGTAGTCCCAGCTACTCAGGAGGCTGAGGCAGGAGAATGGCATGAACCCGGGAGGTGGAGCTTGCAGTGAGCCAAGGCAGCGCCACTGCACTCCAGCTTGGGAGAAAGAGCAAGACTCTGTCTCAAAAAATTAAAAAAAAAAAAAAATTTCAACTAAAATTTTTCCCTGCCTAAATCCGATTTAAGCAAATGTAAAAAGTACTATTTTAAAAAGTCAAGCTTAATGGGCTGGAAAATTTTTCATATTATGCTACTTTTTTTTTTGGATCTTCCACAATATTGATAGAGTACTTAAAATTGCAACATTTTCTCAAGAGGGGATTCCCAAGATTAGATTTTTTACTAACCAGTTATAATTTCAACTAAGGTCTGTCCTAGCCAACTCTCAGATATGTGGCTGGGGGCTCCACCTTCCTGCTAGTGGGCAGAGTCCATCTGTGGACACATCTGCCCAGCTGTCCTGCTGGTGTCACAGGAAGGCTATGGGAGGGAATGACTGGTTGCCCATCAAGATGCACAATTTACAGTGAAAAATTGTAGGGGAAATATTCTTGATTGAAAAGGGGATTTCTTGTGTTTATCTACTTTGGCTAAACCTTCTCTTGGCTCAGCCTTGGATTTGTTGGATGTTGTGTGGTGTTTCTAAGGCAAACTGGCTGATGAATTCTCTCTCTGAGCTGATCATGATGGGAAAGTATGTCCCTTGCATTCGTCCAGCACACTGAGCTCTATTTGCATTGGACAAGATTTAAAATGGGTTATTCCCCAAAGTATTCCAATAACAGATACAACTCAGAGGAAGTTCCTTACCCAAGAGGCCGGCAGCTGAGTGAGGGAAGCAGGGCTTTGCAGCCAGGTCAGACCCCAGTTTTGTCGCCTGTGAGCTGTTGCCTCAGCTGTAACCCAACATCCCCACACCACAGTTTCCCCATTGGCAAACAAGCAAAGCAATGGTGCTCATCAATTAGTGCTGTTCGAGGTTTAAATTAGAGAAAGTGTGCAAAGCACTTGGAAGAGCACTTGGCTTCCCTCTGGGATTGTGCACAGAGGTCTCCAAGCTCTTCGTGTGCTGTCTCTGCAAGGAATCTGCTTGTTTGCAATGGTTAGAATACTAGAAGGACTCTCATACCACTCTCACGACAGACAGCCAAGCAGGTGGAGCAGAAGAAAGGACTCTGGAGGACAAGGAGGTCAAAGGCTCTGGATTGGTTTCCTGTAGCTTAACAAATTACCATGAACTAGGTGGCTTGACCCAACAGGAATTCATTTTCTTACCCACGCAGAGGCTGGCAGGGTCGGGTCCCTCTGGGCTTTCCAGGTGAAAGAGAGTCTGTTCCTTGCCTCTTCACCTTCTGGTAGCTGCCGGCCTTCCTGGGCTTGTGGCCACGTCACTCCAACCTCTGCCTCCCTGGCCATGCAGCCTCCTCTGTGTTTCTATATCATAGGGACAGAGATGATTGCATTTAGGGCCACCCACATAGTCCAGGGTAAATTCCTCCTCTGAAGATCCTTAATCACTTTTTTTTTCATATAAGATCTGTTTACTTCTCTGCATGTATCTCTGTGTCCCCTCCTCTTCTTCTAAGGACACCAGTCATTGGATTTAGGGCCCAGCTTAAATGCAGTATGACTTCATCTTAATTAATCACATCTTCAAAGACCCTGTCTCCAAATCAGGTTGCATTCTGAAGTTCCAAGTGGACAGGAATTTAGGGGACACTATCACCCCACTACAATTTCCATTTGTGGGTGGTAGTGCTCAGTGAATTTGTAACTAAATGCTTGCTTTCTCAATCGCTCTCTTCTTGGATGAGCAGGGAGTGTGCCTTATTCCCAGGACTTAGCAGTTACGCACTAGGCCTCTAGAGATGTCTGACAAATGGATGCATTTAATTACTGAATTGTCCACATTTTCCTGTATTAACTTGGAAACTCTGTTGCATATTTACTCTTAGAAATGAAAGGCAACCAATTTATTTTATTTTTATTATTTATTTATATTTATTATTTTATTTTATTATTATTAGTTTTTTACTGCTTTCCTCTTAAAATAGGAATTAGTTTTGAACAGCAGGTCAGTTCTATTAGTAATGCTCTTCATGGATACAAATACTTTGCCCTCCATTTGGAACTGCAAAGCCCAGCATCCCACAAGGATGGACACTCACTACAGCCCGGTGCCTACAGAGTATTCGGAACGCGGGATCCAAGCAAACCACGAAGTCTCCTCTGCGGGCTCCCTTGCCCCTCTGTGGTTCAGGCGGGAGATGCTCAGGCGCTGGCAACAGCCTCCAGGTGCCGTTCCCTGCGCATGGCCCCATCTTTGTGGGCAGTGGCCAGTGGGCTTGTGCTCACTCCTGCGCTGGGGGCTCCACACGAGACGGCCCTGGACTACTGAAATAGTGGACAGAAGGGTCTCCCGAGAATCTCCAGGGTGGGCAGGCAGTGCCGGGGAGCCAGCAGGAAGGGAAGGGAGCCTGAGGTGGAGAAACGCCCACGCGGGAGCTGCTAGTGCAGCCGCAAGAGCAAGGCCTGGGCTGCAGTTGGGGGGCTGGGCAGTGGCCCGCAGTGTGCAGTGGCCCGCAGTGTGCAGCAGGCCCTGGAGACCAGGCGAAGGGAAGTCATGGAGTGAACCTGGTCGCAGGTGCCCAGGTCAAGGCTGCGTTAGAAACCTTCCCCAGCAGCCCCGCTCATCTTGCTGCAGCCTCAGCCTCTCTGCTCCTGGCTCACCTGCCCCACTCAGTGCTGAGTTGCTGTATTAGTCTCTTTTCCCACTGCTGATAAAGACATACTTGAGACTAGGTAATTTATAAAGGAAAGAGGTTTAATGGACTCACTGTTCCACATGGCTGGGGAGGCCTCACAATCATGGCAGAAGGCAAGGAGGGGCAAGGGCAGGTCTTACGTGGCGGCAGGCAAGAAAGCATGTGCAGGGGAACTGCCCTTTATAAAACCATTAGATCTCATGAGACTTAGTCACTATCAGGAGAGCAGCACAGGAAAGACTCGCCCCATGATTCAATTACCTCCCATCAGGTCCCTCCCAGGACAGGTGGGGATTATGGGAGCTACATCTTGGATTCAAGATGCGATTTGGGTGGGGACACAGCAAACCGTATCAGTTGCTTTGTCATGCCTGCTTTGGGGACAGCTTTCATCTGACTAGTGGTCATCCCTGCAGATCTCAGAATTGATGTCACTGTGTCACCTGCTCTGTGACCTCACCTGAGGCCCCCAGAAGAGGGGACTCCCGAGGCCTGTGCTCTCCTGATCCGTGGCTGCTGAATTGTCTGGGTCAACTAGGCAGGAAGCACATAGGCACCGAAAGCCTCTTCCTTGTTCAAAATATGTTTCCTGAACAAAGGAATGAATGTGGATGGAAGACTTGGGGCTCTGCCAGGGCTCAGCCTGGGGACAGCGCCCTAAGAGCCTCATGAGGTAAAGGTTTATGTTGGCGGTCAGCCTTACGCATCTAAGGATTTGGGGGGCCCAGAGGGAAGTGGGGGTCAGAGGAGGCATCAGAACACCTCCAGGCTGAGGGGCTGGTGCCACCAAGTCCAGTGCCAAAGCGGGGCTGCAGCCAGGAGCTCTGGGGACGTCCACATTGTCCCCATGCAGGCTGCCTCCTGGGTCCCCAAGCAGGCTCTGTGGTGGGCTCAGGCCCTGTTCAGTGGGATCACAGGTCAAGACTGGCAGCCGGACTGGAGAGGAGAAAGGGAGAAGGACCGCCTAGAGCTCACCCAACACTTTCGTCTGATCTTCACCACATCATCTGATTTGGAGAAAACCGTCTGTGAGTCGGGCTTCTCCGGAGAAACAGAACCAAGAGAATGAAGAGAGAGAAGGTTTATTATGAGAACTGACTCACGATTATGGAGGCTGAGAAGTCCTGCCATGTGCTTGCTGTCTGCAAACTGGGCACCTAAGAAAGTCGGTAGTGTAATTCAGTGCAAGACCGAAGCTGTGAGAACTGGGAGCTCTGATTGGCAGGAGAGGATGGATGTCCCAGTCAAAAAAGAGGGCAAATTCTCCCTTTCCCAGCCTTGTTGTTGTGTTCAGGAACTCAGCAGATTGGAGATGCTCACCTACATTGGTGAGCCTTCTTCACTTAGTCTACTAACTGAAATGCTTCATCTCTTCCAGAAACCCCTCCCAGATTGCCCAGAAATATGTTTACCTGCTCTCTGGGCATCCCTTAGCCTAGTCAAGTTGACATAAAATCAGCCATCGCAGACAATGATGGCTGCTCAACCTCTGCTTCCCCAATCTCTCAGAAGTTCCTCTTTTGGCTAACTCTAAACTGGAACACACAGGAAAGGGAATTCTGGAAATTGTAGTTCCCACCTTGACATAATGCAGTCCACCACGCCAGGCACCAGTAAAAAAACTCAGGATCAAAGTCATTGCAGAAGGTATCCTTATGATATTAAAGTAATGGTAACAATAACAGTTGCAATAGCTGAAACATACACAGCAATTCTGAAGTGGGCCATGCTCTTTCTCAGAGATTAACACATACTAATTAACATGAAGCCCAACTTTTTAGTCACTTTTAAATACAGAATATTTTGTAGTTTTTATGGTATTTTTCTTGTAACTTTATTTCTTTTGCCATGCCAAAATCTAGGACAGCTTTAAGAAAATAATAGCCTTATTGAGATTTAATTCATTTATCATAAAATTCATCCATTCAAAATATACAATTTAGTGGCTTTTAGTATATTCGTAGAGTTGTGCAAGCATCCCAGCTATCTAATTTTAAAGAATTTTCATCAACCACCAAATAAACCTTATCTCCTCTATTTCCTATTTCCCTTTGAAAACTGCTAACCTATATTCTGTAGGTTATCTAAAAAAGTTAGATTTGCCTATTTTGGATGTGTCTTACACATAATTATACAATATGTAGTCTTTTGTGACTTGCTTTAAAAAATTTCACATGATAGCAAGGTCATCTATACCGTAGCATGTATCAGTACTTCATTCCTTTTTATGGTGGAATATTATTCCATCCTTCCCTCGTCCTACTCGTTCCCTTGCCTTGTTGTTATATTCGGGAACTTGGCCCATTGGAGATGCTCGCCCATATTGGTGAGGGTGGGCCTTCTTCATTTAGTCTACCAACTGAAATGCTTCATCTCTTCCAGAAAGATTATTATTCCACAATAAAAAGGAATGAAAACCCCCAAACTTTTGGGTTACTTCCACATTTTAGCCATTATAAATAATGCTGTTATGAACTTTTGTGTTCAAGTTTTTGTGTACATATATGTTTAATTTCTCATGAATATATACAAAAGAGTGGAATTGCTGGGTCATATGGTAACTCTTACGTTTAAGCTTTCATGGAATTGTCAAGTTGTTTTCCAAAATAGTGACACTCATTTTACAATTACACAGTGTATGAGGTTTTGTTTTTCCACATCCTCACCAACAGTTGTCCTTGTCCACCTTATTGATGTAGCCATCTTAGTGAATGTGAAATGGTATCTCATTATTATATCGATTTACATTTTCCTTGTGCATGACTAATGATGTTGAGTATCATTTAATGTGTTTATTGGAGAACCTTATATTTTCTTTAGAGAAATAGCTACTCAAATTTGTTATTATAGTTGCAAGAGTTCTTTATATATTCTTGATACAAGTCCCTTATCATATATTATTTGCAAATTTTTTTTCTTCTCTGTAAGTTGTTTTTTCACTTTTTTGATGGGGTCCTTTAAAGAACAATAGTTTTAAACTCTGATGAAGTTCATGTATCTCTTTTTTCTTTTGTGGCTCATGCTTTTACATCACATCTAAGAAGACACTGCTCAACCCAAGGTCGTGATGACTTCTATGTTTTATTCTAAGGGTTTTATAGTTTCAACTCTCACATTTAGGCCTGTGATCCATTTTGAAATGATTTTTGAATATGTAGTATGAATTAGAGATCCAACTTCATTCTTTTGTATGTGTGTATCTAGTTGTCTCAGTACTATTTGTTGAAAAGACTATTCTTTCGCCATTGAATTGCCTTGGTACCCTTGTCAAAAATCAATTGAGTCCATATGCATAGGTAAATTTCTGGACTCTCATTCTGTTTTATTCATCTGTATGTCTACCCTTATGCCAATACCACACCTTCATGATTATTGTAGTTTTGGAGTAAATTTTATTTATTTATTTTTATTTTTATTTATTTTTTTGAGATGGCATGTCACTCTGTCGCCCTGGCTGGAGTGCAGTGGTGTGATCTCGGCTCACTGCAACCTCTGCCTCCCAAGTTCAAGCAATTCTCCTGCCTCAGCCTCCCAAGTAGCTGGGATTACAGGCGCCTGCCACCATACCCAGCTGATTTTTGTATTTTCAGTAGAGACGGGGTTTCACCATGTTAGTCATGCTGGTCTCGAACTCCTGACCTCGTGATCCACCCACCTCAGCCTCCCAAAGTGCTGCCATTACAGGTGTGAGCCACTGCGCCCAGCCTGTAGTTAAGTTTCAAAATAAGGAACTGTGAGTCCTTTAACTTTGTTCCTTTTTAAAATATTGTTTTGGTTATTTTGAGTCCCTTGCATTTACATGTAAATTTTATGATGAATATGTCAATTTCTTCAAAACAGTAGGTTGGGATTTTTTTTAAAATTGTGGTGAATTTATAGGTCAATTTAGAGAATATCCCCATCTTAACAATATTAAATCTTCCGATCCATGAGCATGAGATACCTTTCTTTCCATTTATTTAGGTCAATTTCTTTCAATTATGTTTTGTAGTTTTCAGCATACAAGTATTGTAATTTCTCATTAAAATTTATTCCTAATTTATTTTATTCTTTTTGATACTATTGTAAGTGAAATTGTTTTTTATTTTTATGTTTGGATTATTCATGGCTAGTATACATAAATACAACTGATTTTTGTACTTTGATTTATGTATCCTGAAATTTTGCTGAACTTACTCATTCTCATAGCTTTTCCTCAGGATTTTCCATATACAAGATCACATCATCTGGGAATACAAATAGTTTTACTTTTTTTCCAATTTGGATGACTTTTATTAAAATTTATTATTTTTTTTGATGGAGTTTTGCTCTTGCTGCCCAGACTAGAGTGCAATGGTGCAATCTTGGCTCACTGCAACTTCTGCCTCCTGGGTTCAACAGATTCTCCTGCCTCAGCCTCCCAAGTAGCTGGGATTACAGGCATGTGTCACCATGCCCAGCTAATTTTTTGTATTTAGTAGAGAGAGGGTTTCTGTTGGTCAGGCTCATCTTGAACTCCTGACCTGAGGTGATCTACCTGCCTCGGCCTCACAAAGTGCTGGGATTATAGGTGTGAGCCACTGCACCCGGCCTGACTTTTATTTCTTTTTATTGCTTAATTGCTCTGGCTAAAATCTCAAGTACAATGTTAAATGGAAGTGGTGACAGTGAACATCCTTATTCTTTTCCTACTTTTAATGGGAAGACATTGTCTTTCACTGTGATCTCAGCTGAGAGTTTTTCATAGATACCATTTATCAGATTGAAGAAATTTCCTTGTATTGCTAGTTTGTTAAAAATTTTTGTCATAAAAATGTGTTAGATTTTGACAAATGCTTCTACATCTGTTGAGCCAATGGTGTGGTTTTTGTCCTTTATTTTAATATGATGTATTTTTGGATGTAAAATAAACTTTGCATTTGTGGGATAACTTCCACTTGGTAATGGTGTATGACGTTTTCATATGCTTTTAAATTTGATTTTCTAGTATTTTGTTGAGGAGTGCATCTACATTCATATGGAATATTTGTCTATAGTTTTTTCTTTTTTTTTTTTTTTTTGAGACAGTCTCACTCTGTCACCCAGGCTGGAATGCAGTGGCATGATCTCAGCTCACTGCAACCTCAATCTCCCCAGTTCAAGCAATTCTTCTGCCTCAGCCTCCTCAGTAGCTGGGAACACAGGCACCCACCACCATACCCGACTAAGTTTTTTGTATTTTTAGTGGAGATGGGATTTCACCATATTAGCCAGACTGATCTTAACTCCTGGCCTCAAGGATCCACCTGCCTTGGCCTCCCAAAGTGCTGGAATTACAGGTATGAGCCAACATGCCCAGCCTATAGTTTTTGTTCTTTGTGATATTGTTATCCAGTTTTGGTATGAGGGTGATACTTGTCTTAGAATTAGTTGGAAAGTTTTTCTTCATTTTCTATTTCTTAGAAGACTTTGTGAAGTATTGGTAGTAATTTTCCTTAAATGATTGGTAGAATTCATGTGAAGCCATTTGATTCTAGGCTTTTCTTTGTGAGAAATTTAAAAATTTCTAATTCAGTCTTTTGTTCTATGTCTATTCAGATTATCTATTTCTTCTTGAGTCAGTTTTGGTAATTTGTGTCTTTCTAGCAATTTATCCATTTCATCTAGGTTAGATAATTTGTTGTCATACAGTAGTCCATAGTATTCTTTTATAATTCTTTTTATTTCTCTAATGTTGGTAGGGATGTCCATTCTTACCATTCCTGACTTTAGTCATTTGAGTGTTCTCTATTTTGTTCTTGGTCAAACATCTAAAGATTTCTAAGTTTTATTACTCTTTGCAAATAAGCAAATTTTAGTTTTGTTGATTGTCTCTAATTTGTTGTTCCTTCCTTCATCTTCCTTCTGATTGCTTTGAAGTTTTCTGTCTTTTCCCTTAGTTTCTTAAGATGGCAAATTATGATATTGATTTCTTTCTAAATGTAGGCATTTATGTATTTACATATCAGCTATAAAAATTCCATGTGTTTTGACATGTTATGGTTCTGGTTTCATTCATCTCAAAATATTTTTTAATTTTTCATGTAATTTCTTGTTTTACACCTGCTATTTAGCAGTATGCATTTAATTTCCATATATTTGTGAATTTCCCAAGTTTCTGTTATTGATTTTTAATTTAATTTTATTTTATGAGATAACATATTTTGTTTGATTTTAATCACTTTATATTTATTGAACGTAGTTTTATGGCCTAATTCGTAGTCTAAACTGGAAAAAGTTTCATGAGGATTTCAGAAAAAAGTATATCCTGTTGTTATTGAGTGCTTTTTGTTATGTCTAGGTGGTTTATAATATTAAGTATTTTATTTTTCTGTTGATATTCTGCTTAGTTGTTATATCCGTCATTGAAAGTGGGGTATTGAACTATCCAAATATTTTCAGTTGTCAATTTCTTTTAGTTATGCCAGTTTTAAAATGAATATTTGATATTTTGACTTTATTTATTTTTATAAACGTAGAAATGATTGCAAAGAAAATTATTGCTACCTAATACACTTAAATATATTCATTTAAGAAAATATCTTGGCTGGGCATGGTTGCTCATGCCTGTAATCTCAGCACTTTGGGAGGCTGAGGTGGGCAGATCACTTCAGATCAGGAGTTTGAGACAAGCCTGGCCAACCTACTACTGGGGAAGCTGAGGCAGTAGAATCACTTGAACCTGGGAGGCAGAAGTTGCAGTAAGCTGAGATTGTGCCACTGCACTCCAGCCTGGGCAACAGAATGAGACTGTCTCAATAAAACAAACAAACAAACAAACAAAAAACTCAGCCATTTCACTGCTATTGTTTTACAATTTAATCACAACAGGAGCCAATCTTTCCTGACTTTTTTTTTTTTTAAACAAATGATGTATATATTACTCCTACATTGCTTCATTTCTTCTACTTTCCTTTTTGCTATGACTATTTACTATGACTAATTAATATGTGAATTATTGCTTTAAACAATTATTTCTTAAATCAGATGGGAAAAGAGTTGCAAACAAAAAATACCATTACACTGACTTTTATATTTACCCTTGTAGTTGCCTTTTCTAGTGTACTTTCTTTCTTAATATGCATTTAGATTACTGTCTCATGTTCTTTCATTTTAACCTGAAGGACTCCTTTTAGTGTTTCTTGTAGGGCAGGCCTGCTAGTGACAAATTCTCTCTGTTTTTGTTTATCTAAGAATGTCTTAATTTCTCCTTCACTCATAAAGGATAGTTTTGCTGGATATAGAATGCTTAATTGACATTTACTTTCTTTCAGCACTTTGAATTTTCATTGGCCTCTAGTTTGTATGTGTTCTGATGAGATGTCAGCTTATCATCTTGTTGACAATCCATAATATTTGATGAGTTGTTTTTCTTATTACATTCAAGATTTTCTCTTTATCTTGGGCTTTCAACAGTTTGATTGTAGCTTGTCCAGGTTTGGAAGTCTTCAAGTTTATCCTTTTCAGAGTTTGTTGAGCTCCTTGGATGTGTAGATTAATATTTTTAATGAAATTTGGGAAGCTTTCAGTTATTATTTCTTCCAGTACTTTTTATGTCCCTTTCCTTTCCTTCTGGGACTCATATTATGCATATGTTGATACACATGATGCCATCCCACAAGTCTCTGAGGTCCTGTTCTTTCTCTTCTTTCTTTTTTATTTTTGTTATTCAGACTGGATACTCTCAATTGACTTGTTTTCAAGTAAATGATTCTTTCTTTAATCACCTTAAATCTTCTCTTGAGTCCCTCTAGGGAATTTCTCACTTTAGTGATTATACATTACCACTTCAGACTTTCTGTTTTTTTTTTCATAATTTCTGTCTCTTTCTTGATATTTCCTATTTGGTGACACAGCATTCTCATGCTTTATTTCAATTATGTATACATGATTTTCTATAGTTCTTTGAGCATATTTGTAATGACTATTTAAATTTTGTGTATGTGTGTGAGTTTTCCCTTCCAAGATGGCCGATAGGAATATCTCTGGTCTGCAGCTCCCAGCATGATCAATGCAGAAGATGGGTGATTTCTGCATTTCCAACTGGGGTATCTATTTCATCTCACTGGGACTGGTTGGACAGTGGGTGCAGCGCATGGAGGGCAAGCTGAAGCTGGGCGGGGTGTTGCCTCACCCAGGAAGCACAAGGGGTTGGAGGATTTCTCTTTCCAAGCCATGACAGACCGTAACTGGAAAAATGGGACACTCCCACCCAAATACTGTGCCTTTCCTGCAACCAGCAGACCAGGACATTCTCTCCCATGCCTGGCTCGGCAAGTCCCATGCCCACGGAGCCTTGCTCACTGCTAGCGCAGCAGTCTGAGATTGACCTGCGAGGCTGCAGCCTGGCGCAGGAAGGGATGTTCGCCATTGCTGAGGCTTGAGTAGGTAAACAAAGTGGCCAAGAAGCTAGAACTGGGCAGAGCCCACCACAGCTCAGCAAGGCCTATTTCCCCGATAGACTGAAAGTCTGTGAGCAGGTCATAGCTGAACAAAAGCCAGCAGAAACTTCTGCAGAATTAAACGTCCCTGTCTAACAGCTCTGAAGAGAGCAGTGGTTCTCCCAGCATGGCATTTGAGCTCTGAGAACAGACAGACTGCCTCCTTAAGTGGGTCCCTGACCCCCATGTAGCCTAACTGGGAGACACCTCCCAGTAGGGGCTGACAGACACCTCATACAGGTGGGTACCCCTCTGGGATGAAGCTTCCAGAGGAAGGATCAGGCAGCAATATTTGCTCTTCTGCAGGCTCTGCTGGTGATACCCAGGCAAACAATGTCTGGAGTGGACCTCCAGCAAACTCCAACAGACCTGCAGCTGAGGGACCTGACTGTTAGAAGGAAAACTAACAAACAGAAAGGAATAGCATCAACATGAACAGAAAGGACATCCACACCAAAATCGCATCTGTAGGTCACCAACATCAAAGACTAAAGGTAGGAAAAACCACAAAGATGGGAGAAACCAGAGCAGAAAAGCTGAAAATTCTAAGAACCAGAGTGCCTCTTCTCCTCCAAAGGATCACAGCTCCTTGCCAGCAACGGAACGAAGCTGGATGGAGAATGACTTTGACGAGCTGACGGAAGTAGGCTTCAGAAGGTCAGTAATAACAAACTTCTCTGAGCTAAAGGAGCATGTTCTATCCCATCTCAAGGAAGCTAAAATACTTGAAAAAGGTTAGACGAATGGCCAACTAGAATAAACAGTGTAGAGAAGACCTTAAATGACCTGATGGAGCTGAAAACATGGCATGAGAACTTTGTGATGCATGCACAAGCTTCAATAGCCAATTCGACCAAGTGGAAGGATATCAGTGATTAAAGATCAAATTAATGAAATAAAGTGAGAAGAGAAGTTTAGAGAAAAAAGAGTAAAAAGAAACGAACAAAGCCTCCAAGCTTTATGGGACTATGTGAAAAGACCAAATCTACATTTGATTGGTGTACCAGAAAGTGACGGAGAGAATGGAACCAAGTTGGAAAACACTCTTCAGGATATTATCCAGGAGAACTTCCCCAACCTAGCAAGGCAGGCCAACATTCAAATTTAGGAAATACAGAGAATGCAACAAAGATACTTCTTGAGAAGAGCAACTCCAAGACACATACCTGTCAGATTCACCAAGGTTGAAATGAAGGAAAAAAACATTAAGGGCAGCCAGAGAGAAATGTCAGGTTACCCACAAAGGGAATCCCATCAGACTAACAGCAAATCTCTTGGCATAAACCCTACAAGCCAGAAGAGAGTGGGGGCCAATATTCAACACTCTTAAAGAAAAGAATTTTCAACCCAGAATTTCATATCCAGCCAAACTAAACTTCATAAGTGAAGGAGAAATAAAATCCTTTACAGACAAGCAAATGCTGAGAGATTTGTAACCACCAGGCCTGCCTCACAAGAGTTCCTGAAGGAGGACAAAATGTGGAAAGGCACAATTAGTACCAGCCACTCCAGAAACATACCAAATTGTAAAGACCATCAATGCTATGAAGGAACTGCATCAATTAATCGGCAAAATAACCAGCTAACATCATAATGACAAGATCAAATCCACACATAACAATATTAATCTTAAATGTAAATGGGCCAAGTGCCCCAATTAAAAGACACAGAGTGGCAAATTGGATTAAGAGTCAAGACCCATCAGGGTGCTGTATTCAGGAGACCCATCTCACATGCAGAGACACACATAGGCCCAAAATAAAGGGATGGAGGAAGATCCACCAAGCAAATGGAAAGCAAAAAACAAAACAAAACAAAACAAAAAAGCAGGGATTGCAATCCTAATCTCTGATAAAATAGACTTTAAACCAACAAAAATCAAAAGAGACAAAGAAGCCCATTACATAATGGTAAAGGGATCAATTCAACAAGAAGAGCTAACTATCCTAAATATATATGCACCCAATACAGGAGCACCCAGATTCATAAAGCAAGTCCTCAGAGACCTACAAAAAGACTTAGACTCCCATACAATAATAATGGGAGACTTCAACACCTCACTGTCAATAATAGACAGATCAATGAGACAGAAGGTTAATAAAGATAAACAGGGCTTGAACTCAGCTCTGCACCAAGCAGACCTGATAGACATCTACAGAACTCTCCACCCGAAATCAACAGAATATACATTCTTCTCAGCACCACGTCACACTTATTCTAAAATTGACCACATAGTTGGAAGTAAAGCACTCCTCAGCAAATGTAAAAGAACAGAAATCACAACAAACTGTCTCTCAGACCACAGTGCAATCAAATTAGAACACAGGATTAAGAAACTCACTCAAAAACACACAACTACATGGAAACTGAACAACCAGCTCCTGAATGACTACTGAGTAAATACCGAAATGAAGACAGAATTAAAGATTTTCTTTGAAACCAATGAGAAAAAAGACCAATGTACCAGAATCTCTGGGACACATTTAAGGCATTGTGTAGAGGAAAATTTATAGCACTAAATGCCCACAAGAGAAAGCAGGAAAGATCTAAAATCGACACCCTAACATCATGATTAAAAGAGCTAGAGAAGCAAGAGCAAACAATTCAAAAGCTAGCAGAAGGCAAGAAATAACTAAGATCAGAGCAGGACTGAAGGAGATAGAGACACAAAAAAACCTTTCAAAAAAATCAATGAATCTAGGCGCTTTGTTTTTTTTAAAGATCAACAAAATTGATAGACCGTTACCAAGACTAATAGAGAAGAATCAAATAAACGCAATAAAAAACAATAAAGGGGATATCACTACCAATCCCACAGAAATACAAACTACCATCAGAAAATACTATAAACACCTCTACGCAAATAAACTAGAAAATCTAGAAGAAATGGATAAATTCCTCAACACACACAACCTCCCAAGACTAAACCAGGAAGAAGTTGAATCCCTGAATAGACCAATAGCAGGCTCTGAAATTGAGGCAATAATTAATAGACTACCAACCAAAAAAAGTCCAGGACCAGATGGATTCACAGCCTAATTCTACCAGAGGTACAAAAAGGAACTTGTACCATTCCTTCTAAAACCCCTAATTTATTTTATGAGGCCAGCATCATCCTGATACCAAAGCCTTGCAGAGACACAACAAAAAAAGAGAATTTTAGACCAATAGCCCTGATGAACATTGATGCAAAAATCCTCAAAATACTGGCAAACCAAATCCAGCAGCACATCAAAAAGCTTATCCACCATGATCAAGTCAGCTTCATCCCTGGGATGCAAGGCTGGTTCAACATATGCAAATCAATAAACATAATCCATCACATAAACAGAAACAACAACTAAAACCACATGATTATCTCAACAGATGAAGAAAAGGCCTTCAACAAAATTCAACAGCCCTTCATGCTAAAAACTCTCAATATACTATGTACTGATGGAACGTATCTCAAAACAATAAGAGCTATTTATGACAAACCCACAGCCAATATCATACTGAATGGGCAAAAACTGGAAGCATTTCCTTTGAAAACCAGCACAAGACAAGGATGCCCTCTGTCACCACTCCTATTCAACATAGTGTTGGAAGTTCTGGCTAGGGCAATCAGGCAAGACAAAGAAATAAAGGATATTCAATTGGGAAAAGAGGAAGTCAAATTGACTGTGTTTGAAGATGACATGATTGTATATTTAGAAAACCCCATCGTCTCAGCCCAAAATCTCCTTAAGCTGATAAGCAACCTCAGCAAAGTCTCAGGATACAAAATCAATGTGCAAAAATCACAAGCATTCCTATACACTAATAATAGACAAATAGAGAGCCAAATTATGAGTGAACTCCCATTCATAATTGCTACAAAGAGAATAAAATACCTAGGAATACAACTTACAAGGGATGTAAAAGACCACTTCCAGGACAACTACAAACCACTGCTCAACTAAATAAAAGAGGACACAAACAAATGGAAGAATATTTCATGCTCATGGATAACAAGAATATCATGAAAATGGCCATACTGCCCAAGGTAACTTATAGATTCAATGCCATCCCCATCAAGCTACCAATGACTTTCTTCACATAATTGGAAAAAACTACTTTAAAGTTCATATGGAACTAAAAAACAGCCCGCATTGCCAAGTCAACAATAAGCAAAAAGAACAAAGCTGGAGGCATCATGCTACATGACGTCAAACTATACTACAAGGCTACAGTAACCAAAACAGCATGGCACTGGTACCATAACAGATATATAGACCACTGGAACAAAACAGAGGCCTCAGAAATAACACCACACATCTACAACCATCTGATCTTTGACACACCTGACAAAAACAAGAAATGGGGAAAGGATTCCCTATTTAATAAATGGTGCTGGGAAAGCTGGCTAGCTATATGTAGAAAACTGAAATTGGATCCCTTCCTTACACCTTATACAAAAATTAATTCAAGATGAATTAAAGACTTAAGCGTTAGACCTAAAACCATAAAAATCCTAGAAGAAAATCTAGGCAATACCATTCAGGACATAGGCAAGGACTTCATGACTAAAACACCAAAAGCAATGGCAACAAAAGCCAAAATTGACAGATGGGATCTAATGAAACTAAAGAGCTCCTGCACCACAAAACAAACTAACATCAGAGTGAACAGGTAACCTACAGAATGGGAGAAAATTTTTGCAATCTATCCATCTGACAAAGGACTAATACCCAGAACCTACAAAGAACTTAAACAAATTTACAATAAAAAAAATTAAACAACCCCATCAAAAAGTGGGCAAAGAATATGAAGAGACACTTCTCAAAAGAAGACATTTAGGCACCCAATAGACACATGAAAAAATGCTCATCATCACTGGTCATCAGAGAAATGCAAATCAAAACCACAGTGAGATATTAGAATGGTGATCATTAAAAAGTCAGGAAACAACAGATGCAGGAGAGGATTTGGAGAAATAGGAATGCTTTTACACTGTTGGTGGGAGTGTAAATTAGTTCAACCATTGTGGAAGACAGTGTGGCAATTCCTCAAGGATCTAGAACTAGAAATACCATTTGACCCAGCAATCCCATTACTGGGTATATACCCAAAGGATTATAAATCATGCTACTGTAAAGACACATGCACATGTATGTTTACTGTGGCACTATTCACAATAGAAAAGACTTGGAGCCAATCCAAATGTCCATCAACGATAGACTGGATTAAGAAAATGTGGCACATATACACCATGGAATACTTTGCAGCCATAAAAAAAGGATGAGTTCATGTCTTTGCAGAGACATGGATGAAGCTGGAAACCATCATTCTAAGCAAACTATCACAAGGACAGAAAACCAAACACCACATGTTCTCACTCATAGGTGGGAATTGAACAATGAGAACACTTGGACACAGGGCAGGGATCATCACACTCCGGGGCCTGTCAGGGGGTGGGGGGCAGGGGGAGGGATAGCACTAGGAGAAATACCTAATGTAAACGATGAATTGATGGGTGCAGCAAACCAACATGGCACATGTATACCTATGCAACAAACCTGCATGTTGTGCACATGTACCCTTTAAACTATAATTTAAAAAAACAACTTTTTTTGTAAGTCCAACATCTGGGCTTAGTTATGGGGTAGTTTCTGTTGGTTCATTTTTTTCTGTGTAGTTAGTATGGGCCATACCTTATTGTTTCTTTGTACATCTCATCTTTTTTGTTGAAAACTGGAACCCAGATTTTATTTCCCTCTCTCCTCCCCCAGGGTTTGTTGTTGTTGAAGGGTTTAGTGACTTTGCTAAAATAATTTTGTAAATTTTTCATTCTTTGTCAAATATGACCACTGAAGTCTGCTCAGTTGGCTTAGTAGCCAGCTTATAGTTGGACAGAAATTTTCTTAAATGCCTTAAACCAGTAAGTCTGTCATTATTTGCCAAGGGGCTATGTGTGTATGTTGTGGCATACTTTAAACATACTGAGTTTACAACTCTGCCTTAGTCTTCATTTCCCGCTTGCTCAGTATCTGTAGATTATCCAGAGTTTAGGGATTATGGCTTTATCAAGTTTTTCCTGAGTATGCATGAAGCTCTGCACATGTACATGGACTTCTCAAGTCCCAGCAATATGTAAAAACGTTTCAAAGCTGTTTTAGATACTAATTCCTCAGATCTTCCTTTTAAAGTCTATGGCTAGCCTGTTGTTTGCCCCAACTGGTACCAATGCCTTAGGAAACTGTGATGCTACAGAATTGTCACTGATTATTCCACAAAGTCCTGGGAATAAGACTGTTCACACCAAGTGAGTACTAAATCAGGTCAAATAAAGATAAGCCCTGACAACAGAGTTTTCCAGGGATCTGCCAGACAGGTCAAATAGTGACCTTTGGAGAGTCAAAATCCACTCTTTCCCTTCTTGTGGCTACTAGGCTGCTGGTTTTCACAGCTAGCATAATTGCAAGACTGGTGATTTTCAATCCTACTGCAGAGCTGGGGACAGAGGTATGATAGGCAGAATAATGCACCCCCTCCCCCTAAATGTTTATGTCCTAATACTCAGAACCCATGAATATGTTATATTACATGACAAAGGGGAATTATGTTTGCAGATGAAATTGAGTTTGCTAATCAGCTGAAGTTAAGATAAAGAGATCATCCTGGATTAGCTCAGTGGGCTCAGTGTAATCACAAAGGTAAAAGTAGATGAGCCAGGCGTGGTGGGTCATGCCTGTAATCCCAGCACTTTGGGAGGCCAAAGTGGGTGGATCACAAGGTCAAGAGATTGAGACCATCCTGGCCAACATGCTGAAACCCCATCTCTACTAAAAATACAAAAATTATCCAGGTGCGGTGGCACGTGCCTGTAATCTCAGCTACTCAGGAGGCTGAGGCAGGAGAATCGCTTGAACCCGGGAAGTGGAGGTTGCAGTAAGGCAGGATTGTGCCACTACACTCCAGCCTGGCAAGAGAGCAAGACTCCATTTCAAAAAAAAAAAAAAAAAAAAAAAAAGTAGATGAAAAAGGCAGGAGAGAAGGTTAGAGTGACATGATGTGAGAAGGACTCATTGTTGGCTTTGAAGATGGGAGGAGGCCATGAGCCAAGGAATGAGGGCAGCCCATGGAAGGTTCGAAAGGCAAGGGAATGCATTCTCCCCTAGATCCTTCAGAATGAAATGCAGTTCTGTCATAATCTTGACTTTAGCCCAGTGAGATCCATGTCTCACTGAGCCCTACAGAAATGTAAGGTAATAAATTTGTGTTGTTTTAAACCACAAAGTATGTGGTAATTTCTGAGAAATGAATGCAAGGGAGTTTAAAATAGGGCAAGTTAAAATGCCACAAAACTGTTCTGCTGAGATTCATTTTTTCTTGAATACATATCTTTTGGATTGTTGTAATTTCTTGGTTAATTTTCAGAGTTCTGAAAAAGTTGACTTCGAATATTTTCCCCCAGGGTTCCTGTTGCATTTTTGGAGTGGAGCCTTGGAGGTCCTTATTCCCCTTTCCACAATTGCTTCTAGCAGACAACAGCTTTTAAATGGTGTTTGTTGAAGTCCTAGGAAGTCTGCAGAATGTTTTCAAAGGGCATTTATTATAGGAGGCCAAATGATGGCAGGTGAGACTCCAGGTTCTCACCCAAAAAGTTTAACCTGAAGCAAAAGCCATTTTTATGTGTTTAATGCATTGAGCTTTTATTTCAATTTTATTTGAAAGTTTCTTTTTTTTTCCAATAATAAACAAATTTGAAAACTCTTCTCTTTCCTTTTGCCCTGTCTTTTCACTTGATTCTTGTAATCACAAATGAGATGTGTTAAAAATCATAGGATGATCACTTCGTTTGTCTTGGGCCAAGCTTGCTCAGCATGAGTCATTGCATTGTTTGAGGCAGAGGTCGCTGGAAGATAGCTGAAGATATAGGAACACAGACACAAGCAGGTCATCCTATGAAACTGTCAATCAGCCATGAACTGGCTGACTGAATTAGGGTAGCTAGGGTAAGACGTATCAATCTGAATTGAAGAGAATAGAGAGCAACATAAACAAAAGTAGAAAAGAAAAAAAACAACAACAAAGACATCAACAACGATTAAGTCTTTGTAAACTTATAAAATTGAATAGAATCACATATAGAGAATCAGAGCTGAATGGGTCTACAGAGGTCATTAGGTCTAAGTACCCAATTTATAGAGGACCCATGTTGTTCTTCAGCTCCATAATGACTGGAAGTTAAAAATAGCTCTAAAACCTTCTGGAATAATTCCAAAGACATAGAGCAGAGTTAGTGGTGAGGTTGAGGACCCCCTCTGAGGGGCCTTGTGCTCGAGGGCTATAGGCATCATCCTGGGGCAATTGCTTTTGACTCTGAGAAAGATAGGGCTGACTTTGAGTTCCATCCACAGACACACTTGTGGGTTTTTTGTTTTGTTTTGCTTTTTGAGACAGGGTCTTGCTCTATCGCCCAGGCCATTGTGCAGTGGCACAGTCTTGGCTCACTTTAACCTCTACCTCCTGGGCTTAAATTAAGAAATCCTCCCATGCTCAAGTGATCCTCCCACCGCAGCCTCCTGAGTAGCTAGGACTACAGGCATGCACCATTTTTAAGTAGAGACAAGATCTCTCTATGTTGTCCAGGCTGGTCTTGAACTCCTGAACTCAAGTGATCCTTCTGTCTTGGCCTCTCAAAGTGTTGGGATTACAAGTTTGAGCCCCCACGCCTGGCCTACAGACATATTTGAATTCCATTTCTAATTACTAGCTGTGTGACCTTGGGGTTACATAACTTACCATCTGTGAGTCTTGTCTCACTATCCTGAAAAGAAAGCAATACTTAATATATTCCTTAGGTGTAGGGTGATGATAACATATGTAACTTTGGTTAGCACATGGCCTGCACATGATAGAGCTTCCCTTTCTTGACCTATTAGATGAGGCTTTGGTCAAAAATCCAATTACAGAGATTAGTTTCTGCCAGAAGAAATGATATATGAATACACAGAAACACAGTTAGTGTGACATCATTTATGGTGTCTATATATCCAGCCATTCTGTTAAGTAACAATTTCCAGATAGTTTTCAGAGTAAACTTTCATTTTCAAAAGAATGAACTTGGCTACGTGAAAATATCCTTTAAATAAGAGGTTAAAAAAATAGGCTGGGCACAGTGGCTCATACCTGTAATCCCAGCATTTTGGGAGGCTGAGGCAGGTGGATCACTTGAGCTCAGCAGTTCAAGACCAGCCTGAGTAACATGGCAAAACCCCCTCTCTACCAATAAATACAAAAGTTAGCTGGACATGGCACCCTACTGTAGTTCCAGCTACTTGAGAGACTGAGGCGGGAGGACCACTGGAGCCTGGGAAGTTGAGGCTGCAGTGAGCCATGATCATGCCACTGCATTCCAGCCTGGGTGACAGAGTGAGACCCTATCTCAAAAAAATAAGTAAATAAAAATTAAAAATAAATAAAGCCAACGATTCTCTTTCAACATAAACCTGGTAGACATTGGCTGGTTGACCACTTCTGCAATCACAATGCTTCTCATCCATGCCTCCATTCCCCACCTCAGGGATGCTTGGTAATGACTACAGACACTTTTAATTGTCAACAGTTTTTGGGACAGCTTCACTGGCATCTAGTGAGTAGAGGCCAGGGATGCTGCTTTACATCCTACAATGCACAGAACAGCCCACTCCCCAAAGAACAATCTGGTCCCAAATGTCAACCATGCTGCTGTGAAGACGTGTCCTAATGTGATGTAAGTTTTTAATGGAGCTGAGCTCCTAAGTGGCACAGTCTTCTTTGACTGAGTGCCCCCATCTTGCTATCTATAGCAACATCTTTGTGTTATTGAACACTTGCTGGAGCTTACAGGGTTTCATTCTCCTCCTGACAACCAGGCTGTTGAACTTGTGCTAATGCCCATAATTAACTCCTATCGTCCAGGCAGAGACAACACCCAAATTGGCCAGACATGTCACACCAGGGTTACAAACAGCAGGCAGGCCACCTCTCTTACCACTGCTTCCTCTGAATCTTTCCCTCCTCAGATGATGTGAAATGATTGGGGTCGGTGGGTGGGGTAGAGAGGGTGGAGAAAGTGGTTGTTATTGGGGTTACAGTTCACAGGGAAAGGCAGGCATTCGTGGTGAAAAGTTACTTTCTTCTTTTCCTGTAACACCTTCTCCTCCTCCAAAACAAGTAGACAAGTGAGGATTTGGAAATTCTGCAAGAAGTCCAAGACTGCCATTCTCTTTCCCAGGTTGATGTCTGTGTAGGTGAAGTTTGGCTGATGTTTTCTTTCCTTTGCTATCTGAATTTGGGAGATGGGTTGGGGGAGGGTGGTGGAGGAGGAACTCATATTTTCTCTGTTTGCGTCTCTGGTGGACACTGCAGTCCAAGAGGGATGCCCTCTGGGCACGGTGAGGCAGCCACATGCGAGAAGCCGATGGTGAGAGCTGAAGAGAAGAGAAAGTCAAACCTTAGTAGGAATTTCCATCTCAGGGAATTGTGCAGGGGGCACCTAAAGAGTTTCCCAGAGGACCCCCCATCCCAACCAGCACCCCCAAAAGGTGTAGCCAGATGGAGTGAGGGCAGAGGAGCCAGTCAGCATTGTAGAGGGAGACAGTCACAGCCAGAGAAATAAAAGAAAACCTGTCCTGTTTCTGCAAACTCCTAATCCCTCCAACCAACTGGAGAAGGTACGTCTTGAAGAGACAGGAAGGAAATCTCTTAGAGCAATAGAAGGACCTCCCTCCCTCCACTCCAAGGAGTCAGGCACCTGCTCAAACCTCCTGTAGACTGGGGAAGGGAAGAGGTTTAAATTGGGGTTAAGACTGAAATTTAAGTGGGACTGGGATTTACTAGCTGGAAGAGATCAGAAACTTAGGAAGTCTGTCATACTTTTTGGGAAGAGACGGGAAAGGGAGATTCAGTGGAGCAGAGATCAGCAAACACTTTCCGTAAAGAGCCAGGTATGAATAATTTAGGCTTTGTGATCTATCAGTGTCTATTGGAATGACTCAACCCTGCTGTTGTAGCACAATGGCAGCCATAAACAATATGTAAATGAGTGGGCACAACTGTTTTCCAATAACACCTTACTTACAAACACAGGCATCTGAGGCAGGCTATGTTTGCCAACACCTGCGACAGAGTATGACTGGAGGCAGAGACTGGAAAAACTAAAAATCTTTATTTTGATAATGCGTCAGCCAGTTCCCGTTAAAAAATCAGTTTCCAC
The DNA here is from genome assembly GCF_009828535.3 of Hylobates moloch. Lineage (NCBI taxonomy): Eukaryota > Metazoa > Chordata > Mammalia > Primates > Hylobatidae > Hylobates > Hylobates moloch. The sequence continues at coordinate 51,132,805 of NW_026652284.1, read as the reverse complement.
AATATGTCCCGAATCTCGTCGGGCCCATGTATGCTTCCTCTGTGCTGCCTTCCCCAGCTGTCCTGGCTGGGAGCATGCATGCCCTCTTCAAAGGTTCTTCCTCATAGGACTTGCTCCAGGCTTCTTTATCTGCAGACTTGCAGGTCTCACACACTTTTGTGTTTTGCCATATTGGTAGATTTGAAAGAACTTCATGAAGTTATGCACTTTTGTTTGTATTATGAGCCAAATGTGCTTTCATGTTTCACAGCCAACTTAATTTATTGAATGAAAAAAATAAAAAATCAATATATAAACTTTAAAGGCAGATGGCATATTCTTTTTGTCCACCGCATATTAGATTACCACACACTTACTGCCCACTGAGTGGCTTGAAACCACACACATTTGCTACCTCACAGTTTCTAGGGGTTGAAAGGCCAAGAGTGGTGTGACTGGGTCCTCTGCTCAAGGTCTCACGGGGCTGCAGCTGAGGTGTTGGTGAAGGATGGGGTCTCACCTGGGGGCTCGACTAGGGAAGAATCCACTTCGCCACTTGTATGGCCATTGGCAGCTTTCCGTCCCCTGCAGTCCAGTCATTTTCCTTTTCTTCTATTTCACTTTCTGCAGTTTCCGTTACCTGCAGTGAGCTGTAGTGCAGAAACATTAAATGAAAAATTCCAGAAATAAACAATTTATGTTTTAAATTGGGTGCCATTCTGAGTCACATGATGAAATCTTGAACCATCTCTTTATCCTGTGTCTCCATGCTGGTAGGCTTGTGTGCTGTCAGTCACTCAGTAGCTGTCTAGGTTGTCAGATCAAACCAGCGTAGTATAGATAGGTTTGGGAGTATCCACAGTGTCAGGCATCCATCAGGGGCTTGGAATGTATCCTGCGAGGACAAGGGGGAGCTGTGTTTGTAGGAAGGAGGGCTTCAGTTTCCTTTTCTTTTTTTTTTTTTTTTTTTTTTGTCTGTTTGTTTGAGAGGGAGTCTCACTCTGTCACCCAGGCTGGAGTGCAATGGTGTGATCTCAGCTCACTGCAACTTCTGCCTCCTGGGTTCAAGTGATTCTCCTGCCTCAGCCTCCAGAGCAGCTAGAATTATAGGCACCCACCACCATGCCCTGCTAATTTTTTTTTTTTTTTTTGTATTTTTAGTAGAGACAGGGTTTCACCATGTCAGGTCTCGAACTCCTGACCTCAGGTGATCTGCCCACCTCCACCTCCCAAAGTGCTAGGATTACAAGGCATGAACCACCACGCCTGGCCAAGCTTCAGTTTTCTACTGACTGGAGGCAGAAGGCTGCCCTCAGCTCCTTGCTACATGGGCTTCACCAACAGAGTTTTTTATCTAATTGAGCCTGCAAGGAGAGTCTCTGGCACAAGTCTACTGTGAGATGGAGCCCTACAGAGCTTTGGCAGCCACTGAAACGACATCTCCCCACCTTGCCACATTCTATTGGTTGTCCTGTCCACCCTCAAGGAGAGAGGTAGCACCAAGGCACACAGTCAGGTGGTGGCGTTTGTTGTTGGTCCTACAGTCTGTCTGCCACAGATGGCAAAGGTGTTCATATGTTCTGCAAAACCCCGAATTGAACTAATTAGTAGCAAACTGAGGAGCTGACTGAGGTCCTCACCCTTGCCCTGCCTGAGTATAAGAAGAGGAAGGAAGCAAATTCATTTCTCCCTAGCATCTCCTGCAGACGAAGTGGTCTCCAGGCCTCCCTGTCCACGGTTGACTGAAACCAGCCCCAGTGAGGAGCTTCCTCACAGGACTTGCTTGGTCTTCAAGGGAAATGTTCCTATTTTTAAGGAAATTTTAAGAAGAGTTCCTATAATTCCATGTAGCTAGAAACCTGTCTACTCATAGAAGCTGTCACATCAGAAAGGGCTTTTTTATCTGGACAACAACAGCAAAAAAATCCCAGCCAGTCAAGTTTTTCTCTATAGGGAAACTGAGGCTCAGAACCAAAGACCCCAGAGGGTGGCTTGGAATGATGGTAGCAGAGTTCTGGGTCTCCCAAGGCACTGGCTGGGATTTGACTCCCAGATGCTGCCATTTCTATTTCAGTGGCAGGGGATGTTAGAGCAGTCCTGAACTTTGTCACCAACCACTAGCCACAGAGTAGCTCTGGCAGAAGAGTGGGAAAATCAGAGGAGAACATTGTGCCCCTTCGTAGCAAATGAGTTCTGAAGAGATTGTCTTAAAGTTCAAAGTATTTTTTTTTCTGATGTGAAAACTTTAAACTGCTGTTTGCATGTTCCATGAAAGGTATTTTGTTTTTTACATTTCTGGTTTCATCAGGAAGAAAGCTGTGTTTTAATCTGTTAATACCTTGTAGAATTATTTAGTCAGTTCAGACCATTAATTCCCCTCTGTCCCAGTTCGGGCTGCTATAGCGGAATACCATAGACTGGGCAGCTTATGGGCAAAATTAATTTCTCCCAGGAGGTTGGAAGTCTGAGGTCAGGGTGCCAGCATGGTCAGGCCCTGGTGCGGGCTTTCTTCGGGAATGCAGACTGTGGGCTTCCCATCGTATCCTCACGTGGCACAGAGAGAACTCCCTGGGGTCCCTTTCATAAGGGCACTAATCCTGTTCACAACGGCTCCATCCTCATGACCTAATCACTCCCCAAAGGCCCCACCTTCTAAGGTCAGGACATGGGAGGATGTGTTAGGATTTCACGAAGTGAATTTTGTGGAGACACATTCAGTCCATTGCATTCTTTTAACCAAAAGGCTATGTTCTTGATTTAGGACTTGCACATTATAATAGTAGTTTGGGGTAATAAGGAAGGGTTTAAACCTGGAGCTGTTCTGAAAAATAGAATACACACCAGTGCATGGGGTAAGTATTTTAAATGAATCTTAAATTCTTGTTTGTGGAACAGTGGTTCTTAAACATTAGCACGCATAAAAACCACCAGGGAAGTGTGTTATAAAAGTAGATCCCAGGATTCCATCCCAAGATCCTGATCCATGAAGTCTGCTAAAATGCTCTGCAGTTGTTTGTCTTTTGATAAGCACCCAGGTGAGGTGAGGCAGGTGTACAGAGCTGTCCTGAGAAGCCTGGCAGCCTCTGTGTCTCATCCAAAGCCTCGCTTTATAGATGGAGAGCTCAGGTCCAGAGAGGTGGATGATGCGCCCACATCTGGGCAGGTCATAAGAACCCCAGCTCCACTCTCAGGTCAGTCAGTATTCCTCTCAGGTTGTCATTTCTCACAGGAAGATTTCTCCTGATTTATATTTCAAAGAGAAGAGGCACTGCAGGAAGATGGCATAAAGTAGAATTTGAAGAAAGTTCTGAAACTGATAACTTTGCAAAAGTGAATAAAATTTTAAAAAATTAACTACTGTTCATCAATTCGGTGTCTTGAATTGTTCCTTGCAGGACGGTTAGAGAGATGGGGAAGTCATAAAAGAAAGCAGGCTCTCTCCTGACACTGCATTTTTCCTCTGCTGCTCCCACTTCCCTCCTGTGTTACCTCGGTGCCCCTTGGAGATTTGCTCCTTGCAAACCATGCACCCATGGGCCCTCAGGGCATGCTTGGAGCTGGCCTTGAAAAGCAGCCCAGGAGCATTCCTAGTGCTGCATAAATGCTGGTTACGAGACCAGCAAAAGCACTGGGACTGTGCAATGTCAGCCCACATGGCAGGATGATGAGGGCCAAGGACCCTGCCTGGGCTTGAGCCATGCTTTGCTGTTTATCTTCGTCAAAGGACTTTTCTTTCTCAGTTGGTCTGAATTCTGAAAATCAATATTTTAAACGCAGAGGACAAAATAGAATGAATAAAATTAATTGTCACATTGGGAAGGGACATCATTCTGGTGAGATTTGAAATCACAAATTAGTTATCGTTTTTAGAAAGCTGAAAGAAAATGGCTTTGATGGAAGAAGTTAATTGAGCAGTTTAGTTTCTTCCCTCCTGAAACCTAATTCAGAACCTGAAGTAAAGGGATAGTCCGGGGACAGTGCCCTGGGAGCTCTCTGTGAACAATGGTGCTCTTGGGATCTGTGCTGACACGTCCAGCCCCAGAGCCAAGAGCAGAGCCGGTCTTGGCCTCGATGCCAGTGTGTGTCTGAGAGATGGCACCCAGCAGGCGTCTCACACAGCCTCCTCTGGATGCCATCACAGGCGGCTTGCAGTAAAGGAACATTTTGCCATTAGATGATAGAATCTTTTCTAAAAGTTGGCAGAACTCCACAGTTCCACCTGTCAAGTTCAGCCTCCTTAGAAATCCCTCAATTAAAACTGGGCTCAGGACTAGAGGTGTGCTTGTGTTGCTGGGTTTGACTTGGACTCCACCAGCCAGGGAAGGTCCCGCCTGCCTTCGCTGTTTGTTGCAGTAACACGTTGCTCACAGCAAGCTGTCTTGGGGGTGTGGTAGAGCTGAGATGCGAGAATGACTCATAAAACAAATCTCAGGCTGGGGACTTGTTCCTATGGGATTCCCACGTTACGTGGGAAAGTGTGGAGCACGCTGTACACATCCATCCTGGAGCCAACTGTTTGGATGCTGTATTGTGAGTGATTGGTCCCTGAGTGCAGGCAAAGTGTCAGGGTGTTTCAGCAGCAACACCCACGTGGGGTAGAGTTGGAAGAAGTGCCAGCAGCTATGTCATGCATCCATTTTTAATAGTTATCTAATTCCATTTTTCTAGCCTGAGTCAATCACCAAAAAGGTTGAGAAATTTCAAAGCTGGGTATATCAGATTTGTATCAGATGTTCAATTTCTTATAAAACAAACAGCTTTAAGAGCGTTCTGGTAATACATACTTTAGAGACAACTATATGTTTTAAAAATAAGTTCTTAAAGTTGTTATCAGTTTATGTCATAAAACTGATGATGGCAGAAATATGCCTTTATTTTATATTAATTTTTTTATATTTAAAAATATATTTTTAATTTAAATTTGAACTGTTTAGTTTCTTTTTTCTTTTTTCCTTTATGGATTTGGCAAATGGAGTATGTTTAGTTTTTAATGTGAGACTTAGAAACTTAGACTGCAGCTCTTTGAAAAAGATAATTTCTAAAGCACTTAATTTAAGATTTGGTATGACTTTGTTGTAATGCAATGTTGACAGACATAATAGACATATATTAATTTTTTAAAGAGAAAGTAAACTATTTTGCTTTACTCTAAAAGGCTTAGGATGATATTAAATGTGGCTTAAAATAACTTGTACATTAGTAATAGCTTTAATTTTAATATTTCCATGTTTATTAGTGGAGACCACTTTGATCTGAGGTGCTCTGCTAGCTTTTTATTTAAACCAATTTTGGTTATGAACTAAGTGGGAAAGATCACACATTTTTCTGTTTCGACTGTTCTGAAATCACTTTACTTAAACACTCTACAAATAACACTGACTAGTTGGCCAGTGCCAATGAAATTGACATATAAAGGTGGCCATGAAGTCTTGCATGTCTTCTCACTTTAGTCTGGTTCCAAGGATAAATACCTTGGTTTCAAATCCAAATTTATTCACTTTCTTAAAAAATACGCTATTTGCATGTATTTTTAAAGCACATAGGCCTTTTTTTAAGCCAACATTTTGAGGAATCAGGGTGGTACTCAGAGGCATTGTGTGTGGACTTGGACACAGCTGCTTTCTTCTCTACCTGGGGTCTGCTGATGGTATTTGATCCCATAAGAGAGGGCAGAGGTGGGCAGTGGCTTCCTTCCCAGTGATCCCAACGCCTGGCATGGCTCTAGCAACATAGCAGGTGCTCAGTAAATATTTGTAGAACCAGTAAGTGAAATGCTTGATAATTTCATTTTTTAATTAGTCAATTAATAAATAACAACTTTGGGAAAAAGTGCTTAGTGTGATGACAAATGGTTCACTGCTTCTGCACTTACTGGTCCTTTTCCCACCTATAGGCAGCCGTCATAGCGAAATACTTCAGAGGTACTTCTCAAACCAACCTAAATTTTTTTCCTTTTGTATATGCCTGTATAATATATGATTTATATGAATATATCATTATATACAATTATAAATAATATAAATATATACTTTGAGTATATTGATATGACATATACATATACGTGGTTTTTATCCATTTTCCTTTTGGAAAGGCAAATGATACGGGACTAGAAAGGAAATTGCCACAATGCCAGTGTCTGCATGGTCCTGCTTGCTGCCTGCTTTTTCTCAGCCCCCAATTTCTTTGGTTGAGGCTCATTTTCAAAAAAATTTGTCTTGGGAAGACTGAGGCAGGAGAATTGCTTGAACCGGGGAGTCAGAGGTTACAGTGAGCCGAGATCACACCACTACATTCCAGCCTGGGTGAGAAGAGCGAAACTTCATCTCAAAAAAAAAAAAAAAAAAAAAAAAAAATTGACTTGATTCAGCTACTTAAAAAACCCTTAAGAAGACACAAGTTTCCAGCCACTTTGCACCAAGTTCTCAGTAAAAATTAAAATGTCCTCAAGAAAATGAAATGGTCTGAACATCCATTTTTGGGTGCTTCTATGTATGTGTTCTTTCCATTTTTTTATTTTAATTTTTAGTTTTGGGGTACATGTGCAGGATGCGCAATATCCAGAATCTACAAGGAACTCAAATTTACAAGAAACAAACAACCCCATTAAAAAGTTTGCAAAGGATGTGAACAGACACCTCTCAGAAGAAGACATTCGGGTTTTTATAAACAGTATTAAATGTGTTTGGCTGTTTTGCGTAAGAGTCAACCAGGAAAGAACCCTAATAAATGTCGTTTTGCAGAATGGATTAGGCATTGAGGGCAGTGCCAGGTTCCCATCCTATCAACAGCGTGAGAAAATTTCCCAGGGTGTTCCATGGCTGGGAACCTGCTGTGCCGCTTTGTCCCCGGCCACTCGTGGCCCATCCCTAGAAGCCAACAGCCTCGCTCAATCCGGCGCACCTGCAAGCCTGGCTGGAGGCAGCTTTCCCACACCGCTGCTGCCGCTTGGCTTCCTGGAGATTGTGAAACCTGTTTATTGAGTGTGTTTCACGGCAAGGTATGGATTATGCATTTCCCACGAAGCCCTGCCCTTTCTGTTAGGGTGAATAATTAGTTCATCGAGTTAAATTTTACTGTGTGGCCTGCCAAAGCTTTGAATGCTGTCACTTTCTAGGGGTTGTTTCTGGTCACTCAGAAGAGTTTGATACAACAAAGTTCTTTGATCCTCTTGGGAATCAGATTCAGTTTAGTGGCACTCATTCAGTATGTCTCTACTTAACAAACTCACAGATCAAAACAAGTAGGTCTTACACCTCCCAAACACATCCTGCCTAGGATAAGATCAAAATAAAGCCATTGCCTTGGCTGTCACCACAGAGCACCTTCTCTGTCTCAGGCCACACTGCACTGCTGTGGAAAGGGGGTCCCTGATGCTGGAGATTCAGGCTCTGACACTCTGCACGGAGCCATCTCTCTACCTGACTTCATCACGTGGCCCCTTTGTCATGTCGAAATGCATAAAAATTTGTGGAAACCACCCCATTTGGGGAACTTGTTTTTTCTCTTCTCAAAACTCAAATTTGCTGAGATGATCCACCAGCACTGGGTAAGTGGGGACTAACAAAATTGAGAGGGAAGAACCAGGACGCGTCTGAAACCACAATGTTTGAGAAGCATCATTCGCTTCTTTTTATCTTGCTGTACCTTTGCCCTAACCTCAAGCAAAACTCTCTATGATGGCTTCCATGAACAATCAGTTACAAAGATTAAACAAAATATATCCTTGAATGCACTTTCTGTGCGTGGATTCCTCTCTCAGATGCACTCTTGCTCCACTATGTGGGCCTCTGACTTCCACTGGGTTGAGGGGTGCACTTGTGAGGAAGGGGCTGGCCCAGGGGACTTTAGGAGGTTAGGGGGTGGCTGTTCTCGGGGTGGGCATGGTGCCCTCTCAATCCAGCACACAGAAAGTAAAATAGCTCCCTTAGTCCTTTATTATCATGTGTTCCAATGCAATCTATTATTTTTTAGTGAAGAACAAAAAATAAAACACATGAGGGTAAATTTGGTTTTGTCTTTGTGCCGGATCCTCAGGAAAATGGAATCAAGTGCTCTGTCTTCTCACATCACCCTACTGCTTCCCACTGGCTATACTGATGACCCATAGGGTCATTCATTTTTCTGAATAATGCAAGTTGTAACCTATATGAATGGTTCAAGATTTGACTGCTGTTTGAGTCTGTTTCATGAGAAGTTAGAAGTTCTGCATTAACTGCTTTTGCATTCAGTGCTATTGTAAACCTTTGGGGTGTGCAGGGTTCACTCATTAATTATTCAAACTCGTGGAAGACATGATATGTATCAGGCACTGTACGAGATCCCGGGACACAGTGATGAACAAAATCGCTCTCTCCTGACTGGTGTAGTAACTCTACAGCCTGGTGAGAAAGAAAAAACTGACCTGAGGGCAGAAAGTACTCGATAGTCCATTTGCGTGTGTTTTCTGTTATCTTAAGTATTTTAAATTATATTTCGGTATCGTATTATTTAGCATATACAATATAAAAGTACATGTACATACTTTGAAATGAATAAATATATATGTTGCATAGATGAATTAAATGGATTTTTTCCTAACAAATGAGATAAAACAGATGTGGGGGTCCTGTCTGAAGGATGGTCAATGAATGAAAGTCAGCCAGAAGGCAGAGAGGCTTGGTTCACATAGCTCACAGTAGATAGAGCTTCCACTGAGTTGGCAGTGATGGGAAGTGCAGTGAGCACCCCTCTGGTCCTGGCTTCTGTGTCCTGATACACACTGCTGCTGTCTGCTTGGAATTTCCTTTTGCAGCTTGTCCACCCAATTCCCACGCATTATCTCTGGGCTTGGCTGAGCCGCCTCCTCCATGCAGCCATCAGGGCCGCGGAGGCAGGGTGCAGACCTGCGCCTATAGGCTCCTTAGTTCCTGAGATAAGCGGCGAGGGCACCGCACCGCAATGCCACTGTGCCCTCTGCTCTGTGGCTGTTGGTGGTGGCATTGCCCCTCTGTGACAACACTGCTTCTCATTCTTAGCCTCTTTTCCCTGTGGGTCGCCCCGCACTGTGATAGTCTCTGCACTTCCGAGATGCCAGATGCCAGCTCCCTAGAGGTGGAAAAGCCTTGAGGAAGAGAGCCCGTGCAGGGTGTGGTCACTCCAAGTTTGCGGCCAGGAAGAAGACTATGGAGCTGCTGTGAGGGGTCGCCCTGAGCTGAGGGCCCCGGGTCCCATATGAGCCGCAGTGGACAAGGGGCGAAGTGTGTCTCTGCTGGGAAACTGGCAGAGGTGCTGAAAGCTAATGAGGAGTGCAAGCTCACTGGAAGACAGCAAAGGGGGCACGTTTTCGTGTGTATCTCTCTTTCACTGAAGCTCATTGTATACGGAGGTAGTATTATTATTATGAAAACTTTTGCATGTAGTAAAATACCATTGATCTCTCTTGCCATAAAAAGATTTGAAGAGGTTCAGCCATTCCAGTCTTCAGGGTGAAAACTGGTGTCACTTTTTAGACCTACTGTCCACTGTAGATTCCTTATGTAAACTTTAGGACTTCAGTGACTTGACCTCATTGCCAGGCTTAACTCCAGGCTCTTCGCATTTGACTGGCTTTGTGGTCAACTATCCAGCCTGAAGCTGCACTTGTCATTGTGTTACTGTTTTTTACCTGAATCCTAATTTACCACAGAACATTCTGGCTAACACTGTGAGAAGTTAGTCAGGCCAAGGTAGGGAAAATTGAGAGGTGAAGCCAGCTGAGCTTCTGGATGGGGTAGGGACTTGGAGAACTTTTGCGTCTAGCTAAAGGATTGTAAATGCACTAATCAGCGCTCTGTGTCTAGCTAAAGGATTGTAAATGCACCAATCAGCACTCTGTAAAATTGCACCAATCAGCACTCAGTGTCTAGCTAAAGGATTGTAAATGCACCAATCAGCACTCTGTGTCTAGCTAAAGGATTGTAAATGCACCAATCAGCATTCTGTAAATGAATGAATCAGCACTCTGTAAAACAGACCAATCAGCGCTCGGTAAAATGGACCAATCAGCGCTCTGTAAAATGGACCAATCAGCAGGATGTGGGCAGGGCCAAATAAGGGAATAAAAGCTGGCCACCCCAGCCAGCAGCCACAACCCACTTGGCCCTGTTCCATGCTGTGGAAGCTTTGTTTTTTCGCTCTTTACAATAAATCTTGCTGCTGCTCACTCTTTGGGACTGCACTATCTTTATGAGCTGTAACGCTCACTGCAAGGGTCTGTGGCTTCATTCCTGAAGTCAGCGAGACCACGAACCCACTGGGAGGAACAAACAACTCCAGACGCATCAGCTTTAAGAGCTGTAACACTCACTGCGAAGGTCTGCAGCTTCACTTCTGAAGTCAGCGAGACCACGAACCCACTGGAGGGAAGCAAGGAAGCAACTCCAGAGACATCTGAACATCTGAAGAAACAAACTCTGGACACACCATCTTTAAGAGCTGTAACACATACTGCGAGGGTCCACGGCTTCATTCTTGAAGTCAGCGAGACCAAGAACCCACAAGAAGGAATAAATTCCAGACACAAAATCACCAGGAAGGCTTAGTGTAAGCAGTTAGAAAAATGAAACCATAAGCATAGGAGGCTTCCAAGTGAGTCAGAAGGAACTGCAAGCCAGTCTCTGCACTCCTCTTGAAAATGTGTCCTCCTCAGATTTTCATGCTTGTTCTTCATTATAAGCCTCTGGACTAAGGGGCATCACTGGAGTACATGTCAGCCATTCATAAAATGGCGTGGGTAGATGGCAAGCTGTGTGCAGCACGTAGGAAAAGCTGAGTCTTCCTCACTAGTTTGTGCCAGATGCCCTGGTGGACCTGTTTGTTTTTAATCACAAGAGAGTTGCCCAGCAAGGGGGCCTGGAAGATTCCTTCCTTAATGGAAAGCACCAGGACTTCAGTTACTATTATGATACAGCATCAAAAGCAAGTAAAACAAAACAAAACAAAACATTTTCCTCATATTTTCCTGTGATCTATTACAAGGCACGTTTCTAAGTTTTGCTTTATATGGCTTGTGTTTCCTAGTCTATTAGAGTAAGGCACTTGTCTTAACAAATAACTCTAAAATCTCAGGGTTTTAATGCAGTGGTTTCTCACAATTTGCATCTAGACTTGGAGATGATAAGGGCGGTGACAATTGAGTGGACATGCGGGATGGAGGGATGGGCAGTGCTTGCTCCACAGAGTCACTCAGAGATCCAGCCTCTCTCCACCTGCAATGTCAGCCATTGTCTACAGCCAGGTTTCTCAGTCTCAACACTGTCAACATTTGGGCTGGGTAAATAATTGTGGGCACTTTCCTTTGCACTGTAAGATGGTCAGCAGCATCCCTGGTCTCTACCCACCAGTTGCCAATAACACCTTGCCCAGTTGTGACAACCAAAATATCTCCAGACATTGCCAGTGTCCCCTGGGGGCAAAGTTGCCCCTAACTGAGAGCCAGTGGTCTAGGGCCTCCACATCCTCCCTGGGCTCCTGTGAAATGACAGGAGAAGCACAAGTGACGAGAGAAGAGAGAAGGAGTGGAGGATCACACGGAGGTTTGCCAGCCAGTGCTAAAAACCGTGTGTCTCACTTAACCCACATTCCATTGGCCAGACATAGTCACATGACAGTACAAAGAAGGCTGGGAGTTGCAGTGAAGCTGTGAAAAAATAGAGAGAAAACGCCTAAAAGACACAAGTAATATTTTTACTTAAAATGACAATAATAGATTGTATAATAAATGAATGTTCTGATTCTCTGCAAATAATACCTATCTTCACATATTTCTGAATTTGTCTTCCTGGTCAATTGCAGCTGATCTTTGGTGAAGATATATCTATATATAGATTTTTTTAAATCGAAAAATTTTTAAGAAATGAGACAAGGTTTTGCCATGTTGTCCGGGCTGGTCTCAAACTCCTGGACTCAAGCAATCTGCTCACCTTGGCCTCCCAAAGTGCTGGAATTACAGGTGTAAGCCACTGCACCTGGGCAGGCAGATATCATATATTGTGCGTGTATGTGTGTGCATGTATGTGCACACATGTACATATACAGACGTAAACGCTTTTCCCTACATAATGTCTCTGTACAATGCAGTTATCAACTCAAGCAGCAGAGACTGATAGGAGATGTAGCAAAACAAAGCAAAGCAGTGGGTCCTCCATGGCTGGAACATAAATGGAAGGGATTTTAATCACTGTCTACTCGCACATAATTGTTGTGGGAAAGCCTTTTGAGACTCGTTGAAGGGGAGATTCTAGAGAGGGGAGCCATAGGCTCACTCTAGGTGACAGGTCCTATAGTGATGGAGACCTTAATGTCTGCCCGTATTTGGCAAAGGTGGAGCGATCTATCTACACTGTAAAAATGTGTTGAAAAGTGTGCTTGTAGCAGGAGAGAATGAACCAAATAAATGTGGTATATCTGATCTTATGTATTAAAATAATATATATGGTTTTGGTTTTTTTGAGGTAGACGTGGCTTGTAAAAACAGGTTTAAACATTGAACAATTGACAATGTTTACTGACTTAATTTCATGCAGGCTATTGTACTATGTGCAGGGGAGGGGTACAGAGGAAATGGAAGTCATGGCCCATGTACTTGAGGAATTTACAGGCTAATAGATTACATACACATGCCAGGGAATAGGGAACATGTTGGCTGACAGCCAGCTGGAGATCTGTTTGCTCGTTCACTCCATCTTCCTATATTTTCTGAGCAGTATCTCACACCAGAATAAGCAGGCCAGTTTCAAAGAGCTCTTCTTCAAGTAGATGAGTATTCTTGTGTCTTTTATCATAAATACCAGACCACTTAGAGATTAGGCATGGGTTACATGGGCAGAAAGAGATGAGTGAAATACTTTTTGAGTAAATTAAATCAGTGTGGATTATCACTCAGGGTGCTTTTGATTTTTCACCACTCTCTTTTACTATTCCCAGATCTGTAAAAGTCCCCCATAAGTCAGGTTTCTGCCAGAAACAGGTAACTTTAATTTCACAGTTTATTTTGCCCACGCAATTATTGCTCAAGTCCCTGATGGGGTTTGTGGGCCGGCGGCCACTATCCCAGGCTGTTTCATTGAGGACAGGCCTGGGCTTCTGCTCTCCTGGGGAGCACAGTCTTTTTCTTAACGGGAGGGATCTTTCCTGGGAGGAGAGGAAAATCTCCATATATGAAGTGGAGTCTTGAAGCCCTACATAACTCAGGGTCCTGCCATTCTTCGCCTTTGTTAAACAGGGGGAAAACCAACCCAACTCAGCTATTGAAGAATTCCTTCAGATGTCCCCTGTCCGTTTCCTCCCCACTCTTACTGATGCTGACTCTAGGCAATAACTGATTAGCCAGGGGAGGTATAGGAAGGGTCCTGCAGGACAAATGCCTCCGCCTCCCATACTGCAGCACCAGAACCATGGGGCCTTCACAGAGCAGGGTCACTGGGCAGCAAGAGCTTTTAAACATATTTGGTTATTTTTGTTTGAACTCATGTTGGAGGAAAAGACCCAAGTGAAATAACATAATACCTATTCAGGTTAACATTGGCTGAAACTCTATTTTTAGCATGCGAATTCCTTCATTTCCCAGGTTTCCTGTAATGGCTGAACTTTTTGTGTAAGCTGATCAGTTCCCAAAAAGCTAACTGAAAAATAATCTGAAATAGAGCTCCTTTTCAAATAAACTAACAAGGACTTTTGGGCAAAGGTACTTATTTCATTTCATTTTAGTTAAATAGTGTTCTGTTTTTAAATAGAGGTGGGCTTGTGAAAAAAGCTGATTTACTGATTTCCTGGCCCTCCACAAAGTACCATTACACGCATTATCTCATTAAAATCTTACAGGAAAACCCTTGGAATAAGCACTTCTTAAAAATCTCTATGTATGAAGAAATGAGATCTGAAAGACTATCGCAGTCTATTTTGTGCTGCTGTAACAGGATACTACAGGCTTGGTAATTTATAAAGAACATAACTTTATTTCCTCAGTTCTAGAGGCTGTGAAGTCCAATATCAAGGTGCCAGCATCTGGTGAGGGCCTTCTTGCTGCATCAAGCCATGGTGGGATGGCAAAGAGAGAATGAGGGAGAGCAAGAGATTGAACTCACAACCTCAGGATCTTTAATAAATTGGCATTAACCCATTCATGAGGGTGGATCCCTCAAGACCTAAATACCTCCTATTAGGCCTCACCTCCCAACACTGTTGCACTGGAGATTAAGTTGTCAACACATGCTTTTTGGGAGGCACATTCAAACCATAGCAAAGATCTTAGAGCAAACTGCCAAGGTTACAAAGCTGGTACATCTAGGGGCCAGAACCTGAATCTAGGGCCACATACTCTGAGGTTGGTTCTTAATGCTCACAAAGCTAATGCTTTAATGGGGCCATTTAATGAGGTGGTAGCATAAGGATAGCTCAGGAATTAGTTGGTCATTTAGCTCTCCCCATCCTCCTTCTCTACTCAAGTTTCAAACAAAAATATATTTGGGGTGTATCTGATGTATATTTTTGTTCCCAAAAAGTTCTAGTTGTCTAGCAGATGTATATATATATGTAAATTTTTCTTCTTTTTTTCATCAGGTCATGATATGTTGTTCTTAGTACCTGAAGGAATCCTGTGTGTTGTGCAGTTTCTCTTGAGATCCTAGGTTTGTATTCTTACCCAGTCCGTCAGGGCCTACAGCCAGGTGATGCAGTAAAACCAAGGATGTGCATAGTGCTCAGTTGGAGGTGAGCGCTATGAACTGAATGATGTTCCCTTCAGATTCCTATGTTGAAGCCCTAACTCCCACTGGGATGGTGTTTGAAGGTGAAGCCTTTAGAGAGGTAAGTAGACAACGTCCTGAGGATGGAGCCCTTTGGTGGTATTAGAGCCCTCAGAAGACAGACATTAGAAAGCTTGCTTCCTGTTTGTGCTTGCCACCATGTGAGGATGCAACAAAAAGATGGCTGCCTGCAAACTAGGAAGAGACCCTTTGCTGGACATCAAATCTGTTGCCATCTTGATCTTCCCAGCCCCCAGAACTGTGAGAAATAGGTGTTTGTTGTTTAAACCACCCAGTCCATAGCAATTTGTTATAGCAGCAGAAACCGACCAAGACAGCCCATAGATGGATTTGGTTCAGCTATTCATTAGCCATGTGACTCAAAGTATTTAATTTACCTGACCTCTGTTTCTTCACCTGTTAAGTGGGGGATAACAATACTTATTAAAAGAGTTGTTATAATAAAATAATATAGGGAGGTGTTTTGGAAATGACCAATGTCACTGCAGGCAATAGTTGTTATTGCAATGTTACTATGAATCAAATCTGACCTCATCCCCAAAGAACCATCATCGTGATCTCTAGCTTTGATCTGGACAAATTTCAACCTCGAATCTTGGTAGAATCAAACCAAAGCTGGGTGGTGTTTCGGGAAAGGAACAGGGGTGCAGAAAGAAAACATCTCTACTTGCTTTACCTTCTCACTTTCATGATACAGACTGTAATTACAACTGGGAGGGTTATTAGTAAATATCATTTGGTGATACTTAATATATTTTGTTATTCCTCCTTAGAGGCCCAACTGTAATACTCTGCAATACTTTCTTGTTGGCTCGTTGGGATTTCATTTTTTTCCTACTACTTGTATATGGATAAGAACCTAAATCAAAGCATAGAAAAGTCAGATGGGCTGTTCTGAAATCCATGTAGTTAGAAATTCCTTTATTCTCAAAATGAAGACTTTTCTAGATCATCAGTTAATAGAGATAGGGCCTTTGAGTATTTTGAACAGTTTGAAGAAAATCAGCTGTATAAATTTAGTTTCCCTCAACAAAACAGATTTGCTCGGTTTTCCATATAAATCCATTCCCACGAGAGCTAATTTCTTGTTTCTCCACGGTGCCAGAAATTCTGCTATAGATAAAATCAAAATGAGATTTTTATCCTTTCAGTTGTTGTTCAGTATACATGTGTTCAAGGGTTTTCTAAAAATAAAGCTCCTTGAATCCACGCACATACTTTTATGTCTGGAGAGTGGAGCCAGTGGGTTTAGGAGTATTTGGTCTGTAGGAGAGGAGGTAGGTATCACCTTCATGTCACCTTCAAGTGGCTGTAATATGCTTGTGAAAACTCACCTGCCATCAGATGGCAAGAGCAAGGCAAAACGCCATCATCATCGTAGGCCTCTTTGGGGTTCTAAGAAACAATATAGGGTACATTTAAGACAGATGCCTAAAATACTGGTATGCTCTTCTCAAGAAGTTATAAGAATCTGTAAAGTCTCAGTACACTGATTAAAAAATAAAACAACCCACTGTTCTGCTCTATACTTGCAGGCCTCCATGTCTCAGCTCTAAGACTAGGCATTGTGCTGCCTGCCTTCGCTCAGGTCGCCCAGGCTTCTGTGAGCCCCAAGTCTTTCTTCTCTTGTCAGTGAAGAACCCATCATAGCCCCAGAGCCCTGTGAGGGTAGTCCTGTGTGAATCCAGTGGCCTCCAGCATCTTTGCCTCCTTTGGCCAGGATCTTGGCCCTGGCTGACATTTCCAAGCCTGCCATCTCCTGCAGTACATTCAGCACGTAAGGATGAGCCAGATGCGGACTATACAACACTGTTGCATAACCTGGCCTTTCCTCTGCCTGTGATCCCCGTGTCCCCACCATGAGGTTCTGGAGTTGGTTCAATTAATTGTAGACAGCATACTATATAAATTGTATGAGATGCTCATTGGCAGACACTATGAAGGTTTTCTTTGGGGTTGCTATTTATTTGCGTGAACGTGCCAGAGGTATAAAACTACCTGTGTGTGCACACTGTGTGTGCGAGGCCAGGGCCGCCACACTCTCTGGGGCTCCTTCTGGTTCTGGTTAGGTCCTTGTTGGGACTCTCACAAGCTCATCCGGCCCAGCCCACACAGTTCCAGTAACATGACCAGCAGCCTCCTGGCCAAATTCCTCTTGTGCCGCAAGGAACAGTTACCTCCTCTCAGTACCCCACCCCCTCTTGTAAAAGTAGGTCCAGAGGCAGTTGTGTGAGGAGTGCTATAAAAAGCCTGGGCTGTATCCTGCAGGCAGCAACATCGCGGTTCAGGAAGGTATTTTATGCGGAGGATGGCTCCCTCCAGGGCCAGGAGAACTGGTGGAGAGAGAGACCCCCAGGCAGCTGGCCGCCTGGTGAAGCCCCAAGCTTCCCCCGCCCCCGCAGACAGCCGGCGCCCTTCAGTCTCAGGCGGAGCGTACCCGAGTGTCTGACTGGGGCAGGGGCGGGGTGCTGACGTCAGGCCCCGCGCCCGAGCTCTGGCCAGTGGCTGGGCGGAGCCAGGTGGGCGGGGCGGCTCCTGCTCCGGCTTGCTAGCCGCTAGGCGGCTGGTGATGGATAGCTGGGCTTGAGCCCCGCCAGGCCTCCAAGTCCACCCTGGCGTCCGGGGGCTGGCAGGCCCGCCCTCCGCAAACAGCGGCCTCCCGCCCAGGCCGGCCACCCGCCAGCAGGGCCAGGAGAACTGGTTTGCTCACGTCCCCTGGACCCGCGGCCAGCCAAGGAGCCGCTGCCCTTGGCACCTGTTCTCCGTGCCTGCAAACAGACAAGGCCCTGCACTTTTCTCCTCACTTGTTTCAGGGACTGGTCTGTCTCCTAATTTTCTCTCTACTGCATCATTATTCTCCCAGCTCTGGTTCTCCCAATTAATTGCAAACAGTGTATTGAAAAAGGCATGCTGGGACTGCCGAGCAGGGTTTTCCGCGGAGGGAGGAGCGGTTCCCTGCTGGCGATGCCCGCGGAGGCGAGCCCCTCCCGGAGGCTCTGGAGGAGGGTTTTGGGGAGGAGCGCCGTGCAGAGGCAGCCAGGACTGAGAAAGGCTTCCGGGCCCTCATTCCCACCAGCCTCGCCTCCTCTCCACGCATCTGTTTTCATTTTCTTAGTATTTAAACTTGATTCCGCCCCCACCTCCGTGTCCTCCCACCACTCCCATGAAAGACAGAAGATGGATTTCATCTGTGTCCTGAAAGAGGGCAGGGAACACTCGGTGACTGGATACCCTAGGGAATGCGAAGTGCAAACTGTCGCCTGGGCTGTCTCTGGAGAAAAGTAAAGGAATGTAACAAGTTTTCATTAAGAATCCAACTGAAAGCATCATCATTTTTCCCCGCTCAAACACTCTTTACCAATGACATGTGAGACCTATGAACTAGAAGTTTCTCAGATCTAGTGCCTTTCCCCCCCTTCATTTAAACTTTAACACCGATAAGCTATGGGATCATGAGACACTCATTCCATCTCTTTGTACCTCAGTATTTGGATGTCTAGAAATGGCACAGCCCTATTTACTTCACATGTTTAGTGTACATAATCCGATACACCACCCACATTGTCCTAGTATATGTTCTAAAAGTGGGCAGCAAAAAAATTTGCACAACATTCCTCAAAATGTTCTTTTTAAATTGGGTAAATGTTCTCTTTAAATTGGGTAAATGTTCTTTTTAAATTGGGTAAATGTTCTCTTTAAATTGGGTAAATGTTCTCTTTAAATTGGGTAAATGAGTGTTAGAAGACTCATTTGGGTTTTCTAACCGTCCCGGTGGCTGCCCCCCACCCCCAACATACCTGAGGTCTCCAAATACACAGTCATGTCCCTTCCCAGTCACAGTCTCACAGTTTGGGGGCAGCTGCATTTTATTTAAGTACTTTTAACATACACTTAAAACTAAAAGGATTAAGCACTAAGGTCAAATTGGAGTTTTTCCGGTAGGGTGACAATGATTCGAACTTTGATTATTTTATATCATGGAGATTTCCTAATCTCCCCACTCCAAGAGAAGCCTACATGGAAAAAGAGTCCTTTCCCCTCTATTCCTATAAAATTCACTTCTCCCCAAATTCCTATCAGATGGCCTTGTTGACTTAGGACCACTTAGCAGGAAAGTTGTCCTGTGCTTACTCCTTGAGAAGAGCTTGGGCCTTGTTTCCACTGCACTGTGGGGTGGAAGGAAAAACTGTGTAGCTAGAAGCTTCTTGCCGCAAGAAGTGGGTATTGTGGCCGACTGGTGAGCTTCTTCCCAGAGTTGTTTGAGAAGGTATTTTACTTTTTCTTCAGAGCTACTGTAATGCCTTTGACATGGCACTTCAGTAGGACTTCAAATATTATTGGGGTTAACGTTATTATTGGGGTTAAGTCTGCTAAAAACACAAAGAGCTTTGTTATTTTCACTTGAATATACTCTTCAAAGTTTCATTTGATGAGACAAATTCTAAATTGCCTAATGCAATTACCTAATATAAACTGACAAAAAAAGGAGTGAAAAATTTCAGTTTGTATACTTATATGATTGTATATAAATTCTAATTATTTTAGCATTTAATTAGCTTTCATGGTGTATTAGATGTTATACAGACATATACAATATAAACAACACTTGGAAAACATATGAAATGACCTATTTCACCATAGGGATTTAAAATGAAAATTAGTTTTCTTTGAATCCATTTTTGATTCATTTGAAAAGCTGTGTACCGAAGGGCACAAAAAGATAACAGAATCTAAAGTCAATCCCTCATGAAATATCTAGGTTAGCTCAGTCTCACAAATCAAACCTCATGTTCAGTGTGGCTGCTCAGCAAACCCCGTAAAAATGGAAACCAACAATGAGAATTGCCTCCCAACCACTCTCTTCTTCCTCTTCCTCCTTCTTTGTATTAAGTATTATTTGAAACCATCAGCCGTTTCTTTGGCCACGGGTAACTGGCAGGAAAGCAGAATGAACCATTTCAGAGCTGGAGAAGAAAAAACTCCGTGACCCTCTTTCATTTTCATCTAAAGAAGCAGCCATTGAAAGTATCCATGTGGTGTCAAGAGCTGCCTGCCTGAAGGGCTCCTCACTGACGACTGGTGGCCCCGGGGGTCCACCCCATTCCCAGCATCTTCAGAATTCCCCGGGGGCTCTGGATAATCTCTCTCCTGGCCTTCCATTGTGAACACTGGAGAAGCTAAAGTTGTTATCAATGCAGCACCTTCACTGGAACTTTGAATGGACAAGGAGAGAAGATTCAGAACCACAGGGAAAGTAAGCAATGTGAACATTCTCAATGGGAAGGCTGTTTTCAGCGGGCACTGGGTGACCCTTGCATTGATAGAAGTGGGGCACAGTATGCTGTTTGTGGAAAAGAAACACTGTACCTTTATTCAGAGCTTGGAAGTTTAAGAGGCCTGAGATTTATGGAAACAAGGAGGGATTTGAAAAAGAAGAAACCTCCCCTTGCCTGGCTGCAGGTGCAGGAGCAGTGGGGCCTCTCCTCCCTGGTGGGGCGAAGAGACCTGCCTCCTGGAAGTCACTGTGAGGTAATGTTCTGGTCTGCAGAACCTCATCTGACCCTCTGTGTATTGGGATCAAGGCCCAGGGAGGAGGTGAAGGCTCCATTTGGGGAGGGCAGGCTTGCTGTCCAGAAATAGAGCTGGAATATGGAGTGGAGCATTTGAAAGGTTCTAGGATAAGCCTTAAAGTGCTATGTTCTGGATTATAGCAGTCTCCTGAATGCTCTTCTGGGTCTCTGTGTCTTTCCTGTGTCTCAGTTGAACTTCACAACAATAAAAAGCTGCCTGTGATAGTGGAATCAGATAATGACTATACCCAGAGTTGCTTGGATGAGTTAGTAAATCTCCCTCAGCTGGATTTGGTGTCAGATTGCTCAGGTTTCAACACTGGCACTAGCTCCGCAATCTTGAGTAAGGTATTGTATTAGTTCGTTGTCACGCTGCTGATAAAGACATACCCGAGACTGGGAAGAGAAAGAGGTTTAATTGGACTCACAGTTCCACATGGCTGGGGAGGCCTTAGAATCACATCGGGAGGTGAAAGGCACTTCTTACATGGCAGCAGCAAGAGAAAATGAGGAAGATGCAAAAGCGGAAACCCCTGATAAAACTATCACATCTTGTGAGACTTGTTCACTACCACGAGAACAATATGCGGGAAACTGCCCCCATGATTCAAATATCTCCCACCGGGTCCCTCCCACAACACATGGGAATTACGGGAGTACAATTCAAGATGAGATTTAGGTGGGGACACAGAGGCAAACCATATCAGGCATTCAACCCCTCTGCACCTTAATTTCTTGCCTATAACATGGACATAGTAAAGTACCTGCCTCATTTGGTGGCTGTGAGGGTTAAATGAGAAAATCCTTGTGATTTAGTTATAATTCTTGCTTGCCAACATTGTAGACGACCACTGGCTTTCCAAAGCAGGGATGAGCTTATGAGAAGGCAACTATCACATGACTGAGGAAGTAGGTTTAACAATGAGCAAGAGCCAAAGCAGCTGGACCTTGACCGTTTCTCATCCCTCGTGGGTAGTCCACTGCTGCTGCAGGGGAGACTGGCCAACTGTTTCTGAAATGAAACCATGACTTCACGAGTCAATGGCCCATCTGAATGGTAGGATGCAAGCCACCAGAGGGTATGCTGAGGGAAAGTGGGACTCATTCCTCACCTTCACTCCTCAATAGGATGGGGATTTAGATGCTGCACTACTAGTTAATGGAAAATGTCCCCTAAGACACATGAAGTGTGTAGGATAATGCTTGGTGTGGGGCCAGCACTCCCTATAAGCCAGTTGTGACAATGATTCATTTTTACATTTCGTGAGTAGTTATGACAATATCTGCCTGGAAAGGCATAGCTATAGCAAAGACCTAGTCCAGTACCTGGCAAATAATACACGCCCAACATGTGCTAGCCGATGTTGTTACAATATAGTATAGATAATCAAAGTTTACAGATACATTAAAATATTTTAGTCTGATCCGTAGCTTCAATGCCCTTTTCCACTAATCATTTTTAAAAATTAATATAAAAGAGCAAATTAGCCACAGTTCGTCTCCCTAGTTTACTTTTCTACTTCGCCATCAACACCTCCTTGTGCCATCCCAGCTTTATAGGAGGGAAAACATTTGCTTAAAGCTGAGTTTTCTCTGAAAAACAAATTCTAGTAAAAAATGGCCACATGACACAGAAAGCAGCCTTTACTCATTTCCACCTTATTTTCTAGATCTCAGGCAAATGCTTGTTTTTAACTTAGAGCAATGTATACTGTCTTGGAAAAAATGCAAATGATACCACTTCCTAGATTTTTCTCAAAAGGTAGAGCTGTGTGTGTTAGTGATCCTCTTAGGTTTTATTTTTTAGTCACATCAGCATTGTGTGTAGGTCCTCCTAGATTTTAGATGAGAACAAATTAATGATTAAGGATTTCAGGTATTTAATATATGTCTTTAGCTCACTGGGAAAAATGTAACCTGTTCCAGGCAGGGATTAGGATCTAGAGGAGAGAAAATGCATTTGGTGTGTGCTTTCCTTTCCCCCTCTGAGAGGGCTTGTGTGTTTCCATATAAGGAAACTGCACATTTGCAAGGTACGTCTGCTGCACAATTTCCATAGCGATCTGTACTTTCTATTCCTCCTGTGCTTATTTAATGTTATTTGCATTTGTTTAGTTTCTGAATTCTCCCTTATGGGATCCACGAGGACAGGAGATGTTGGTATTTTGTGTGCCATGGTACCCCAGGCCTGCCAGTGGATTCGTGCTTAGGCTTCTGAGCCAGGTGACCTGGGTGAGGTGTCACATTTGCTGCTTCCTTGCTATGTTGTGTGTGCCAGTGGCTTCACAGCTCTGAGTCTCAGTTTCTTCATATGTAAAACTGGGGTAAAAATGTCATCTACCTCATAAGGACACGAAGAATGGGAGGGAATGCCTGCAAACTACCCAGGATACTGGAAGGCCTGAAATAAATGCCAGCCAGGAGCTACCAAGGCCCATGAGCTCAGGAAGTGCTTGGCGACTGGCTGAGTTGCAGATAGGCTGTCCAGCAGTGAATGGATCCACCTACCCCAAAGATGGAAAACTTTAGAATCATTCAAGACAAACTAAAATAGCAAGGCCATTTGCAAGAGGCCGTTAGAGACACAAACCTGAAAGGCTCGGGCTTTAGGATGCATGTTGGAAGCAAAACAATGGAAAACATGAGAAGATCCTTGTGAAATGTCCAGGTTTGGAGACTGGCGTTGACTTAGGAAAGCTGACTTGGAAAGCATTTTCCACTCGGGCAGGGGTTTGTTTATAGTGCTCACCTGAAAGCAAGCCAGCAGTTCGAATGGTTTTGAATGATCCTAAACACCTTGGGGGACTTGGGAAGGGGATTTTTGCACACTGGCAGTAACATGGCACCAAAGAGGGTGAGGATCTTAAACAGAGAAAGCTGGCGCTCTTTGTACTCCGTCCGGCACCTGCTCACTCCAGTGAAATGGCTTTCGGGTGGTGGGTGCTGCTTTTTCAAAAGGGAGTTAGGTGAAGATAAACATACAGTGAGGGAACAGACACGTTGGATTTCTGTGCACATCCCACCCCTCACCCTTTTAACAGTGTGTAACCATTTTAAGACCCTAATTAAGGTTTTACAAGTCAATGTGCTTGACTCTGAAGCTCCGGGAGAGAATGCAGCTGTCCATGGGTAAATCCAGGTCGCCGTGCCCAGGCTTCTTTGAACACACATGCCATTTTCCATTGAAATCAAAGCTGCTGAGAGAGTTGGACTGACAGACAAGGGCCTCAGTTACACAGCTTTACCTGTGGCCAAAAGCAGAATAAAGTTGCAAAGTAGAGCAGGTGGAAATTGGCTGTCTAGGCTGGACATTTCCCATGTCCATGGATCCCCTGGGCCACCTAGCTGTGCTTGTGAGCCCTGGCAACCTTGCCCATCCCTTTCACAGGTGCTTCATGGGCTTGGTCTGCCTGAGGGTCTGGGTCTCCCATCTTCCTGTGACTTGCTCCTGTAACTGAGTATTGTTTGCCAGGTTAAATGAGATGCTTCTGCAGCTGGCTTAGTGCCAGTATTTTTCACTGTTGCTTCTGCATTGGCACTGCAAGAAGAAGTAGGCCTTGGGCTTCTGAATGTCCATGCTAGAAGGGCAAAAGTTCACTGACCTATGTTTATAAGTGGTCTGATGGTTAGGAATGTGCTATGGACAAGGCTTTTGGGGGAGGGAGAAGGGATGATAATACTTTGGCAACATTAAAGATGGCACCTTCATGGAACAAAATCCAGGGGGACACCACAATATTGACCACAGTGGGCCTGACCGCAGACCACACTCCAATAATGGACCAGTCACCACTTCCTGAACACAGTGGCTCTGTTTGCTGTGACCATGGAAAGGGGAAGCTGGAGCAAAAGTAGGAATCTCCCAGCTTTTGCCTGTGAGGAACACTGGGGATTTGGGGGCTCTGCCCAAATTGGGCTTCAGATATTTCACAGCAGCAGCTGTTCCTGCGTGGCAGAGACAACAGGAAAGCACTCTCTGGCCCACACTCTGCAGCTGTAACATGGGAAAAGAAGGGCACAGCCAGAGGACTTATAAAGAAACGTCAGATTATTTTTCCTTTGTCGTAAAAACATGTCTTCTCTGTGTTTCGTTCTAATCTGAAATTAGTCTATGGAACACACTGATGCAACTCCCCATTTACACGTGGGTTATCAGGGCTCTAGGCTGCTCTTGAAGAGTCTACTCATCCATTGTAGCCTAATGAAAGCATTCCTTATCTATTATCACCTAGGCACTAATTCAGTGTCTCTGTGCAATTAGATTTGGCTTCAAATGGAATTCATTTCTCAGCAGGACTACTCAGTGAATTACTTTATTGTCTCTTTGTTCCCGTAGTGGGGTCCTTTCATACAGGCACAGGGGGAAATGTTGCTTCTGGGCAAATCCCAGCACAGAGGGCCAGGAAGTGACTGATGGTGTCCTCTGGGCCTTGGTTGTCAGGGCTAGTTCCTTCCTACTGTTTGGCAGCAAAGAGTTAGGAAGAAGAATCCAAAGCTGGTTGCTTTTAATTAAAGAAAATCCCAAAATATGTTGGATGTGGAAATTCATGCTCCATAGTGAGCACTTTCTTTCACTCTGAAAATCTAACCACCCCATTGGGCTCTTGAGCTCCACAGAACATTCCTCTTCTTGTTGTAAGAAAGTGTGAGCAGCAAACATTCTTTTTCAATTGGAGACAGAGAGCATTGTTAAGAATATAACTGTGGTTCGCAAACACCTGCTCACCCTCCCACATCATGCATGCACGTACAAGTAAATTTTTCAGCAGGTACAGGTCTATTTCCCAATTGCTTTAACAGGTAAAAACTGGCAGAATTTCCTGGCAGAACACGTACTTTAATTGTCCTTCTAGCTGATACCTGTTCTGAGTTGCTCCAAGTAGATTCATTATAAAGTCCTCCTATGACCATTCAGCTATGAAGCATTCCAGTGGACTTGCTTTGAAAGCTCAGTGGTTGCACAGACCATATAGAATGAACTGGAGAATTACAGTTGAAAGATGTTTCCCAACCACCCTGGGCAGAACAGGTGTATGCAAAGGTGACCCTGACTCCCAGGAGACAGTGCCTCCGGGAGCTGCAAGTCAGAGCATGAGGCAGAGTTTTCAGGAGTGAGGTGTAAAATTCCAAAGATTTGGGTTCAGTTCAGATAAGCACCCACATGTTTGGGTCTTTAGCAGAAACCTGTCTGAAATGTCTCCAACAGCCTGTTAAAACAGACTGGAAATCTTGCAGCAGCTCCATCCCTCCTGAGGTTTTTGGTACTTCCTGTAAGACTCAGCCCAGAATAGCCTTTCCATGTCTGAGCCAAAGATGGAAAAGTAATGAAACAGCCTTCTCACTTTCCATTGTTTTGTGTTAAAAGATTGTGCTTCTTGGATGGTTGTGAGCACTTTATGCGTAGATGAAGTAATAGAAACGTTCAGACATTGAGGCTCCTGTTTGGTTTCGGAAGTCTGCAGAGGCAGTGTTGGGAGAGGGTTCTCGTTTCACTCAGACGGTTTACCCATAGACAGCCATTTCCCTTGAAGAGGTCATTTTTATTCTGAGGAAGGGGGAAAGTAGCAGAACTGGAGAGTGGTATTTGTGCCAGAGCTCCCAGTTTTTAGGAGGTGATGAGACGACGCTGCTGACCAGCGAATCCGAGTTGGTTCCTGGATACTGCACCAGCAGGCAGCACAGGGATGGGGCTTCCCCGTGGTGGCCCTGCAGGGCTGAGGTGGGGGCTACAGGCTGGGAGCCAGTGGGATTCCCCAGCTTTTCACAAACTCCTGCTAATCACAAAACAGCCATCTACTTCAGCAGAAAAACTGGCTGGTCTTTCCTCATGGGGAGGAGAGACACCACCATGGCTGGCGGGTCCGTTCCCTAAGGCTCCCGCACAGAGCAGCCTCTTTTCTGGGGGGCAGGAAGGCCATGGAAATGAGACCTTCTCAATGGCGATGCCGTGTCTCAGCATGTCAAGGTGCGCTTTCTCTGGATGGGAAGTGTGATAGTCTGTGCCTTAGTGATGGATACAAAACACTGTTGCAAATTAGCTTTAGTTTCCCTGTAAGTCCCCTCTGGTGATGGCCCATCTGATTTTCGAAATTGAAAAGGACTGGCAAACAGCTTGTTAAGCCATTTCCTGCATTTTCCTGTCGCCCCTGTCTATAACTTACATTAATACAACTGCTTGATTCCCAGTTGAGCGGCTTCTCACCCACCTCCTCTGGGGGATGCTGGCCTGGCTGCAGCGTGGGTCCCTCTGCAGCAGAGAGACCAAGGTCAACCAGGAGGCATCTCGTAATTGGGGAGAAATGTGATGGTATCTAAAACCAAATGATAGAGAACATTTGGAAATATTTGAAGAACAGATCAAAGCCTGTGAATTTAATTACTCCACCCTACCTAATTAGCTGCTGCCTGGCTGCGAGGTCTTCCCTGCTGATGATTATTGATGGGCTGCTGCCCTCCGTGCTCCCTTTCCTGGGCCAGCTGCACCCCCAGGGTGGCAGGTTTTCAGAGATTTGCAGATGAGAATTAATGACAGTTTGCGGTGGGGGAGTTGGAGGCAGAATGGCCGGTAAGAGAAAGGGTTGGGGTGGTGGAGGGATACATGTTAGGGGTGGAGGCCTCCTCTGACAGGCTGCGGGCTTGGCTACACCTGTGAGCAAAAGTCATGGTGGTTCAGAACCCGGAGACACCAGATGGACCCACCGTCTCCTATCTGATATGCAAACCTTGGAGGTACAAAACGATGAGGCATCTCCAGGGAAGAACATTCTTTTGGTAGAGTTGGCTGGGGCAAGGCGTGTGTTGGGTGTGGGGTGTTACAGCCTCCTAAGGTGGGGGTCTGGATGGCTCTGTGACCAGGCACCGTGGCTGGCTGGAATTCAGGTTGGTCCACTGTGGGGAGTGGACGCTGGGGATCGAAGTGCCACTGCCCTGCTGACTGGACCTGGGAATTTTCCTGTTTCTCCTGGGTCGGCCTGCGCTGCACAGGGCTGACCCCACCTTTGAGCAGAGGAAATGTCCCTGAGAGGTTGGCTGGCAGTGGGTTCCTCCTCTCCCTGTGGAGCTAACACCACGTGCCTTACACATGATCAGAACAAAACATATCTTTCATCCAACCTCCATAAGAGAAATATTTTAAGAAGGCATTGCATTATTCTATTTGATCAAGTCCTCAAACTTTGCAGATCAGTTTGATGAACACATAGACTCCCATAAAATGATTCTTTTAGATTTCTTGGTCTGATGATTAAAAAGATGGAAAAAAAAGTTGTTTTGTATTTGTTTTTGTGGGCACAAGTCTTCGGTAGATGGTGTATTTTTAAATGCTCACACATCCTGAACCTCTTCACTCACCTGTCTGGTGTGTCCTCAGACCCTGTCTTCTTTGAGGGCACTGCCCTTTCTGGAAGTTTGGGTATAGCAGATATTGACAAAGTGAGTCTGGTTGCTCCAACCCCGTGCCACAAAGCTGACTTTCCATTCAGGATTCATTTTTTTTGTTTGTCTCTCAAATACTTTCCTCAGGAAATCTATTCTGGGTCACCCCTACCCAGGAACCCCACACCTTTCTTGGGGATGCATGTTATGGGCTTTATATCAAGGTCAGGCTTTGGGTTTCTCTTCCCGCACCTGAATTACTTTCCTTATACAGTATCTCAGGGCTCCCTTTTTTCCTTTGTATTTATGCGTAGACTAAGCCTTAGGTCTCTATATTTAAAACAGCTCCTCTATTTCCTATTCCTAAACTTCCTTTATTGACCGCAAACTTCACAGATTATGGGACTTCAACGGGAAATGGGATTGCCCAGCCTGAGCCTCAGGGAGCTCTTGTGGAGGCTGGGTGGGGGGCAGAAAGAGGCCCCTGGGCAGATGCAGCTGGGAGCACCAGGTCCCTGAGGTGGACCATGCACAGCCTTGCACGGCCCACCTCAGATGGACCCTACCCACAGCAGGGTTGCAGCCACACCAGCAGCTCTTCCAGAAACCCTGATCTGTCCCCTGGGGTCCTTGCTGTAACTGGCTGATTGTTTTCGAGTTGTACTACTCTTCTAAATAGCACTTTGGAAATTCTGCATTTTATTTTCTAGAGAATTTCACTGGCCTGTCTTCTCTGCAAGAAACCCAGTCTGGGAAACCCACCAGAGTGCAACCAGCTGGTGCATTAGTGCCAGAGGTAAGGTGAGTTGCAGACCTGCCCCCTAGGTTGTCACGGGGGTGCAGGAGGGTCCTGGAAAGTGTGGAGAGAAGCCAGCACCGTCCTCTGCCATCCCCTCCTCAACAGCACAGCTGAATTCACGCCTACCTGTTTAGGGGAGCTGGGAGTAGGTGGTGTACTTGGCTTTCTGGGCCTTTTCTGACCTGGCCAGTCACAGGTTTTCAGTCTCCAGATCAAAAATTGACCTGGCCCTTGGCCCTTGCCCTTTAATCCCTACACTGCCCGGGGCCCACATGCGGAGCAGCCGGGTCTGTGGAATGCATGCCTCCAACTCGGGCTTCCTAAGCTTTGTTTGTTTACCCTGCGCACATGTGTCTGCCGCTGAAGCAGTCAGAGTGGGGGTTTTCACTTTTTCCTTTGGGTGTGTAAAAAGCACAGACATTTCATGTTTATTATTGTTGAACTTTTCTCAGCTAAGCTGAAGAAATATATCGAGATGGTTTATTCTCAGGAGACTGAGTTCAGACATTTCACGACGTACAAATAATTATCTTTTACATAAGCCACTTATTCTATGTCTTCTTTGTTTACAAAAAATTTCCCTTATTCAATGTTAATAAAACGACTAATGCACACTTTAGGAGCTCAGTGACTAATCCTTTATTCTTGACCTAATCTCACATCTTTGGTGCTAAGAACATTCTCATTCCCACGTAATATTGGTGCACTTCACAAATCTTTGCCCAGCCCCACTGTGTACTTGTGTACTACACCAGGGGCTGGGGATGCAGTGTGGAATGAGACAAAGACTGACTGTCTACCTGGGGTTCAGTCTCAGTGCCTTCTCCAAATGAGCTTGTCTAACTACTCTTTGAATGGCAATGTGAGTCAGAAGGCCAAAGGGACCTTAATAAATCATAAAGCCGTAAATTAATTTCTTCTACAGAACTTTAATCCCAGGTCTTTTTAAAACTTACTGGCCATTCATTCTGTGACTAGGAGCTTCTGTTAGTTTTTCAAACATAATACATCATGCTTTCTGGGAAGGGCTGTGTGCAGTGGCTAACCTGACCTCCCAGATTCTGGTGTCTCAAAACGCCCAGAGGAGTTTCTGAACCAGAATGTGTGGAGCAGAATTTCTCCCTAACTAGAGGCAGGCTGGTTCCCCTAAAATCCACATGTTCTCTCTGAAAATGTGCAGTATCTATGTGAATCAGTACTTCTGCAAAAGTCATGATTTAATTTAACATTGTTGATTTTGGTTGCCTTTACCGTACACGACGAACATATTCTGAACCCTAAAATAAAATTGGAGGCCAATTCTTCTTCATCTTGTTCCCATAACATTCCAGACTCAGATTCAAGAAGGAGATTGTGCCAAAATGCAAAACTTTTGGGAAACAAGAAAACCCAGGAGGCATTATTAAGCAATCAGCATCTGAAGGTTCTAGGTTTTGGCCCTACAGCTTATTTAAACATGCTTTGGAGCCAGGCTGACCTGGATTTGAATTCACCATTGCCACCTTCTCTGTCACTGGACAAGTTCCTTTGTGATCCAAGTGCCCTCTTCTGGAACATGAGGTGGTTAGGCACTCACCTCACAGGGCTGGGTCCACACACCAGCACCTGGCACAGTGGGTGCTCAATGTGAGCATATTTGCTTTCTAAATTTTTTAAAGGCCAGGCGTGGTGGCTCATGCCTGTAATCCTAGCACTTTGGGAGGCCGAGGCGGGTGGATCACCTGAGGTCAGGAGTTCGAGACCAGCCTGGCCAACGTGGAGAAACCCGTCTCTACTAAAAAAAAATAGAAAAATTAGCCAGGCATGGTGATGGGTGTCTACAGTCCCTGCTACTCAGGAGGCTGAGTCAGGAGAGTCACTTGAACCCAGGAGGTGGAGGTTGCAGTGAGCCGAGATTGTGCCACTTCACTCCAGCCGGGGACAGAGTGAAACTCCTTCTTAAAATAAATAAATAAATAAATAAAATAATTAAAAAATGTTTATAGATGTAGCAGGTACAAGTGCAGATTTGTTATATGGATATATTGCCTAGTGAAGTCTGGGCTTTTTGTTTAACCATCCCCTGAACAGGGAACATGGTACCCATCCCTCACAACCTTCTGCCTTTCCCAGGCTCCAATGTCTATGATTCTGCTCTCAGTGTGAACACATTTGACCATTCCCCATCCTGTTCCTTCCTTCCCTGACTGTAGTCTACCAAATTTAAGAAATGGGATCCCTTAAAAGTTGATCCTATTGTGATCACAGTCAGTGAACTTTTTCTCCTAAGAAGGGAAGAATGTGGTCTTGTGTGGATATTAAGGATATGAAGTGTGTGAGATAATGGTGGAAAGAACACTGAGTTGGATCAGGCCAAATGCATTGATATGGGCCCACTAAACAGAGATTCTGAACTAATTTTTGCAGTGGCTTGGGGAGTTGAAAGGGCTCTAACTGTTGGGCTGTTTGGCAGAAACAGACCAAAAGCCGACAGTGAATGAGTTAGAGATGCTAACCCTGTCATGGCTTAATGCAGAGGAAGGGATTCAAAGCCTTGGGGAGGTTGGAATGCAAGAGAGGATTCGTCCTTCCAGACGTCCTCACTCACCCTGGGAGGGCCCAGAACTCACACCTTTTACCACAGTTATGGGAAATGCATGTGAGAGAGGAGCCCCAGAACGCTTGACGAGCTGTGACTGCTCTTCTCTGTGGGCCACACCCTACAGTGGGGAAACATCCACGCAGTGGGAGTATTGAATCCTTAAGTGGCAGGGGCCAAGTAGCGTCACTGCATGGATGTGGACCCTGTAAAGGATGGCAGAATCCAAGCTGCAATCAGAAGAGCCTGACTCATGCCAGCCCTGGGCATCGGCTGGTGGATCATGGTGTTCTCAGCAGTGAAACACACAGGAAGCCTACTAAATTCTTACTCGAGCTGTATAAGCCTTTAAATTCTGGATCAAGCAAACTAAAGTCTAACTTGAACCATAAAAAGAGAGTCACGCCCCCTCAATCAATTCCCAGGCTTGAGCCAGTTTACAGACTCAAACCCACTGAATGAAGGGGAGGTTGAGTCTCCTTGAACAAGGACCCTGGTATGCAGCCAAAAACGTGCACTCCATCTTTCTTCCAGCCTTCCGTAAAGGAACTTACAGCCTTCAGAATGGGACTGCAACGTAGGCCTTTTCCTAGTTCTCCAATCTAATGGCCATTAGGCTTCAGCTGCATCAGCCTTCCTGGGGTCTCCAGCTTGCCAGCCCACCCTGTAGATTTTGGACTTGCCAGCTTCCATAATTGCATGGGTCAATCTTTAAAATAAATTGCCCTCTCTCCCTCTATGCATATATACCTCCTACTGGTTATCTTTCTCTGGAGAACTCCAGTTAGTACAGATATAGTACAGTCATTATACACAGAGCGAGTGGATGTCACTGTCCACTCACCCTGGGGTTGCAAGTTCAGAGGGTGGTGATCCCTGTCTGCTGCCAGGGTGAGCTGTGTGACCTGGGGACACTGTTCCTCATGTGCTTGGCATGGCCACTTGTGCTCTTGCTCTCTCCTTGCTCGTCCCACACTGGCCCAGACTCACTGCCTGTGCCCCTCCTATGGCGTGCTCATTCCCTACCTCTGCACCTTCAGAGCTGTGTTCTGTGACACTTTGGAAAGCCCAGTTCCCCACTTACCTTCTGGCCCCTTCTGACAGTCACTAACTAGTCTCTGTCCTAGTTCATTTTCAAACACTTAGCAGGACTCTGCTTCTCCAGATGCTCTTCTGTTTAACCTCTTTAGGCTCTAGCTGAACCCAGCTCTGTGAGCCACCCACTCCACTCTCTGTGGAGAGCTCTGCTCCCCACCAGGCTGTGTTTAAGATATTCCCATGGCCTGCTCTTGGCGGGGTCCTCCCTTGCAGGCAGTCAGTTTATCTTCTGCTTGACTGTGGAATTGTAAAGGGTAACGTTTTGTCTTTGTTCTTCTTCTACGTCTCTAAGGAGTACAGGCACCTAAAGTGCAATGCCTGCTGTTGACAGGACTCAAGTAGATGCTGAGTGGTGACACTTAAAAGTCCCCTTTTCTAGAATTCATAAAAAACAAGTGACTTCACCTGTCTGAGTTGTCATTCCTTGGTGCCTTGTTGAACTTTTAGCATCGTCACTGCCATACATGATAACTTTTCAGTGAGGTGCTTCCTGGCAGCAGGGCAAAAAATACTAAAGTCTGACTTTTCCCCCCCATGTCTTACTCCTTCATGCAAGCTCGTCTTTGACATCATGGTTCTTTCTTTGCAGAAGCTCTTCAAGGTTCTTAATGGTGTCTGTCAGCCTGTCTCCCTTCCTGCTGCATTCTGTGGCTTTTAACAAAGGCAGGCATTGGAATGCATGAATATTGAAGAGGTACACGCCGACAGTGTTACAAACACATCTTGAATTTTGAATTTTAAGTTAACATCCAGTAGAGCCAAGTTCTTCTGCATGTGTGCACCGCCCATGAGCCTTAACAGACTTGTAGATTTGTCTCATCACAGGCAAGACACAGGGTAGCTGCAGCACCTGGAGGCCCTGAGCTGCCCTGGGGCGATCACACCCTCCCCCATGCCACCGCAAAGCCATCAGTCTCCTCAGTCATGTAAATAGCATCATACAGGTAGAAACTTTTTGATATTAAACCCTAAAGTATAATAAAAAAATTAAAAAATTAAAAAAAAGAAACCTCTTGATATTGGCGGTGGCTCCTCCTCCTCCTCCTCAAAATAATAATAATGAAAATTATTATTTTCATTTTAGGAGACAGAGATTCAAATAAATTAATTGTATACGGTAACAAAATTCAGGGATGCCAGAGTTGATTCTGAGCCTAGTTCATTTTGAGTTCCAGTCTTACAATTAGAGACTATACAAATCTGTCCCCACACTGGATTAAGAGCATCTTTAAAATAATGAGATATTGTACTTGATAGATTGAAACTTACAATAAATATTATTTGCCTAGTAGCATACAGACATAGTTTGAAATATCATAAAATGGAGGAATTAACTTTGGATATTGGCGTCTTCTGATTCACCCACGTGATTGAGGATATCAGTGGTTTGTTCCTTGTTGCTGCTGACTAGTATTTCATCGTATAGATGTGTCATAGTTTGTTTATTCATTGGTTAAAGGACATTTATATTGTTTTCTGTTTTTCTTGATTATTATTAGAGCTGCTATGAATATCCATTTACAAAATTTTTGGTGAATATAAATTTCCATTTCTCTAGAGCAGGGATGGAAATCTTTTTTTTTTAATGGTCAGATAATACATATTATAGGCTTTTCAGGTCACAAAACAACTCAAAATCGAGGCTACTATGCAGGAACTTTTATAACCACTTAAAAATGTTAAAACGATTTGAAGTTTGCACAAACCATAAAAAACAACAAAATGAAACAAAGCAAAAACAAGTTCCACTTGTTTTGTGAAGTTTTATTGAAATATAGCCATGCCCACTTGTTCATGTATCTTTGTGTGGCTGCATTCTACAACAGGGGAGTTGACTTTCTGTGACAAAGACCTTGAGTCTAAAACATTTACCATCTGACACTTTAAGAAGTTTTCCAACCCCTGCTGTAAACACTTTACATTTGTAAGAACTGCCCAACTTTTCAGGGTGGCTGTGCCCTTTTACACTCTACCAGCGAAGTATGAAAGACTCAGTTTCCCCCATCCTCCCCTGCACTCAGTATTGTCAGTAGTTTTTGTTTTAGTCATTCTAATTTGTGCGTTGCGTAGTGTTACTTCACCATGGTTTTAATTTGTATTTTCCTAATGAATTATGTTGAACATCTTTTCGGTGGGCTTATTTACCATCTGTATATCCTCTGGGGAAATGATAAAGTCTTTTGCACATTTTTATTTTTATTTATTTATTTTTTGAGATGGAGTCTCACTCTGTCACCCAGACTAGAGTGCAATGGCATGGTCTCAGCTCACTGCAACTTTTGCCTCCCGGGTTCAAGTGATTCTCATGCCTCAGCCTCCCAAGTATCTGGGACTACAGGTGCGCACCACCACACACGGCTGATTTTTGTCCTTTTTAGTAGAGACAGGGTTTCACTATGTTGGCCAGGGTGGTCTTGAACTCCTGACCTCATTATCAGCCCACCTTGGCCTCCCAAAGTGCTGGGATTACAGGTGTAAGCCACCGCGCCTGGCCTTTTGCATATTTTTAAAAAATTGGGTATTTGTTTTCTTATGCAGCACTTTGAGAGTTCTTTACATATTCTGGGTACAAGTACTTTTTTGGATATGTAATTTAAAAATATTGTTCCCCAGTCTATAGGATGTTTGTTTTACTCTCTTAACAGTATATTTCACAGAGCAAGAGTTCTTAATTTTGATGAAGTCCAATTTTTTATTTCTTTTATAGATTATGCTTCTGGTGATACATTTAAAAAATCTTTGCCTAATTCCATTCATGAAGATTTTCCTTCATGCTTTTTTTCTAGAAGTTTTATAGTTTATGTTTTACATGCAGATCTATGATCCATTTTGAGGCAAATTTTGTATGAATTGTGAGGTTAATTTGAGGTTCACCTGGATATCTGGTTGTTTCAACCTCATTTGTGAAGGTGACTACCCTTTCTCCATTGCACTACCTTTGCGCCTTTGTCAAAAATCATTTGGTCACGATTGTGTGGCTCTATTTGTGGACTCTGCATTCTGTTCCATTGGCCTACATGTCTATGCCTCATCAAGACCACACTCTCTTCTTTAACGCAGCTTTCCATGTGAGCCTTAGAAATGGGAAGTTCTTCACATCTCTCCTGAGCATTTACCTTGCATGTTTCACGGGCATCCTGGTCCTCATATCACTAATGCTTAGTTTAGTCCATCAAACCTCCATTTGGTAAAAGGTAACCCAGAAAACAGGAGCACAGGCTTGCTTCCGTTTCTACAGAATTTTGCACTGCAAAGTGCAAAACCTTCTAACTCTCTTAGTTACAGAACTTGGCTCTTTACAAAGTGTTTCCCAAGGCATTAGTTTGTGTGATCCTCCCCCAGGCAGCATATTTTCTGAGGTATATTTAAATATAAGGAAACCGGGGCTCGTCATCTGCCTGACGGCCATGGCTTCTAAATATGGAGAGGGACTCCTGGGCATCCCCTATTCTAGCCCCAGTTCACACTCTCCCAAGAGTAGGGTCCAGGGAGGGCACACGGTCCGCTGGCCCTCCCATAGCTACCTTACTCCATCGGCCCACTCCGCTCCAGCCAGGCTTCTCGCCTTGCAGGCCCCAGCGAGCTCCTCCCACTCTTCTTGCGGTTTAGCGCCTCCTTCAGGCCTCGCCCGACGTTTCTTCCTCGAGAAGTGGGCCCTGACCACCCCATGGAAAAGCGCGTCTTACCCCTTCCTACTGTGTGGGCTCAAGTAGCATGCATCACCA
The DNA here is from genome assembly GCF_009828535.3 of Hylobates moloch. Lineage (NCBI taxonomy): Eukaryota > Metazoa > Chordata > Mammalia > Primates > Hylobatidae > Hylobates > Hylobates moloch. Next base: position 51,096,899 of record NW_026652284.1, on the reverse strand, counting down.
CTCTGCACCTTCTGCCTCTTACTTGGCTATTTTGTTTATTTTTTTATTATTCTCGCTGGACTATAAACTCAACGATGGCAGGAAGTTTTGTTTTGTTCACCTCCGTACCCCTAGCCTTTGGACAGTGACTGATATATAATAGATGCTCACTATTAAATAAAAAAATACCGTGAGAGATTGGCTTCTTATGTAGGATAAGTGATTTATCTTTTTTCCTTCTTTGGCCTCCAATATACAGACAGACAGCTGCAAAAAGGTGAGTCTCGCAGTGCTTTATAACCCCGCTTCTTGGTAGGGATATTTCCTGGTGATACCTAACCTCTTGACACATTTTAAAAATCATCTCCAACACACAAAAATCACTTGTGATTTTATCTGCTAATAATAATCTGAAAAAGAAATTAAGAAAACTATTCTACTTATAATAATAGTATCAAAATGAATAAAATGCTTAGGAATAAGCTTAACCAAATAGGCAAAAGAATTGTACATCAAAAACTAAAAAAAGTTGAAAGAAATTAGTCAGAAATAAATGGAAAGACATCCTGTGTTTATAAATTGAATGACTTAATATTGTCAACTAAATTAATTTACTGTTAATAAATTGAATAAAATATGTGAATTCTACAACTCCTATCAAGTTCTTAAAGACATTTTTTTTTGCAGAAATCGAAAAATTAATCCTAAAGTTCATATAGAGTCTCAAGGAATCTGACTAGCAAAAGCAATCTTGAAATAAAATAACCAAGTTGGAGAACTCACACTTCCTGATTTCAAAACTTATTACAAAGCTGCAGTAATCAAAACAGTGTAGTGCTGGCATAAAGGCAGACATATAGACCAATGAAACAGAAGAAAAAGCCCAGAAGTGAATCCTCATATATACATAGTCAATGTATATGAGGTCACAATGGTGTCAAGAGCATTCAATGGGGAAAGGTCAAGCTTTTCAACAAATGATCCTGGGAAAATGGGATAGCTACATTCAAAAGAATGAAGTTGAACCTTTATACCATATACAAAAATTAACTCAAATGGATCAAAGCTCTAAACATAAGAGCTAAAACTATAAAACACAGTTTTGTAGAAAACAGGGGAAAAACTTCATGACATTGAATTTGGCAACTATTTCTTGGATATTGAAACCCAAAGCACAGGCAACAAAAGAGAAAAATAGATAAATTAGATTTTATCAAAATCAAAAACTTCCATGCATTAAAGGAAACTATCAACAAAGTGGAAAGAAAATATTTACCAATCATATATCTAATAAGAGATGGATATCCAGAATAAACTCCCACAACTCAACAACAACAACAAAAACAAACAACTCAATTAAAAAAGTGGGCAAAGAACTTGAATAGACATTCTCTAAGGAAGGTATACAAATGGCCCATATGCACATGAAGAGACACTCAATATTACCAACCATTAGGGACACGCAAATAAAAAAATTTGCTACTATCAGAAAAACAGAAAGTAACATGTTCGCAAGGATGTAGAGATTACATTACATCCTTAGGATGGCTACTATCAGAAAAACAGAAAGTAACATGTTCGCAAGGATGTAGAGGAACTGGAACTGCAATTACCAGCATTGTTGCTAGGAATGTAAAATGGCGTAGACACCATGGAAAACTATATGGAGGTGCCTCTAAAAGTTAAACATAGAATGACCATATAATCCATCAATCCCATTTCTGTGTATATATCCAAAAGAAAGCAGGGACTCAGATATTTGTACACCAATGTTCATAGCAGCAGTGTTCACAATAGCCAAGAGGTGGAAATAACCCAAGTGTTCATTGATGGATGCATGAAGAAACAAAATACAGTATACATATATACAGGAATATTATTGAGCCTGAAAAAAGAACGAAATTCTGGTACATGCTACAACGTGGATGAACCTCAGAGATATACTAAGTGAAATAAGCCAGATGCAGAAGGACAAATGTTGTCTGAGTCTACTTATATGAAATATCCAGAATCAGCAAATTCATAGGAACAGAAGGTATCATAGCAGTTGCTAGGGTATAAATGGGGGGAATCATGGGGAATTATTGTTTAATTGGTACAGAATTTTGATTTGGATAATGAAAAAGTTCTGGAGATGGCAGGTGGTCATGGCTGCACAGCAATGTGAATGTACTTAATGCCACTGAACTGTGCACTTACAAATAGTTAAACTGGTAAATTTTATGTTATGTATATTTCACCACAATTAAAAAAGTCATCCTGTTACTGCGCAGGAACCACAAGGTCCATATGTAATGCTAAGTCTCCTAAAACAGTGCTCTGCTCATGCCTGCTAGAGAAGTCAGTCAAATGTAACTGGTGACACATGCGCGTGGTGGGAGGCCACAGTGACTTCTGGGAGCCATCGGCTCATTCTAAATAAAGCAGATTCACTAAAGGAAAAAAATGAGCTGCAATTGCAGAAAATTTTCCTGAACACACGATTATTGTATTAAGTTCCCCTGAACCACAAGCTCTTATTACATGAGTTCTTTGCCCATGTCTGGAACTCTATCTTGTGGTCAAAAAAGGGAAAATTTTGTTAAAACTTTGAGGATATATATTGCATGCAGAAAGAAAGAGGCCAATTTTTTTAAAAGCCTCTCAAAGCACTTAAAAAATAGCCATCCTCAACACCCTCTGAGAAAACGGACAGTAATTGCTGTATGGCTTTGACTAACAGCCCCCTCTTTTGTGTGGGCTCCAGTTTAAACCACATGGCTTTAAGGTTGCAAAGTGGGTGTGGCTTATAAATGCCCAAATTACAGCAGCAAGTCTGCATGAATGATTTTTTCCCCTTTGTAATAATAATGTCAGGACTGTTATTACACTTGGCTCCACGGGGGATTGGAAGTGTTTCTCAGAAGGGAAGTGCTTCCAGCTCTAGGGCTCTTTCAAGAGCTCCATTCCCATGTACTTGCTGGAAACTTTCAGGAAACCGCATTCCTTTTCTTGTCCCCATTTAGCAATGTGATCTCTCCCAGCTAGAATGCTTCCCAGACCACCTCATCAGCCAGGCCTGGGAATGGAATGTGGCCGCGAGGGGCTAACGCGTTGGGGTTTAGGTCTAGTTTCCATGTTGTGTTTGTGAGTAAGAGAGGAAAGGAATGATTTTTTTCTCCTGAGAATATTTTGTCAACCCCCAGCATATTTCAAAGCATTCAAGGTCTCTAATGAATCAAAGGATTCAAAGTCTCTAATCTGGGGATGAGGAGGAATGGAACTTGAGATGGCAATGATATCAAGTTCTGTCTCAAAGTGGCTATAGTTGGCCTGAATTTTAGGTCAAGAGGCATTTGACAAGTGTCAGAAAAATTCATAGGAATCTTACTAGTGATTTTCTGTCACTTCCTTTGGAAATGATCAGACCAGAGGAAATTAACTGTAAGAAGAGCAAGACTGTTAAAAAGGGTTGGAGGGGAGAGCGTAGGAGGCAAAAAAGAAAAATCAATTTGAATATTATATGATTTTGGATGAATGATTTCTTTATTTTAGAAAATGCAGTAAAGCAAATTGCAACATAAAGCAATAGAATCCAACAAATTGTACCACAAGGATTATTATATACAATCCCAAGTCAAAGTCAGTGTTGCCATGGAAACACTTGGCCATAATGAAGTTCCTTGCCACATGGAGAACAGCCTCAGTGGGCTGTTCCTTTCATAGCGTGTTGTTTGCATTTAAATGGGTAAGTATATGTGGGGGAGTTTTGACAGAATGGAAGATTAGATTGTGGAAGTGATAGTATTCACAGGGGCAGTGATATTTAGCAGTTAGATGTGGCACCGGTTTTGTTTTTTCAGGTATGGATTTGATTCAACTACCTAGCATTCTATATAAAACAATTAAAATTAATTTTCTCCCTGACTAAAGTCTGCAAACTGAAATTGTGATAGTTGTCAAAGATTTCTAGGTAGCACCAGAAAATATGGAGGCAGCCCTTTTAGTCCCTAAACTACTTCCTGTGGCAGAAATATTGACCCTACAGTCCGCTTCTATGGGAAAGAACTGGAGACAGACGTGGAAGTCTGTTTGTAGAATAACAGAGCCCAGGATTTGCTAGAAAAATGATACCAGAGAGGCAATTTCTGTGCTTGTTACCCAAAAGGCCTCTTTAATCATAAGCTTTCGCTATGTGCTGCATAGGTTTTATGTACATTTTAAAGTCAATTGTTTAGATTCACATGTGCGTCCCTCTGTGTCTCTGCTCACTAACGCTTCCTGCATTTACATTTTTCGCTGGCTTCCTCTCCCATCTTCCTAACATATATCCTTAGCAGTTATTTCAGTGAAGGCCTCTGACTGATAAGCTCCTCTTTATCTGAAGAAGCCTTTATTTTGCTCTCACTGTTGAGTAATAGTTTGACTAAGTAGGGAATTCAGGTCAACAGTAATTTCCTCTCCAGGCTTGGAGGGTCTCATTGCATTGTCTCTTTCTTTTGAGGAATCTGCACTGAATCTGTGATGTCTTTTCTCTGTGGTTACTGTAAGATTTCCTTTCTCCCCTTGATGTTTTGAATGTGTCAAAGTACAGACTTATTTTTAACTTTTCTGGTTGGGACTTAGTGAGACTCTTCCTTCTAAGTGTTTACGTTTGATTTGAAAATTTCTCAGGGATTTCTACTTAAAGTATCATCTCACTTCTGTTCCCTTTATTCTCTCCTTCAAGACGCCTCTTAAACATTTTATCAGTTAGAGACATTACATCCAGCTGCATCAGATAGAAAACACAACTTCACAGTGGCTTGAATAGATGAGAGTGATTTTTTTCCTCACATACCTAGCTGCCTGGAAGGAGGCAGGCTCAGGACATTTTAGCTTTCTGCTTCATCGTCCCTTGTATATCTGCCAGGTAACTGCTCCACCTCAGCACTGTCTGTGGTCCACACAGAAAAAACCCTAAGGACACAAGGTAGGATTTTAAACTATACGCTCAGGAACGCCACTTGGAAATTTCTGCTTCTATTTCACTGGATAGAATTATGTCACTTGCTGACTTTTTAGCTCTGAGGAGCTGGGAGATAAATGTATATTTAGGAGTACTGTCACCTCAAACGAATTAGCAATCTGGGAGGAGAGGCAGCAGAATGGAAGCTGTGCAAGCAGTAAGCAGGGTCTGCCCAGGCATGTGCGGGACTCTGTTCTCCAACTCAGGTCTCAGTGCTGCTTGCATGTTATTGTCTGTCTCTCTCTCTGTGTCTTGAGATTCTGGGTGACTTCCTCAGATACATATTCTAGTTCACTAATTCTTTATTTCCCTATGTCTAAGGTGGTATTCCAGCCTATCCTAAATTTTTAATTTTAATAACTATATTTTATTCTAAAAGTTTTATCTTTTTTTATGATGGTGCAATTATTTTATTAATGCCGTCACGAATAAGCAAATTTATAAATAACTGTGAAAAACAACTTAGAGAATTGTGTGTCATCTATATGAAAATGATTAGAAAACATATGGAGAGATATAATAGCATCATAAATGTAGAGATATACCATGTTTATGAATGGGAATGCTAAATATTATAAAATAAATTATTTAATTCCTCTGAAATAATTTAAAGGTTTAATGTGACTCGAAGATTGTATTAAAAAGTTATTTTAATTCTTACTTGACAAAGTGAAAACATAGCTCATTTTTAAAAATATATAGTTTTGAATAGTGAAAAAGTTTCAAAAAGATAATATAAAGTAAGTTGGAAAGGACAGTAAAGAGAGATTTGTCTTACAAGATAACAAAACATACAATAAACTTTCAGCTATCAAGATGGTGTGTATCTGGGGCAAGAATTGATCAATATAAACATTTAGAAACTGACTTTCATACATGCAATAATTTAATATGCAGTTAAATTTCCATCATAAATCAATACGTAAAAAGAAGAGTATTCAATAAATAATGCTGGAACAATTGATTATGTACTTGGGGAAAAGTTTTATCTTTCTCAAAGATATCTACACTAATTTTAAAGTGTCTTATTATTTCTGCTAGGATTCTTTATCTTTTTTTATTATACTTGAAGTTCTAGGGTACATGTGCACAACGCGCAGGTTTGTTACATATGTATACATGTGCCACGTTGGTGTGCTGCACCCATTAACTCATCATTTACATTAGGTATATCTCCGAATGCTATCCCTCCCCCCTCCCCCCACCCCACGACAGGCCCCAGTGTGTGATGTTCCCCCTCCTGTGTCCAAGTGTTCTCATTGTTCAATTCCCACCTATGAGTGAGAACATGCGGTGTTTGATTTTCTGTCCTTGCGATAGTTTGCTGAGAATGATGGTTTCCAGCTTCATCCATGTCTCTACGAAGGACATGAACTCATCCATTTTTATGGCTGCATAGTATTCCATGGTGTATGTGTGCCACATTTGCTTAATCCAGTCTATCACTGATGGACATTTGGGTTGGTTCCAAGTCTTTGCTATTGTGAATAGTACCACAATAAACATACGTGTGCATGTGTCTTTATAGCAGCATGATTTATAATCCTTTGGGTGTATACCCAGTAATGGTATGGCTGGGTCAAATGATATTTCTAGTTCTAGATCCCTGAGGAATCACCACACTGTCTTCCACAATGGTTGAACTAGTTTACAGTCCCACCAACAGTGTAAAAGTGTTCCTATTTCTCCACATCCTCTCCAGCACCTTTTGTTTCCTGACTTTTTAATGATCGCCATTCTAACTGTTATGACATGGTATCTCATTGTGGTTTTAACTTGCATTTCTCTGATGGCCAGTGATGAGGAGCATTTTTTCATGTGTCTGTTGGCTGCATAAATGTCTTCTTTTGAGAAGTGTCTGTTCATATCCTTTCCCCACTTTTTGATGGGGTTGTTTGATTTTTTTTCTTGTAAATTTGTTTAAGTTCTTTGTAGATTCTGGATATTAGCCCTTTGTCAGATGGGTAGATTGCAAAAATTATGGATTAAAGACTTAAATGTTAGACCTAAAACCATAAAAACCCTAGAAGAAAACCTAGGCAATACCATTCAGGACACAGGCATGGGCAAGGACTTCATGTCTAAAACACCAAAAGCAATGGCATCAAAAGCCAAAATTGACAAATGGGATCTAATTAAACTAAAGAGCTTCTGCACATCAAAAGAAACTACTATCAGAGTGAACAGGCAACCTACAGAATGGGATTCTTTATCTTTTTAATGTTTAAAAGTACTTATTTTAGGCTGGGCACGGTGGCTCATGCCTGTAATCCCAGCACTGTGGGAGGCTGAGGGGGGTGGATCACGGGGTCAGGAGATCGAGACCATCCTGGCTAACATGGTGAAACCCTGTCTCCACTAAAAATACAAAAAATTAGCCAGGTGTGGTGGCGGGTACCTGTAGTCCCAGCTACTCGGGAGGCTGAGGCAGGAGAATCACTTGAACCTGGGAGGCGGAGGTTGTAGTAAGCCAAGATTGAATCACTGCACTCCAGCTTGGGCGACAGAGCAAGACTCCGTCTCAAAAAAAAAAAGTACTTATTTTATCTTATTTTATAACTTTTTTTTATAACTTCCTTGAGCACATTGTTCTATTACCCCTAGGGTTTATTGTGTCTGCTAACTCATACTTAGTAAATACTTCGTGTGTTTTGAAATTTTTGGTTATGAGATTCTCTTGAGAATCTTCCCCTGCAATCCTGTGTGGTCTCCATTGAAAGAATGTCCCTCAGTGCCGCCTTGTGCTTACTTTTCCAGTGCCTTTAGGGCTTCTGAACAAAGGATCTGAGACCATGCAAGGCACCATCGTAATGTTTCTACTTCTCAGAAGAGACTTTTTGAACAACCAAAGTCTAGGCATCTGGCCTGGTTTGCAGCCCTTTTTGGTCCCAGCTGCTTTGGGGTTTTGGTTCCCATGTGTCTCTTTGCCCCATGTGGTTCCTGGTTGGGCACACCATGTCAAGGCCTTGGAGGGAAGGGCAACACAGCAGAGCTCTCAGCTCTTCATGTCACAACTCCTAGCTTGGCGCAGAAATGGAGGCTGTGAGAGAAAGAAGTGTCAAGGCAATGCTGATCCAATGAGGTATTCTGGGGCCTACAGTGAAATGAGGAATGAAAATCTACAAACCAAAAAGACATTCAAGGTGCCACCTTGCATGGGCCTTAAACCTCAGACTACATGTGCATCTTTAACAGCAGCCTGAGCTAGCCGTGGGGGCTGTCGCTCAGGGCATAGAAGTAGGAAATAATGTTGGGAAAGTAGAAAATGATCCAAAGTTTCATTTCTTTAACTGCCTGTGGCCATCCCACAATGTGGATGCATTCACATGGTCATCCTCTTACCGAGGCAATTTTCTTCTGACTGCCCACCAGGTGCAAGGTACTGTGCCGTACCGTGGCCAAGGTGAGTGAGGCGGGGCTCCTGCTCTCAAGTGTGGAGGCAAAGCTACAAACACTTCAGTCTAATGTAATAAAATCCATAGTGAGAGGACTAGAGGGCACGGAGGAGGGGGCTCAGCTTTGTAAGTAAGGACTTCTTGAGGACGTGGTACTTGGGCGAGGTTTTAAGAGACAAGCAGGATTCTGACAGGTGAATGAACAGGTCACGGAGCCCTTAGCTCACCCGATCTCAGCTGGGATGTCCCCACCTTGGGAGGCCTTCCCCGACAAGCTTGTTTAAAGGAGCTCCCCCATCATTCTCTCTCTGTTTAATCCACTTTGTGATACTTCTATCCGATATTCCTTGTCTACTTCTGTCTTCCTCCTAAGATGGCAAGGCCCATGAGAGCAGAAACTTTTTTTTTCTGTCCTAGTCACAGTAGCACACCGAGAACAGAGAAAAATATTTAGCACATCAGAATGTAGCTCTGTTGCATGAGTGGAATGGCACACCTGGATTCCCAAGACAGGAGGACAGAGGACACTCCCTCTCTGGACTCTGGCTCTGTGGGTGACCAGGCACACAGGAGCTGTACCACGGCCACCTGTGCAGCCACTGGCCCTGGGCACACCATGTGCCATCCATGTACCCTGGCTTCTGGCCCTTCACTGGTGGCTATGCCAGCCAAAACTCTTTTTATTTTCTTTTTTATAGAAGGGAGCAAAATCATCTTTTTCTCTTAAACATTATACATAATATCTACAGAATTTACTTATATTTGCCATGAATTACTTAAAAGGCAAAGCAGTTTGTGTCACTCAGTCTGGTTTGCTTCATGAGAAAAATCTTTATGTTAATCAGATCACGTCCTTTTGCTTTGTGTTACTGTGCAGATGTGGAACCCATCTTAAAGTTTAAAAATTATAAAAGAAAGAAAGAAAAGAGAAAAAACATTTCAAATCCAAAACAACAGCCTATACCTTCAGCTTCTTCTTCTGGTTGGTGTGAGTTCATCAGATAACTCTAAGGAATAATGTGGTGCTAGTATCATAATGTCTTTGAAAATCAATGTGCGCTGAACACTTTTAAGGCTTCCTTACCCCAATAGGAGCAATTAACTGGGTGCAGGGTCAGCAGATTTAGTCCAAGGTCCACACAGCCATTTCCACACATGCTTTCACTGAAGAGGCCACAGAGTTCTTGCCCACATAAAGTATGTGCATTCACTAATAAATGCAGACACTAATTAGCCAGGTGCAGTGGAGTATGTGCCTGTAGTCTCAGCTACGGGAGGCCAAGGCAGGAGGATCACTTGAGCCCAGAAGTTGGAGGCTACAGTGAGTTGTGATCATGCCACTGCACTCCAGCGACAGAGCAGAGGCCCTGTCTTTAAATAATAATAATAATAAATACAAGCACGTAGCCTTTATGTTCTTATTAAGAAAGCAGGGATATAGCCTTACTCTTTTGTTCTCTATGTGTATTCTTCTAGAACTGCTAAATTTATAGAGAGGAAAGTGGTTCCCTCTTACACCCCCCCACCAGACTCCTTCCCAGTACAGTGAGAGGCGCAGCTGTATCACCCCATCTAGCCAGTCGCAGGCCAGGCTGTGCTTTGGGCAGTGTTCACAGCCAGCAGGCCCACGGAGGGGGGCAGCACCTGAAGAACGCCTTTCAAAGAAAGACATTTCCGCTGTCTTCAGAAGGGAGCGTCCTTTTGTTCTCTTTCCAGAGGGTCACATGGTCAGGCAGCCTCCTCCAGAGCAGGAGAAATTCCTCAGGAGTTCCCTGGAATTGTGCTTCTGTTCTATATCAGGCCGCAAGTGGCTGGCCGCACTGTTTACAAGATACCCTGTGGCTTCCAAGAGTGACCTGGTTTCAGAGAGCTGGTCCCAGGTGGAACATGAAAGCTGTCCAGGCTCCCAAGACAGCAAAAGGCATTTGTCTGAGAGGCAGGCCGCTTGATGGAGAGAGTGCAAACGCCTGTGAGAGGGGCAGGCCTAATGCAGTGCTCTGGTTCATGAAGGAATGTATTAATTTGTGCTGGCAAATCAGTGCCATTAATCTCTCTGCCTGATCAAAACCCTTCCAGATCATTTGGTAGGTAAAGAGGCCTGAGATCCCAGGAAGGAGAAAAGCAACACTACAAATGTCCTCTGCTTCTAGGGAACAATAAATATCAACACATTTCCATTTTCTTTACTATCTTTTCTTTTCTTTTTCTGAGATCATCCATGGGAAAACATTTTAAGCCAGTTTGGCAAGACAGCAGTTGGAAATTTTCAAGTTGTTGTTGGGGGAAAAAAGACACCATTTGAGCAGGATTTAAAGTTCTGTTAATGGAGGAGAGCAGAAGTTGTTTTTCTTAATTAAAAAGTATCAAGACAGATTGGATAGCAATTTTCCCTCTTCATCTCCTCCCCACCCATTGAACAACCCAATTAATTTTTCAAAAGAAATTTTATAAATACATGTAAAAAAGCTTTACTGTATACAACTGCTTAAAAATGTGCCTTTCCACCTGTCCTGGTGGTAGACGTCTCAGAACTGTCTTTGTATTTGTTTATAAATAATAGGACAATGTGAGCTGTGTAATCTGCTTGGAGATTAAAATAATTTACCCTCTCCAACTCCATGGGCCTTGTGAAAGATGTACAACCTAAACTCCATGGGAGAACAACACTGCAATATAAATGCAAGGAATGGAATGTGAGAGAGATAGAGATGAAAGGAAAACGAAACAGGAAATCCTAGTGGCGAAGCTCCATTCTCAAATCCCATTAAAGGAAGAGGTCAGAGTTAAAGAGAGTGCTGAGCCCACTCATTCGCATATTTATTTTGGCCAGACGTCTGCCTTCTAACCTAGAAAACTGCAGTTTTGGAGCTGGAGGCTCCCACGTCGGATGGGGACCAACTTGTAACATGCAAGTCCTGTAAAAATTTGTTAGTAGCTCATGAAGCAGCTTCTTCCACATTAAATATTTTCACTTCATGGTTTTTGAAAATGAAGGATGTTTTAATAGAATTCTAGGCCTGAGATAGAACTTATAGTTGCTCAATCAAGAAGAAAGGGCTGGCTGTGAGTACACCATCTCCTCTGTGGCACTTTAAAAAATATTGCTTCTTTCTCCCAAAGGGAGATTGATGCATAACTCCCAGGACTTAGCTGTCTTGGTTTACTGGGATTTTAAAGTATGCAGAAGTACCATTTTGAACCAGAAGAATAAAAACCAGTATTATGCTTTGGAAAAGGTTTTATGTGCTGCTCAGCTTGTCTCAACCGCTATCTCAAGTTTCCTTCCTGAAATGCAGGGAGCAAGCATTTGTTCTTTTTTTTTTTTTTTTTTGAGACGAGTCTCGCTGTGTCCTCCAGGCTGGAGAGCAACAGCGATCTCGGCTCACTGCAACCTCCGCCTCCCGGGTTCAAGCGATTCTCCTGCCTCAGCCTCCCGAGTAGCTGGGATTACAGGGGCCAGCCACTACACCCGGCTAATTTTTGTATCTTTAGTAGAGACAGGGTTTCACTATGTTAGTCAGGCTGGTATCAAACTCCTGCCAAGCATTCTTATGATCGGTGTGGTGGTGAGTTAGAAAGACTAAAGCACTTTAGCTGAAGTCACTTCGTGTTTTTGCAAGCCGAGGGAAAGCCATGATTCAACCAGCTTTGACTTGTTCCTCATAGATGATAAGCATTCAACAAGGTTTGTCTACAAATGTAATTCTTTAGCATTTTTCTCTTAGTTTTTGATGTCTGTGTTTTTGTTGCCGCACAATATAAAGATCAGCGGACAAAGTTTGTTTTCAAAAAGTATTGGTGACAAGAAGTCTGATTTTGACTGCATGATGCTCTCTGTACCTAATCCTCTTAAATGAAACAGCTTTCTCTGCGTTTCATGACACAGGACAGTGACTCGCTTTGTGCCCTGGATGAGCTCAGGCTGCCACCAAAGAATGCATGACGTCTCATATGAGGCTTGCATGAGCACACAAATGTTTTCACACCCCAGAGGGTAGCTGGTGTTACAGGAAGCTGTCCTTCTGACACTGCGTCACCAGGAAAACCCTAGGAGGTTAATGATATCACAGAAGCAACTTTGGGAGTAGCTCTGCAATTTCAAGGGCACCAGTCCCATTGCACCACGCTCAGGTGTGGGGACCGGGCTTCAGGGCAGCTCTGTTGATAGTGTACTTGGCTGTCCTGCGCACGTCATTTTGCCTGCTTTAGAGTTGCTCTTCTCACCTATAAAACAAGGAGCTTGGGCTAGAAATTCACAGGGGATGATGCCAAAGTCCCTCCCATCTCAAAGAAGTCATTACTACAATGGGGCGGGCCAGGCAGGTGAGGCTTTGAGGAAAAGCTCAGGTCCCAGCAAGGGCAGGAGTCTCAGTAGGAACCCCGGCCGCCTTGTCTTGCAGGGTCTGCTGGGAGGTGGGCAAAATGGCTGGCCACTGGGGGGTGAGCCTGGGAAGCCTGGGATCACCTGAGATGCTGTAGAATTGGATCTAATGGGGGAGGGGCTGACAGGAAACAGGATGGCAGTTTAGAAAGAGCTTGGGCTGTGGAGTGTGGTATGGGAAAACCCCACTTTAAATCCGATTTCTGTCACAGTGAATCAATCTCCCAGTGATTGTGTTTAGAAATGAGGATAACAATGTCCATCCAGCAAGATTGCTCTGCAAATGGAGTTGGATATGGGAAAGCCCTTAGCGTATAACAAGTGTTTGGCAGATGTGTGTCCCTCCCAGGGCTTGGGGATTTGGTCTGTGCCATGCACATAGTGAGGCTCTTAGGGCTTCAGGGACTGCCGTCCAGTGAGCTGGACTAGCATGGTCCCTGGTGACCCTTCTATCCAGCTTGGACTTCCTGGTTGGGTCCCATAAGGGCACCGTGCATTCCTGAGACACACCTAGAAGCTTTGCTGGAGACAGTGTATGTTTGGTTTGCTTTCAATGGCAACATCACTGAACTTAGAGGCAATGGGGCAGCTAACGTCAATGGCGCAGCTCTGACCTTCCTTGGAAAGCGAAGGGCAGACCAAGGGTGAAGGGAGAGGGTGAGGCAGGCACAGTGTGTTTCTGTGTTCCTTCATCTTTCCTTTTCGATACTTAGAAATGTCAAGAGAAGGCTTCTCCTTTAATCTCATATCTCCTTTAAGTCTCATAATCTTGAGACTTAAATGTCAGGGGCAGACTTTGGCTCTCTTACCTTGTGGTGGATAATATCTCTGGTGCAGACACACCCTGGAAGCACGCCTCCCTTTTAAATGTGGCACATGCAGTTTGTTTCAAGATGGTCTGAGTAATGTCCTTTTCAATTTATAGAGAGGTCGTAGATGCCATCGCACCGCATAAAGATTGTATCTCAGCTGCAGGGAGGGTTCACAGTGACCAGAGTTTGCCCTGGTGCAGCCTCCTTCCTCAGGTTGTTGGCCCATTCCCAGGGCGTCATCACACTGGCATGAAAATTTCCCATCCACAAGAAGAGCAGAGGCTGGCTGCCCCCCATCCCATCCCATTCCACCTTGGATGTAAAGACTGACACCTGTATTTAATTTTGCAGCCCTAGCATTCAGCACAGGGCCTGGTACACGGTTGATGTTTACAAAACATTAGCAGAACCAAAGGCTGGAGCATGCCCCATGGAGCTGCAAGACTCCATCTCAGCACTGTGCCCCTTCCACATTATTCAGGTCTCAGCCCAAAGGGCACACACCCCACATCTGCCGTGCCGAGGACTCCATCATAATTTCCTATTGATGTCCTTCTCAGGACGCATCCTACCCTCACATGATCTGCTCATGAAAGAGTTCACTTGTCCACTATCTCCCCCTTCCCACTAGAATGCAAGTTGTGCCCTGTAGTGTAAGAGATATTTTCCATCTTGTTAGTTGCTTTTCCCCAGTGCTTAGAACAGTACCTCATCCAAAGTATGCACTCAGTGACTATTTCCTGAATTTGTTGGGTGGTTTATGATGATCATTGAATAAACAAGTATAACATACAGCAATATGCTCATTTTCTAGGAGTCAGAAATTTGGCAACTTGAACTTTCTGGAAAAGTCTTCAAAGTTGGAAGTCTCAAGAAGAAAACTCCTTACACACAAAAGAAGTCTTAAGCCAGGTTACCTTGTTTTCAAGTCCACACTGCGTTAGGAGTGAACATGAATAGTGTTGAGGGTAGATCCAGATGCAACATCTTTCTGACAGAGTGTGGTTCAGAAAACTCAGAAGTAGCTATGGTTCTGTGAACACGGACGCCAGGCTGGAGCTCCTGCTGCAACGGGGGCCCCCAGAATTGGTTGGGAACCCTGCCGTGCTGAAGGAGGGGCCACAGGTAGCTTATCTGTGCATATGGGTAAGGCCTGCAGAAGTACACACTGTTTCTGGACAGGTGTGGGCACGCGGAAGGGCAAGCTTCATTCATCCGGTGCTCATTTAGCTGTTTCTTCATTGTTCGGTGGGTGTTCTTTTTGTCAGGAGAAGTAAAAAAATGATGTTGCTTCCAAAGTCCCACATGAATCTATTTTTCTTTTTATGTTACAGTTTTTGCAATACACATACTTTGAAGAAATTGCTGGAGATGGATCCTGTAGATGACTTCTTGTCTAAAGACAATGACATTAGAAACACAGCTGTCTTACCAAAAAGGACCCACACACTCCCGTCCTGTAAACAAGGCTCTGTGTGCCTGGCACAGGCATGGCTGCTCTTATTTTTAACTGCTTTTGTGTGAGAATACAAAGAGAAATATTACGTAAAGAGCAGGATGTTTTGGACATCCACTTCTACTGCATTACCTAATCCCACAACTGCAGATTTCACGAGATTCATCTGCAGGTGTTGAGAGCCTCGGAAATGTGTACCACAGGCATTGGTAATAAGAGCAAAGTTGAAAACTCCACAAGTGATATTGGAGATGCCAGAGGTAATTGTGTGTCTTCTTGGACTGGCATGATGACACCAACTCAGTACAGCAGATTCCATTTATGGAAGTTGGGTTCTAATTGTGTCACCTGGAGGAGTTAGCTCACTTTTTTGGGGGGTTGGTTTCCACGTCTGTGAATTGGGAAAAGCGATGCACCACCCTGTGACCCACGTATTACAGTCACACGAGATGTCAGGTAGAAGGACTGTGGAACTCTGGGTGCCGCCCATATGAGGTTATTCATATTTGGAGCTTTGAACTTTTTCTCAGAGCATGCTCTTCCCTCTGACTCAATGGTCACAACAACCAATGAGGTGCCCATGTTTCACCAATGAAGACTCACTTCCAAGGTCAACTTAGTGGGAAGCTGAATGTGGAACTGCCCTCTCTCAGCTCCTGTTTGAATCCTTCTTCTATTACTCGAAACAACAGGGGCTATAGGTTAAGATTAAAGTGCAGCTCCATAACTGTTCCTTCGAAGAATAGAAGCAGCCAAGGTGGCTCATTGTCTTAATGACTACTCTGGAGGACAATGTGAGCATTGCTCATTTCCTCCAGCCAGGAGGCACAGTAAAGACGGGAGCATCATGGTGGAGAAACAGGCAGCCTGTGCTGAAACCTTAGCTTCCTCCATCTGTGTGACCCTGTGCAGTTATATAACCAGTCTGCGACTCAGTTTCCTCATTTGTACTCATAGGGCTCTAGGGAGATTTAAGTTAGATGACATATGCAAGCCACCCAGACCATGCTTGGCACATAGCAATAAAACACTGCTAATTGTTCTGTTAGTATTAAAGCTTATCTTATGGGTTAGGAAACTGAGGCTCAGGAAGTAAAATGACTTGCTCAAGATTCAGTCTAATGCAGCTAGTCTACAGGTTTCTCTCTTAAACACGATACTGATTTAAACCTCACAAGCAAGGCTGTAACGCAGGAGGAAACCTCAGAAAGCCTGCTGTTCTCTGCTGAGGACAGACTTTTGTCCTCTTTTGAGGTAGTACTACCCCTTTAGGCTTCTCCAAGATGAAGGCCAGTGAAATGCTGGGATCATTATGAGCAAAACCCTGAGGATTGCCATTTGCAGGAGCTATCATTTATTCTGACATCCATTCTGAAGTCTTCACATCTTACTCAAGGAAATCAGATACAGACCACAAATGAATAGTGCTACTGCATAACAGGGCAAAGACTTTCCTTTTTTCCTTTCTAAAACTCACCAAGATAAAATATTTTTCTTGAAATCATATGCCCGTAATTCTCACTAACTATTTGGCAGAAAGTGACCATGGTCTGAGGGTGACATTGATTTTTATTTCAACCGATTTTTGTAGGGGTTTGGGCCATCACTCTTGCTTTGCGCAGTGTACGCTGACTTCTGGTTCTGGTGAGCCGACTTGATTGCAGGCTCTTTTGCCAAGCTGTTGTGGCAGCTCCATGTTGGCTCCTGCCTTGGTAGCTATGAAGTCAGAGAACACTGTGGGACAGTTGTATTGACACACTCTTTTGGGAGGGGAAGGAGGGGGGCTTATGTGTTAAATTAGGGGTTCTCA
Organism: Hylobates moloch; assembly: GCF_009828535.3. Taxonomy (NCBI): domain Eukaryota; kingdom Metazoa; phylum Chordata; class Mammalia; order Primates; family Hylobatidae; genus Hylobates; species Hylobates moloch. Next base: position 51,080,079 of record NW_026652284.1, on the reverse strand, counting down.
ACTTTGGCACTGCTGACATTTGGGACCAGATCCTTCTGAGTTGTGGGGTAAGGGCTACCTGTTTACCATAGGATGTTGAGTAGCATCCCTGGCCTTTACTCACTGGATGATGATAGCACACACACCCCACAGTTGTGACAAACAAAAACTTCTCCAGACATTGCTAAATGTCTCCTGGGGGGAATATCACTCACAACTGAGCACCACTATGTTAAAAGCCTGGAGTCTTAGGCTTTTCCAGGGTGATCAGAGACATGGAGGATTTTAGGGTCCCAGGCTAGGTAGACATGGAGGATTTTAGGGTCCCAGGCTAGGTAGACATGGAGTAGTTTGGGAGGCATTCCTTGATAGGTTTATTTGCATATTAAAACATATCCTGATTACCTGTGTTGGCTATGTTAGCAGCATAGTTCTTCAATTTGTGGCATAGCTGTCCTTATAGAAAAACAAAATAGTTAATTCAGTTTGGGTTTTTGAATGATCTTGTACACCTGGAGGTATGTTGGGCTATGTTTCTCACTATTTACAAAAACCTGTTATGTGTAAATACATCCGATGCTTACCCATATCATCCCCAGTTCTGTAGAAACAAATTCAACAAAAGAGGAGGAGAAGCCTGGAATAGTGGAATACTTTAACCGTCACACCAGGACTGTTGTGTGGTTTTCTTTTCTTCTGCCCTGGTTTCTCTAAGCTCAGAATGTGTTTGCAAGGCTGGTCTAGGTCTTCCTTCTTGCCTTTACTGGGCAGAACTAAGATAATGGGAATGAAAAGGGGAAGCAGAACAAAAGGATGGGCAGGTTCTCCCAGGCAGAATCGACACTCCAGTCCAGTGCTCCTGCCACTTCTCTTGGCCCCGCTGCTCCCTGGGTGTGTGTATGTGTGTATGTTTCTGTGAATGAGTGTATGTGCACATGTATGTCTGCATGTGTGTGTGCACATATGTCTGTGTGTGCTTGTATGTGTCTGCATGCGTGTGCATGCATGTGTCTGTGTGGTTTGGACTTGGCGTGTTAGTCCCAGGCGGGCCTTGCCATCCAGAAAAGAAGAAGGCAGTTAGGAAATGCACTTAACTGCTGCGGGGAAGAGAGAGTTGTTTTGTGGAGCTTGTTTCAAATGGGTTTTGTTTTGAATCTACAAGTTCATTCAAATTCAATCACAGCAAAATTCACAGATTGTGATGTCATGCGGATTGAAACCAAAAAAGGCTGTATAGAATGCTTTCTGCCAGATTTTACTCATGGCTTCAGGAAACTCCCCCACCCACCAGTCTTTTTTCTTTTTTTCCTTTGCATTGTGAGCCAAGACTTAAGGGTTGTGCCTTACTAAGCCTCACTTCCATTTACAGAGTTTTCTTTTTTTAACAGCCCTTGGGCCTGCGGCCTGACATCTGTGCTGCGATTTCTCTAAGCTCCTATCACTCTGCTTTGCTTCCACAATAAAAAGAGAATAGATCCTTCTAATTGTACAGACACCAACATTGTCTAGGGCAGGGGGAGGGTTGGGTAGAGAAGGAATTTATCAATCATGAACCTAGTCCACCTGTTTATTGTTATTAAGCTAACTGCATGGAGAAGTCACCCTCAATCCACAAGGAAGGCCCCTCGGAGGTGGCTGTTACTACTGGGCCTTCCTTCCCCATGACGTGACACTTGCATTCCTCTGGCCTCTTGGCAGATGGAAACCTCACTCACGTCATCCCTGTGTGGTGGCTTGGACTTTGGTAGTCCAGCACTGTTATGGGATGACTTAAGGAAGGGCTATGCCCTGGGTCTGTTTAAGGGAAGGTGTGGGCCTCTGGCTCTTAGGATAAGGAAGGAGCGGGAGCTGGCGTGACTTTCATTCATGTGTGTCGGCCATGCTGGGGCTGTGGCTGGGAGCACACCAGTATGGCCTCCCTGGACACAGCCCTCTGTGGACAGTAACTGGACCCTTTTGGTCTGGATTGGATTAGAACTAAGATTACATTCGACTCCCTGTGGTGAGTCTTTTTCTAGCTAGAGAAACCTAAACCACCTTCTCCCAGTGTGATTCTTGAGTGATACCAACGTGTAAGAGTGTTAGTTCAAACTGTCAGGCACAGGGAATGGAATCTCAGTGTTCCCACGAATGAATGAATGGATAAATATAGAAGTGGCATAGAAGTCAAATTTACTTAATTTCTTGTCTCAGTCTAGACCACTGATGGGCTGAATTCCTATGAGTGGGGACGAGACCCTCAATCTCCCCGTGCCACTCGGGGGCTCCTCACCTTGTGCCTTGCCTTGAGGTCAGTGGCGGTTCAAGGATGATCTCGACCTTTTGAGAGTCGTGAATTCCTTCTTCTTGCTGCTGTGACACTGTGTTATCTCTTGTCACAATGCTCACTGTTTTGTCTTGTGTTTTCATCCATGTCCTCTCCCAATGCTTCCTTTCAGAACGCGAGCTTCTCCAGAGAAGCTGTGGCTTCCCACATCTCACATCTGCGCTTAGCACGCTGATTTGAAACTCTCTCAATAAGTGTGCCAATGAAGTTTTGTTGATAAATAATTAAGAAATAAATGAGAATAGTCTCTCTGGTGCACGAGCCTTCCTATTCGCTCTCAGTGAATTCTTGGTTTGAAAATGCAGTGGTGTGGTAGACCAGAAACAAGGTCAGAACTCCAGTACAGAATAGACAGGTGAGTACTTTAAAGTGCAAAAAAATTACAGTGGAATAATTATCATATTATTTAACCTGCATTAATCAGTTTCTTCCCCTCCTCCTTTCGCTCCTCCTTTTCTTCCTTTCTTCTTCTTTCATCTTTTTATTGTTTTACAGCTTCTTCCTCTGAACAGACTGTATTCAATCTTTCAGGAACTCAGATTTATTCAATAAACAGTTATTGGGGCTCTGTGCAGCAGCTCATGCCTGTAATCTCAGTACTTTCGGAGGCCAAGGCAAGGAGGATCGCTTGAGCCCAGGAGTTTGAGACCAGCCCTGGTAAGGTAGCAAGACACCGCCTCTACCAAAAGTACAAAAATTAGCCAGACGTGGTCGTGCATTCCTGTGGTCCCAGCTACTCCGGAGGCTGAGGTGGGAGGATCACTTGAGCCCAGGAGGTCAAGGCTGTAGTGAACCAAGATCATACCACTGCTCTCTTGCCTGGGTGACCCTGTCTCAAAAAAAAAAAAAAAAAAAAAGGCTATTAGGCACCAATCATGTGTAGGACACACTGTTAGATGCTCTGTGCGTCACATCCCCCCAAAACTTATACAATTGAATTTTTATAAAAGGTACACCGATGACTTAAATATCAAATGAGTACTCACTTGCTCACTCAGGGTCCTGTATATCAGTCAGGATATGAGTTTTCTTGGCAGAAAACGCTCTCAACCTGGGTGGTGTGAAGAGAGCATAATGAAGGGAATATTTACCGAGCTGTGAGCAGGCTTAGGAAGAGCAGAAGAAATAGTGCAGGACCTGGGGTGCACGGTAGGAGGTGCAGGTTTCTGCCCAAGCTACACTGCCCATGGGAAGCTGGAGGACAGGGGGCAGCCAAGGGGAGTGGGGGGTGGCCCCAGAGCACCAGACAGAGTGGGCAAGGCTGAAGGGTGGACCTGAGGGGCCCTTTGGTAAAGGTGGCAGTGGTGACTGGCCTGAAAACACACACTTGCCAAGACGGTCCTGTCCACGGAGCCCTGGAAGGTGGAGGAAGGTGGCAGGTGGCAGGTGGCAGGTGGCAAGTAGAGTCCTCTCTAAGAAGCAGAGCGCCAGGTCTCAGTTGCTGCTTGGACTTCAGAGTGGAGAAAGGAGAAGAAGCCAGGGGTTTCTGAGTTTTGATTTAAATAAAACCAGATAAATAAACCTTTACCCTAAAGTTAACAGATGGAGGATATGAAAGGATGAAGAGAGTTCAGGGGAAAGACACGGAGTTTGGTTTTAGCACTTCTGAAATGGAAGTGTGGTGGGACATCTGATAGGCACCAAAACTGGGAATGGACCCAGTGCTGGGGATCAGCCAGTCATTGACCTCACTGGGGGTGGAGGGGGTCTCATTGGGGACAAGGGGCATCCCTGCAGAAGCTTGTCCTCTGCAGAGGACTGTAGATTTGATTTTTAGTTTGAGGTTTGGTTAGAATTTACCCTGGTAGAGAGCAGGAAAGAGTTTAAACCTCCTTTAGAAGCCAAGATCTGTAGGACTGGCTCCCCAGGCTGGGTTTGGGAGAGTCCACAGCAGGCAGGGGCTGGGGAGGCTCCCGAGAATGAAGGCGGCTGAGGACGGAGGTCGCGGTGGAAGAGGAGGTTAGCACCAGTTGTAGAGGTTTCCAAGGTTAATGCACGTGAACTTTTTCACACAAGGCAAAAGTGAGGGACCACAGGGACAGCAAGGTTTTGAACAGAAAACTTACACCATACTGTGAGGGTGTTTGATGGGCACTGTGATTGTCTGCTGACTGGGCGGGGATGGGCTTCTGGCTGGCTGGTTCACTGTTTGTCTGCAGAGCAGGGGGACAACACCCAGAGCTCTGTTGCAGAAATTAGAATACAAACCATGCAAGAAAGGAATGAGTTAAGGAATGACCCTATGGGGCTCTGTAATGAGACAGTGATGCTATCTTTGGTAGAAATTGGAGACTAAAGGGGGCTGAGTTAAGGGAAGGTGTGGCCCTCTGACCCTTAGGATAAGGAAGGAAGATCATGCATTTCCTTGTCAATGCACCAAATTTGAAATGATGATGTGAAATTCAAGGGGAGATGTCTAGTTACAGCTGGAAGAATGCACCTAGAACTTGAGAAAAATGTCAAGGCTGTAGCTTCAAATTTCAAAGTCAGTCCTATTAGTGTAAAGACAATTGCTGAAGAATACAATCTGCAGAGACAACTGCAAAGGGCAAGGTCTCAGCTGCAGGGTTCGCCCACAGTCAGGTGGGAGGCGAGATGGTGCGTTCCCACAGAGAAGCAACCAAGCACTGAGAGGAGCTGGAACAGGCTTGCCAGCAAAAGCATGACACTATTTTTGACCAGTTCTGAAGAGACACAACTAACCTGCTGTAGACCTGCCACGGGTAAAACGTGCCCAGCCTGTTGGCAATGCAAATCGGTAGGTCAGGGACCCAGTTCATGAGGATTTTCCAGTTAGTCTCTGATGACAGCTTTTCCACGAACAGACTTCAAAGCTGTATGTTATGAGGTAAAAGTCATTGGCAGATAAGGAAGTCTCCCTGTGCTCATTTCTATCTCAGAAGAGGGCCCAGATGTAAGTAAGTTCCTCTCTGGACTTTGGAGATACAGACACAGGCATGGGGAGTTGGGCTCGGGGAGTAGAGTGTGCTCATGCTAGTTCTGTAAGACTCTTCATCTCTTGTCTGGTTTAATGTTATTTTAAAATAGTGTTTGTAGTTTAATCATTTTTTGAGATCTTGCTACTAGATTTTTAAAATCTGTTGCTAGAAGCCAGGATAATTTGCTCATATAATTGTTTTTGAAACAGATCTAACGCAAGACATTTTGTCCTGGTGAAGCTGAGCTGTGCATCTGCTGAGCTATGGGCAGACACTAAGAAGGACCCCAGCTGATTAGCAAAGTTGTGCCCCTGCCAGGAATTGGATCTGAGGCACATGTGGCCATCCTCATGACTCAGGGGAGGTGGGGACTGAAATCACTGTGGGCTGAAGAGGCTGGCTGGAAGCCGGCCTGCATGCTGCTGAGATAAGCAGTTCTCTCCCAGCCAGCAACATATGCCTCCCCGTCCCTGGGGAGTGGGCCCCAGCTTCCTCTCCTTACCCCCCTCCCTCCCACCCCCCAACTCCCCCACTCCCTGGAGGCCCTGAGCTATCACAGCCCTTCCCTGGGAGAAGCCTGGCCCAGCCCCGGTTTTGGCCTGCAACTAACACATTGCGTACACCGTTATCTCTTCACTTAAGTCCTGAAAGGGGTCAATAAAGTTACTCAAGAAGGACTGGGAGGCTCAGCCAGATCCATTTCAGATTGTGATGTTACAAGTTCTTGGACTCTTGACTCTGGCAAAAAGCAGAAACAAACAAAAAAAGATTTCGATCATCATAATTACTGTAAAATTAAAAACTGTTTTCAGCAACCATGGCCACAGGCCGCTTGAAGCCGGTGACTGGTAGGAACTTGGGATTGTAAAAAAAAAAATAGTTCCTGCCTTCTCCTTTTTATTACAACTCAGCTAGCAACGACTGTGTAGGCGGCGGGCGATCAGAAAAAAATGTCTGACTTGGATTTTGAGTCTCGCTTCAAAGCACACTGCCTGCCTGCTGACCCAGCTCGAGTTTTTACAGGGACAGCAACTAGATGTCGTTTGGGAACTGACAGGGCCGCTCCGGGGCTGCGCCTGGGAGCTTGCTGCTTTGCAGGTCTCTGCTGATCAGAAAGCCGCCAGCTGTCCTGCTTCCCGCGCTATTCCCGGAACAGCATAGAAACGCATCTCTTTTCTTTTGCTTTTTTTTCCCCCCGAGTCATTTTATTCTTCTTTGATTCCTTCTCCTCCCTCCTCTTTCCCTTTCTTTTGTTTTTACAGTCCCCTGTAATGACTAATTGGCAATGTTTCCCAGCTTTTTTATGTTTCTCTTGCTCTGGTTACAAGTCGTACTAACGCAGTAATACCCACAGGGACCTATAGACAGCCAACATTTCCACATGATATACAGCATTCCCCTTTCTTTCAAAGTGTAAAACATTTACAAGGAAATGTACAAATGTATTAGGAACATTTCCCCGGTCGGTCATTAGCTCGCGCCCTCCCCGCGCCCAGGGTGCCCCCGCCCGGCGCCTCCGCGGTCCCCTCCCGCGCGCACCTTTCTGAGTGCCAGTGGGGCGGCCCCGAGACCGCAATTGCTCTGGCCCGGATTGACGAGCCTCCGATGCCCATTTACTGCGCGCGGCAGCCACTCTGGAGCCGCGGCACATCTGGATGGAGTCAGCTGCTGAGCGCCAGGGGCCAGCGCGGCCCAGCCAGCGGAGCGCGGCGGCGAGCGCTAGGGAGGCCGGCGCCCGGGCCGCCTCCGCGGCCGACCCCCTGTCCCCACCCGGGCAGGATTTCCTGATGTAAACACAGCGGCTCTGCGAGAACAGAGCTGCTCTCCTGAATGTGTCATTTAGTGTTCTTTATCTGCTTGGGGTCAGAATAGCGACTTAGAAAAACAGCAGTCTTGCTTTGAATTTAAACAGCGAAGAAGCCAGAGGGTCCTGTTCCGTATGGGGTGAGGGAGAGGCCTGGAAACCTAGTTTCTGCTTTCGTGTTTACTTGTTCCACTTTATGGTAATTTGGGGGCTAATTTCATTATCTACAGCCAAATTGGAAACAAGATGCTGTTTCTGTGAATGGTGCTAAAGGCAGGTGTGAGTTTCTGTGCAGTAGGTTGAAAGTTCCAGAGGCCCCACCAGTGCCTGGCAGGCCCTCGCCCTGGTGCAAAGTGTTCGGACAGTGACTTTCCCAGGCTGAAGCGACTGCCCCGCTGGTGGCAGAAAGAGCATCGCTTTCTGTCATTGAGTACCAGCCAGGAATGTACTTCCATCCTAGGTTTCCAGAAAGGCTCTGCTCTTGGGGGCTGAAGGGACAGGTTTCCTATCCCAGACGGTGGGATTTGTTTCCTCTCCTATTTTTAAAGGAATGGAAACAGCTCCTCCGCTGTGTCTGGCGGCAGGCTGGTCCCTTTCTCCATTTAGCTGTGAGGGTGGGCTTTCCTCTTTCTGTGACACGGAATGGGATCTTAAGGATTTGTGGTTCTGAAGGTTCATTAAAGTAGAAGTCAGCCGATGATAAAGCATGATAAAGTCATTTTGAAATAGATGGTAGAGAGGGAAAATACAAAATGATGGCAGAGTTTGTGTTGTCATCACCAATAATTAAAATGAAATGTAGATGTGTTTCCCGTTCAGTCACAAACCATTTAAACCGTCGCGTCTAGAAAATTTCAACTGGCGGCATCATCCTCAGATACTGGCAGAGCTTCCCTAACCCTCAAGTAGGGACGAGGTTTGCAAAAGTCTTTAAATGGAAATCAGGAGGCCATGTGTGCATATCTGAGGGTAGAATTTGGCCAATATGCAGAATATGAACAGGCCTGGGAGAAGCTCTGGGCTGCTGGTATAAGATTTCAGCAGTGCAGCTTCATGGAGAGATTTGTCACAATGTTTTCAGTCTTCTGCCACAGACAATGGTTGGACTTCAGGAGCACTTTTCTGTTGAAAGAATTAGGGTACAACACCGAACTTCGCAGTCACTTCTGTGTTAACGAAGGGGTCAGTCAAAGCCAACTCTTATTTGTGTTGGGGGATTAATCACCAATGAATTGGTTAATAGAGAACACTTTTTCATCTCACACACTGTATTTTGATGAATTTGCCAGAAGGTGGGCCAGGACTGCTGGAGAGAACCAGGGTCCGACTTGGCCAATTGGCTGTTAGCAGATCTGCGTGGTGGTTTGATAAGGAGATGGGGTCAAAACCAGTTAAGACGAGGTTTGTTTAGAGCAATTCCCCCCGTGCCTGCAAAGGCAAATATAGGATTGGCTCTGAGCTCCCTTCACGTGCCGATATACTAATGTCACAACTAGGATATCGATATTGACACAATCCACTTACCTTATTCAGTTTTACTTGCACTCATTTATGTGTGTGATTATTTGTTCTGTATAATTTTATCACATGTGTAACTTCCTACACACACCACGGCAGTCGGGAAAATAGTTCCATCTCCACAGGTATCTCCCCTGTAACCGTTTTATAAAAGGCTGCATCCACTTCCACCCTGCCTGTGCCTTCCCTACCCCTCCTTTTCTAATCCTTGCCACCACGAATTTGTTCTCTATTTCTAAATTTTAGCCATACTAAAAATGTTATATAGAGAGAATCCCACAGTGTAACCTAACCTTTTGGGATTGTCTTTTTTTTTTTTTTTTTTTTTTTTCTCAGCATGACTTCCTGGAGATCCATCCAAGTTGTTGCATGCAACAATGGTTTCTTCTTTCTGTTGCTGAGTGGTGTCCCAGCACTACTCAGTGTTTGTCTGAATCACAGTGCGTTTAGCCGTTCACCAGTGGAAGGACATATAGGCAGATCCCCACTTGTTGCTATTACAAATGAAGCTGCTACAAATTTTGTATGTAGATTGTTGTGTGAATATCATTTTCATTTCTCTGAGATAAATGTCTAAAAGTACTATTGGTGGGTTATATGGTAGCTTAATGTTTAACTTTACTGGAAACTACCAAACTGTTTTCCAGAGTGGCTGTTCTACTTTATATTCCCACTAGCAATGTATAAGTGACCCAGTTTCTCTGTATCCTTGCCAGCATTGGTATTGTCTCTTTTTATCATTTTAGCCATTCTGGTAAGTGTATAGCAATATCACTGTGGTTTTAATTTTTTATTTCCCTAATGATTAATGATGGTGAACATTTTCTCAGATGCTTATTTGCCACGTGTATATCCTGTTCAGTAAAATACCTCTTTATGTCTTTTACTTATTTTCTAATTGAAGGTTTTAGATGTTGAGTTTTGAATGTTCTTTATATGCTCTAGGTACTAGTCCTTTGTCAGTTGGTTTGTCAATATTTTCTCCAGTCTATAGCTTGTCTTTTTATACTCTTCACATGGGATCTCACAGAGCAAAAAAGCTTTTTAATTTTAATGAGATCCAAGTTATCAATATTCCTTTTATGGATGTGCTTTTGATTTCAAGTCTAAGAACTCTTTGCCCAACTTGAGATCCTGAAGATTTTCTCATAATTCTTTGTCTAAAAGTTCGTACACGTGTGCCTATGATTTAGTTTGAATTAATTTTTGTGTAAGAGGCTTAGGTTTAGCTTCTTTTTCTTTCTTTCTTCTTTTGTCTCTACATGTCCAGTTGTATCAGTACTATTTTGTGAAAAGACTAGCCTTTCTTCATTGAATTGCTTTCACACCTTTGTAAAAAAATCAGTAGAGGGCATTTGCCTGGTTTTATTTCTGGGTTCTCTGTTATGTTCCATTAGTCTATGTGTCTGTCCTTTCAGCAGTACCATACTGTCTTGATTATTGTAGCTATAAGACTTGATATTAGGTAGATTGCTTCCTCTTACTTTATTCTTTTTCAAGATTATTTTACCTTTGTCTTTCTACACAAATTTTAGAATAAGCTTGTCTGTATCTACAAAAAAATCTTTGCTGGGTTTTGATAGAAATTGTATTTAACTGGTAGACCCATTTGGGGAGACTTGACATCATTACTAATGTTGATTTTTTTTCAGTTCATGAACATGGTATGTCTCAGCATTTACTTATGTCTTCTTTTATTTCTTTCATCAGCCTGTGTAATATACAGTACAGAGCTTCTGTTCAAGCTTCGCTAAGTGTATATCTAAGTATTTCATTTTCTTCTGTGTGCTTATAAGTGGTAAAAGTTTTTAATTCCAATCACCACCTGTTCATTGTTAGTACACAGAAATGCAATTGATTTTTCAGGGCTGATCTTGTATCCTGTGACCTTGCTGAACTTACTTCTTACTCTAGATATTTTCTTTGTAAATTTTTTGGAGATATTACCCTTAGGCAATCATAACGTCTGCAAATGCAGACAGTTTTTATTTCTTCTTTTCCAGCATGCCTGCCTTTTATTTCTTTTGCTTGCTTTTTCAGTGGCTAGAACTTCTAGTACTATGTTAAATAACAGTGGTAGAGCCTTGCCTTGTTCTTGATCTTAGGGGGAAAGCATTCGATCTTTTACCATTAAGTATAATGTTAGCTGTGGGTGTTTTTTTTTTTTTTTGTAGATGCTAGACACTTTTTTATCAAGTTGGGGTAATTTTCTTCTGTTTCTAATGTCTATTTTTATCATTAATAAGTGTGGGATTTTGTCGAATGCTTTTTTTACATCAATTAATATGATTTTTCTTATTTGCTTGTTGTTATGGTGGAATATATTGACCAATTTCCAAATGCTTAACAAGTTTGCATACCTGGACTAATTACACTTGGTCATGGTATCTAATTCTTTTGATATGTTGTTTGGATTTGATTTGCTAATATTTTGTTAAGGATTTTTGCATTTAAGTTTATTACATATATTGATCCATAGTTTTCATTTTATTTGCATTCTCTTTGTGTGGTTTTGGTTTCAGAATAATACTAGCATTAATAAGTAAATTGGCAGTGTTCCCTCTTCTTTCATTATCTGGAAGAAATTGCGTAAGATTCATTTCAATTTTTCTTTAAATGTTTGGTAGAATTCTTTTATCTAGTAAAACCATCTGTCCTGGAGATTGTTGTTTTGGGCAGCTTTTTAATTATAAGCTAAATTTTGACCAATGTCTTTATTGGTTATAAGACTACTCAGATTGTCTATTTTGTCCTGGTTGAGTTTTGGTACTTTGTGGCTTTCAAGGAATTGGTTCATTTCTTTTAAGTTGGAGAATTTATAAGTGTAAATTTGTTCACAGTATTCCCTTGTTATCTTTTTAATGACTGCAGCATCTGAAGTTCTGAAGTGGTATCTTTTATCTCATCATTATTATTATTATTTTTTTTTGGAGGGAGAGGAGACAGGGTCTTACTCTGTTACCCAGGCTGGAGTGCAGTGGTGCCATCTCAGCTCACTGCAGCCTCGACCTCCTGGGCTCAAGCAATCCTGCCGCCTCAGCCTCCTGAGCTGCTGAGGCTAGAGGCTCAAGCCACCAGGCCTGGCTATTTTTTGTAGTTTATCTAGAGATGGGGATTTGCCATGTTGCCCGGGCTGGTCTTGAAATCCCAGGCTCAAGCAATCTGCCTGCCTCTGCCTCCCAAAGTGCTAGGATTAAAGGTGTAAGCCACCATGCCCAGACTTTTATTTCATTCTTAACAGTTGTGATTTGTTTTCACTCTTTATTTTTGTCAGTCTTACTATGGGCTTATCAATTTTATTAACTTTTTTCATATAACTAGTTTTTTGTTGAATTGATTTTACCCATTGTTTTCCTATTTTCAATTTTATTGATTTCTGGTCTACGTTATTTTCTTCCTTCTGGCTCCTCTAGATTGTATTTCACCCTTTTTTCTCTAGTTTCTTCAGGAAAGAATAGAAATCTTTTCATATTTCTAATGTAAACATTTAGTGTTATAAATTTCCTTCTTATTACTGCTTTAATTACATCCAACATCTTTTGATATATTAAGTTTTTTGTTTTCATTCTGTTCTATGCTTTTTAAAAAATATCCCTTTAAGGCTTCCTTTATAGCCCATACATTATTTAGAAATTTGTTTGGAGGTTTTCCTGCTGTCTCTTTGTTACTGGTTTCTAGTTTGATTCCATTGTGGTCAGAAAAGATATTCTGTATGACTTTCATTCTTTTATATTTGTTGATGTTTGTTTTATTGCCCAAACACATGAACTGTCTTGGTAAATGTACCACGTACACTTGAGAAACATTTGTATTGTATTGTCATTATGTAGCTTTTTCTATGTATGTCAGTTAGATCCTATTGGTTGACTTTATTGTTCAGTCCTACATATCTTTGATGAATTTCTGTCTCGTAGCACTATCCATTGCTGAGGAGGGGCTGTCAAAACAATCAACTATAATTTTCTATTTGCATATTTCATCTTTCAGTTTCATCTGTTGGTACTTCATGTATTTTGAGGTTATGTTGTTTATTGCATACACAATTAAGATAAATATTTCTTTCTGGTGAATTATCTTTATATCCATATAGACTCTCTTTCCTTGTTTCTAGGACTTTTCTTTGCTCTGAAGTCTACTGTATGAGATATTAATGTAACTACTACTGGTCTTCAAAAATTTTTATGTTTATATAGCTTATCTATTTTCATCATTTTCCTTTCAACCTGCCTTGTGTAAGAGAGTTTTTTGTAAGCAGCATATAATTGGGTCATGTTTATGCATTCTGCTAATGTCTACCTTTTGATTTAGACAATCCACATTTAAGGTGATTATTGGTATGTTAGTACTTAAAAGTGGTATTTTATTATTTGTTTTCTCAGGTGCTTGATCTTCTGTGTTTCTTCCTTTTCTCAGGATTACTTGAATGTTGTTTTAAAATTCCAACCTGATTTATTTTTAGTGTTTTAATGTGTTCCTCTGTATAGTTTTTGTCATGGTTGCTCTGGTTTTTTTTTTTTTTTTTTTTTTTTTTTAAGAAGGAGTCTTTCTCTGTCCCCCTGGCTGGAGTGCAGTGGCGTGATCTCGGCTCACTGCAAGCTCTGCCTCCCAGGTTCACGCCATTCTCCTGCCTCAGCCTCCCGAGTAGCTGGAATTACAGGTGCCCGCCACCACGCCCGGCTAATTTTTTGTATTTTTAGTAGAGACGGGGTTTCACCATGTTAGCCAGGATGGTCTCGATCTTCTGACCTTGTGATCCACCCGCCTCCACCTCCCATAGTGCTGGGATTACAGGCGTGAGCCACCGCGCCCGGCCTCTGGGTTTTACAATATACATATATGACTTACAAAAGTTGCTTGGTATCAATATTTTACCATTTTCAGCTGTGTGTGGAAATCTCACTTCTCTTTAGGTCTTTTTATCTTTCCCCTTTAAACGTCATTTTGTTATGAATCAGAAGATATTATTTTTGATTCAGTTATAAAATATAACTTATAAAACTCACCAGGAAAAGGATAGTCTAGTGTATGCACCCGTGTGTACTCTTTCTCGTTTCTTTTACTTTCCTGATTCTCAAAAATTTTTTCTTTTATCATTTTCTTTCTGTTTGAAGTACTTCATAATATTTAAGGATTGACCTGCTCATGACAAATTATTTAGTTTTCTGCATCTGAGAATGTTTTCATTTCCCCTGCCCTCTTGAAGTATAGCTTAGCTGGATATAGAATCCATGGCTGACCATTCTTTTCTCTCAGCACTGAAAAAATATTGTTTAGGGTTTGTTCAGCTTTTTGGATCTATAGGTTGATATGTTCTTGACAGATTTGTGAAGTTTTTAGTTATTATTTCTTTAAACACTCTTTAATTCCCCACCCCCTTCCTTTTCATTTTGAGACTCCAGCGATTTAAATGCTGGCTCTTCTGTCTCAGAAGTCACTGAGGAAGACTGTTTTCATTTTTAAAAAATATCTACTTTCTCTCTGCTGTTCATATGGAGTGAATTCTATTGTTCTGCCTTAATGTTCACTGAAGGAATGCTCTTCATCTCTGCTCTACTGTTGAGCCATTGGGCAATTTTTTTTTTTTTTTTGAGACAGAGTCTCGCTCTGTTGCCCAGGCTGGAGTGCAGTGGAGTGATCTTGGCTCACTGCAACCTCCACCTCCCAGGTTCAAGCAATTCTGCCTCGGCCTCCCCAGTAGCTGGGATTACAGGCACCCACCACCACGCCTGGCTAATTTTTGTATTTTTAGTAGAGATGGGGTTTCACCATATATTGGCCAGGCTGGTCTCACACTCTTGACCTTGTGACCTGCCCACCTTGGCCTCCCAAAGCACTGGGATTACAGGTGTGAGCCACTGTGCCCAGCCTCCATTCAGTTCCTTTTTATAACTTTCTTGAGATTTACTTGTTCATTTGTTTCAGTAACATTTTAAATTGGTTGTTGAAGCATTTCCATGGCTATTGCTTTTACATTCTTGTCAGATAATTCCAAATTTGCATTAATATCACTGTTGACATCAGTTTATTGGCTTTTTTTTTGTTTGTTTGAGATGGAGTCTCTCTCTGTTGCCCAGGCTGGAGTGCAGTGGCGCGATCTCGGCTTACTGCAAGCTCCACCTCCCGGGTTCACGCCATTCTCCTGCCTCAGCCTCTGGAGTAGCTGGGACTACAGGCGCCCGCCACCACGCCCGGCTAATTTTTTGTATTTTTAGTAGAGATGGGGTTTCACCATGTTAGCCAGGATGGTCTTGATCTCCTGACCTCGTGATCTGCCCGTCTCGGCCTCCCATAGTGCTGGGATTACAGGCGTGAGCCACTGCGCCCGGCCAGTTTATTAGCTTTTTAAATTCAAGTTGTGAATCTCCTAGTTCTTGATATGACAGGAGATTTTCAGTTGTATGCTGAACATTTTGTCTATTATGTTAGAAGTGTCTGAGCCCTATTTAAATCATATTTTATTTTAATTTTTTATTTTATTATTATCATTTTTTTTTTAAGACAGAGTCTCACTCTGTCACCCAGGCTGGAGTGCAGTGGCGCAATCTCGGCTCACTGCAACCTCTGCCTCCCAGGTTCAAGCAATTCACATGCCTCAGCCTCCTGAATAACTGGGATTACAGGCGTGCACCACCACACCCAGCTAATTTTTGTATTTTTAGCAGAGATGGGGTTTCACCATGTTGGTCAGGCTGGTCTCGAACTCCTGACCTCAGGTGATCCACCTGCCTTGGCCTCCCAAACTGCTGGGATTACAAGCGTGAGCCACCATGCCCGGCTCAAATCTTATATTTTAGCAGCAAGTCACCCAGTTTAGGTTCAGCACACAAGTTTTGGACTATTTTTGTGGACTGTGGTTCTGATGGCAGCTTAATTTTCAGAGTCTTTACTGTGTTGTTTGGTCTGCTTGGTTTTTCTGGTTTCCTGGGGGCTCCCACTGGTCCCTGCTGGTGTGGCCTGTAGATTGGGAAAGGCTTCCCTGGGCCAGCTGCCAGGAGGCTCTTGGTGGAAGAAGGATGTGGTGGGACCCATGTGCCTGTGTCCTGGGCAGCCCAGGCGCCTCTGGTCAGGGCAGGAGAGCCCCAGGCCATGGACAACACTCTGAGCAGCTGCTTGCTGTGGCAGGCCCCTTCTCTGGTTCCGCCTCTCACTCCTGTGTGTCTCAGCAGGAAAAGGGCATCTCAGGCCCAGTGGTAAGGAGACCTCCCCTCCAGCCACTGATTTCTGGTGGGGCTCTGATGGGCCCCTGCCAGTGGTTCCCCTGGTGCTACTGGAGCAGCTCTGCTCCATCTGGAGGATGAGCCATCTGAGGACCTGCTGGTGCTGGGTCGGGAGTGGAGACCATGACTAGTGGCTGTCCTTGCTGGGTGGAGACTGAGACCTGGCACTGTGCTGCTCTTCTTGGGTCTTGGACAAACCTGCCTTCCTCTCCTCCCAGAGTCCTCCTGGAGTTGCTTCATGTGCCATCCGTGGGTTCGCAGTTGTGCTTAGTCAGGGGAGCAGGAGCAGAGGGAAGGGATCTACCCATCTTGTTCCTCCATATGGCTTCTATCTCAGCCCTTTATCGGTAAAGTCATCCAGTGATTTATTGGGTTTTCCATCATGCAATGAAGCAATATGGCTATAAGCCCAGCCCTGAATTCTGACCTCCTGGGCTCCATTCAGTCTGTACCATGGCCTTGTACTGTGACCTTGGCCAGTGCATTCTCTGTTCAGGACCAGGATGACCTTCATACCAGTGTCCTGAGCTGGTCCAGATTTATTCCTGCTGCCATGGTGCAGTAATTAATAGTGAGTCCCTCTCACTCCCTTGGGACTTTGGGTTGGACAGTAAGTTATGTGGGTATCTCATCCCTATGGCTGCTGTGAGAATTCATCAAGTTAACCCAGGTGACCCAGGTGAAGTACTTGTAATAAATGTGCTCAATAACTGTTACCTATTGTTATTATTATAAGAATTTGTATCAAAAGTGTTATATGTATATAATACATATACATGTCCCACATCAGTCATTTATTATTAATAAAGCTCTATTTTTTAATTTTAGTAAACATGAATATAAATACAAGTTCTAATCTCTCCTCCCACACCCTAGTGGGTTGTCCAGTGTGCCCCTGGGTGCCCTGTGTCTGCCAGCTGCAGAAGTGAGTGTCTGGAGTCTGATGCTCACAGGTGAGCACAGCAGGGCAGTGAGTGGCCGCACAGACGCAGGAGGGATGCATCACTGCTCGGTGAAGAATAATGCCACATGGTAATGCAGGGCACTGATTTTGAGGCTCCTCTCCACTAACTTCATATCACATACACTGTTCCCAGGGTTATTCCTTCTCTCAGAGGCTCTTGGGATGTGAAGAGAGCAGTGGCTCTCTTTGCTTTCAGGCTGGGACTTAGCTTAGGTGTCTGGCTGTTGGGAAAATTTGGGAAAAGCTTGGCATGTTAATTTAGAGAGGGAAGGATTTGCACAGTGAGGATAAAATATCATAAGGAGAATACAGGATGCAATATGCTGTTTAATTTGTGATATTCTCTAATTAAGATTATTTCATATTTTATGATGCAACATAGTAGCATGCGATTACTCTGCCCCTGGGAGTAAGCAATCTGGTGAAAAAACAACTCACATGATTAATTGATTCGTGGATTGTCCCCTCTTGGCGGAATCTGTTTGAACTTTGTTCCCCTGCTGGCTTATTTAGCACCCAGGAATTTTTAATAGTGACAGAAACAACTTTCTTGGTCGTTTGCTTTGCTTGTTGATTACATTTTTGTGTCAGTTTAATGACATGTAGGACACCGGGCGTGGGGCCAGCTCTGCAAAGGTGTTGGTTTTACCTGTATTTTCTTGCCAAAGGATTTTCTGACAATACGGATGTTTGGAGAAGACTTAGCAGTCTGTTTTTCAAAAAAGATTCATATTTACAGAAAACTACTTTTTAAAAGTTGCGAATAAAAGTCCTTTTTGCCATTCAGGGAAAGAACTGAAGAAATATTAGTCATTTATGTTAGGAATTATCCCTACCACTATCTGCTATAAAGTTTTTAAGAGATAATTAATCTTTTCTTCCCCAGTTTTTATTTTAATAATAGTTTTTAGTTATACAGATGCCTTAAAGGGAGTAAATGAGATTCACGGTTATACATTGCGGGAGTCAATGACCCATCAACTAATTTCTTTCTTCATCTTCAATAGCATTTTTCATTTATTCTGTAAAAAAACATTTAAACCAATTAGTTCTCCTCTGAACTATCAGACTTAAAATTGCTTAAAATTAATGTTCTTTGTACCCCAGTGAGATACTGAATCTACCTAAAAATCCTTCAATAATATGATGCCCTAAATGTATTTATTAAGGGCTTTCAGCTTTATCTCTATAGCTATGTTTTCTTTTAAAAAGCATTGGAGACCTTTTCACCTATGGAGTTATTTCTATGTTATTATTAAAAGAGCATTCAGAATAAGACATTTCTCAAAAACCTAGTACTAGAATTATATCTTGTTTGCACAACTTTCCAAACACCTTTAAAAATATTTTATGTTTTCTTACCTGCCTTTTCTCCCCGCACTGGAAAAACCAAGGCCATTGATTCTATAGTTTTGTTATCCTGATGGGATACTCTACAGGCCAGTGTGCTCATGCACATTCTATCCTGCAAGTGCTTACACATGGCAATTAATTTATGAAGTACACAGATATTCAAGAAAAAGTCATTCACAAATAGGAATCATATG
Organism: Hylobates moloch; assembly: GCF_009828535.3. Lineage (NCBI taxonomy): Eukaryota > Metazoa > Chordata > Mammalia > Primates > Hylobatidae > Hylobates > Hylobates moloch. The sequence continues at coordinate 51,061,785 of NW_026652284.1, read as the reverse complement.
ACGTGAAAGTGAAACAAATGGAAAAAAATTCCATGCTTGTGGACAGGAAGAATCAATATCGTGAAAATGACCATACTGCCCAAAGTAATTTATAGATGCAATGCTATCCCCATCAAGCTACCACTGACTTTCTTCACAGAATTAGAAAAAACTACTTTAAATTTCATATGGAACCAAAAAAGAGTATAGCCAAGACAATCCTAAGCCAGAAGAACAAAGCTGGAGGCATCACACTACCTGACTTCAAACTATACTATAAGGCTACAGTATCCAAATCAGCATGGTACTGGTACCAAAACAGATATATAGACCATGGAACAGAACAAAGGTCTCAGAAATAACACCACACATCTACAACCATCTGATCTTTGACAAATCTGACAAAAATAAGCAATGGGGAAAAAATTTCCTTTTTAATAAAATGGTGCTGGGAAAACTGGCTAGCCATATGTAAAAAACAGAAACTGGACCCCTTCCTTACACCTTATACAAAAATTAACTCAAGATTGATTAAAGGCTTAAACATAAAACCTAAAACCATAAGACCCTAGAAGAAAATCTAGGCAATACCTTTCAGGACATAGGCATGGGCAAACAATTCATGACTAAAACACCAAAAGCAATTGCAACAAAAGCCAAAATTGACAAATGGGATCTAATTAAACTAAAGAGCTTTGGCATGGCAAAAGAAACTATCATCAGAGTGAACAGACAACCTACAGAATGGGAGAAAAATTTTGCTATCTACCCATCTGACAAAGGGCTAATATCTAGAATCGACAAGGAACTTAAACAAATTTACAAGAAAAGAAACAAACAACCCCATCAAAAAGTGGGCAAAGTATATGAACAGACACTTCTCAAAAGAAGACATTTATGAGGCCAACAAACATATGAAAAAAAAGCTCATCACCACTGGTCAACAGAGAAATGCAAATCAAAACCACAGTGAGATACCATCTCGCACCAGTTAGAATGGCCATCATTAAAAAGTCAGGAAACAACAGATGCCAACAAGGATGTGGGGAAATAGGAACGCTTTTACACTGTTGGTGGGAGTGTAAATTAGTTCAACCATTGTGGAAGATAGTGTGGTGATTCCTCAAGGATCTAGAACTAGAAATACCTTTTGACCCAGCAATCCTATTACTGGGTATATACCCAAAGGATTATAAATCATTCTACTGTAAAGACACATGCACACGTATGTTTATTGCAGCACTATTTACAAGAGCAAAGACTTGGAACCAACCCAAATGCCCATCAATGATAGACTGGATAAAGAAAATGCAGCACATATACACCATGGAATACTATGCAGTCATGAAAAAGAATGAGTTCATTTCCTTTGCAGGGACATGGATGAAGCTGGAAAGCATCATTCTCAGCAAACTAACACAGCAACAGAAAACCAAACACTGTGTGTTCTCACTCATAAGTGGGAGTTGAACAAGAAGAACACATGGACACAGGAAGGGAAACATCATACACCAGGGCCTGTCAGGAGGTGGGGGGCAAGGGGAGGGAGAGCATTAGGACAAATACCTAATTCAGGCAGGAGTTAAAACCTAGATGATGAGTTGATAGGTGCAGCAAACCACCATGGCACATGTATACCTATACAACAAACCTGCACATTCTGCACATCTATCCCAGAACTTAAAGTAAAATAAAAAAAAAGTGATGTGAAAGTGAAGTGTTATGAGCAGCTCAGGTCCGACCACGGGGCACTCAGAAGAATTTGAAAGCCCACATGAGAGGATTAACATCACATCAGCTCTGCACTTAGGGTGCTGGTCAAGGGTGAGGCTATCAAGTAGGCCACTTTCTGGGTGCATCTCTGATAAAAGATAATTTTCAGAAAATGAAAGTGTGATTCTCATATACATACAAAAACAAACACATGAAGATTTTATTTTACTTGTAATCAGTGAGGGAACCAGATGTTAAAAGCAGTGCAAAGGAAAGTAAAAAAAGCACAAATTTATATGGAGTAAATGAACTGAATTGCAAATGGAGGCAGAACTGATTTTTCACAGGAACCTTGAAGTCAGCTGAAATTCTACAGAACACTACAAGTTTGCACATCCATCCCTTGCCTGCTGTTTACTAAGAGGTGCAAAATAGCTCGGTGACAATGAACAAGTTAAAAATCAGACCATTTGGAAGAGTGCGCTATAGACAATGCAACATTTCTTCACTGAAGCACAAAATTTTTTTTGCTACTCCATCCATGGGTTCATTTTCATTCCTTGCCTCCCCTCCACAAGTGAATTAGTTCAGGGAAGGGAGCAAGGGAAAAATCATGCTTGTGTAATCCTTCACCTCACTGGGAACAAACCAAACAAATGAATACACATTGTTTCTAATTCACTTGATGAAAGGCACACTTGAGTTATAATGGGAATGGCCTTTTCATGATGAGTAATAGCGTTTTATTACTCTTCCAACAATACATTGAGGCTGTTGCATTACTTTTGAGTCCAGCTAACTACTGAACCAATACCCTACTGAAGAAAGATCAGAAACAAGAAGAAGGCAGGAAGTAACAAAGCTTCGTAAATGTAGTGGTAGATTAGATAAAATAGTTACAATTTTACATTATGTATAAGAAAAACATTCCCTGTAATATCTTCTCACATATAATTTGAATGCATCCTCTAAAGAGACCCATGCAGAGTCCATGTCCCAGTGCCATCCTGCTCTGGTCTTGTGACCTGGACATGCCTCCTCTAGACCAGGAGGATGGGATTTAAAAGTTGGGGACTTTAGTTCACAAGTTCCCATCTTTTCCTCATCCACTGCTTCAGCATACAGTGGCGGTTTCTGAGGGCAGCTTACAGGTAAAGACAATTTAAAATGCTCTCAAGAATTTAGCCTTTGGTCAGCTTCTGGGAAGGGGAGAAATGGAAGAGAGTGTTGAGGACCTAGTTTTCCTTCTTGGTAAGAAAAACAGGGTGCATGTAAAAAAGAGCTTAAGGAAGTTTTGAATGGTGCATAATAACAAATTCTAGCAGACAAGATGAGCTAGTTGATGGGCTCAAGAAGGATCTTGAAACCCTGTCATCTGACTGGGCACTATATCTCACACCTGTAATCCCAGCACTTTGGGAGGCCAAGGCAGGCAGATCAACTGAGCTCAGGAGTTTGAGACCTGGGCAACACAGTGAGACCCTATCTTCACAAAAAAGAAAAAAACGTTAGCCAGGCGTGGTGGCACATATCTGTAGTCGCAGCTACTCTGGAGGCTGAGGCAGGAGCATCATTGAGCCTGGGCGATTGAGGCTGCAGTGAGCTGTGATTGTGCTACTGCACCCCAGCCTGGGTAACAGAGTGAGTCCCTGTCTTTAAAAACAAAACAAACAAACAAAACCTTTGTCTCTCATGGGTCTGGTGCTCTAAGTCTGAGGAGAGATCTGCTCGGGGCCTCTTTTCTTAGATAGGAACTTGATTAGGTGTCCTGACTGCTGAAAGCCACTTAGAGCTTTGTTTTGTTACGAAACCTACTGAATCTTGGTTTCCTCATCGAATAAATGGGGATAATGATAAGTACCTTACAGGGTTGTGAAAATAAAGTAAAATAGTGTATACAAGGCAAAAGCAGACTGGTTCTCATTCACCAGTGACTCAGGGAATGCAGCTGTGACGGAGGCCTTCCTGAAGGAGGGTGCTCCTGCGGCTCTGCCTGGCTCAGGGATGGGATGGGAGGTGGTCTGGCACAGGGGAAAGGACAGGCTTTGGACGTGGAAGAGTGCAGATTCACATCCTGGCTTTGTCCCCAGCAAGCTACAGATGTGGGCAATTGGCATCTCACTAAGGTCACCATCAATGCATCATTTCTGAAATGGAGATGATTCTGCCCCCCTAGTGAGAGTTTAGTATGAACAAAATAAGTTTAGTAAGAACAGATTAAAAGCTCTGGGCACATGATGCGTAGGAGATGGTGTCCTGTCACCATCATGTTCCTACTATCACCGTGGTGATTCAGCTACCTCCTGCCAGGCCGGAAGTCAGCCATGCCATTGCCCTCTTCTATTGGTCTTTGTGTTCCATTCCCAGTTCTCTATGGAGATCTGGCACAATGACTGCTCCCCTGTGCTGCCTCTCTGACCTCGTGGTGGATGGTGCAGTACTTGCCTCCCTCCCTAGCCCTTGGCTCCCAGGCGGGGCAACAATGGGCCTTGGGCCATGAGCGCCGGGCACCTGGGGGCTCTCAGCAGAAGCTGGGGAAGGCATGTCAGTGCTCAGAGGTCTATCTGTGATTGTGCGCAGAGGGAAGAAACTACACCCTGCCCTATTCCTGGACAAAACTTGGCAAAACCATCTCTTGAAGTCGGAGATATGCGGGCAAGCCCTTTAACTTCTCTCAGCCTCGCTTTCTGTATCATCACAATGAGGATTAAATGTAGGTCATTGATATTGGTTATAGTCTTCTGACCAAGCTGCTCCTGGGCATATAAAACAAGAGCTTACTAAACGGCGACTCCAGCAAGCCCATTGTCGAACTGGATTCCCTCCATAGGTCTCAGGCTGGAGTGTACACACGTGTGTCTTCACAGTCAGCCCAACACAACACTTATGGCAGAGGCCCCTCTTGGCAGGGGGCACATTCTCTCATCCTTAGGACCTGACTCGGGTACATGCTGAGAACAGAGAAAGCAGCTCTCATTGGAGGTTTTTCCTCAGCATCTCCTCAGGGTGTCCTAAAGTCACCCAGCACATGGTCCACCGTCTTTCCCTTGAGCCTCTGATGGTTCCAGCAAAGTCAAAACCCAGGAGCAAGCTCTTCCCCACTCAAGCTGTTACCTAACCTGCTCTCTGATCGTGCAGCTTCTGTTGTGAGAGGGTGCAGCCTGATAGGTGAGTGCCAGCCACAGCTCTCTGGGGGCAGGAAGGGCTTCTGTCTCCTGCTGTGCCCTGCATTCATGCTGCTGGCAGGGATAGTTTTACTTGGGCCACTGATTCCTGAAATACAGCACTTGAGCAAAGCTGCATTCAGTTCAGGGAACAAGGAGATATAGCCAGAGAAAAAAGAGAGCACCCTGGGCTTAAATTGTGGTGATGAAGATGAGTTTTCAAAAGGTTCCTGGCTGGGATGATCTTTTTGGTTGCGTACCTAGCCACCTGTGTGGCTGACCTTTCCTCTGGAATTTCCTTGTGTTTGAGGCCACTGTGGTGCAGTGAAGTGGGGCCTGGCTTGGAGTCTGGCGTCCTGAGTCTAACTCAAGGTTCTGTCTCTCTCTAACTGCGTGATCTGAGATTATTTATTCATTTATTTATTTTGAGATGGAGTCTTGCTCTGTCACCCAGGCCAGAGTGCAGTGGCGTGACCTCAGTTCACTGCAACCTCCGCCTCCCAGGTTCAAGCGATTCTCCTGCCTCAGACTTCTGAGTCGCTGGGACTACAGGTGCGCACCGCCACGCCCAGCAATTTTTTTTCTTTTTTTTGTATCTTTAGTAGAGACGGGGTTTCACCATATTGGCCAGGCTGGTCTCAAAGTCCTGACCTCGTGATCCACCCGCCTCAGCCTCCCAAAGGGCTGGGATTACAGGCGTGAGCCACGGCACCCGGCCTGAGATAATTTATTTAACCTTTTTGGTGCTCCATTACCCCAGCTGCCATAAATGCGAATAATAAGACTTATGACTCACGTGTTGTAAGGAATAAATGAGAAAATCTGTGAAGTTGCCTGGCACTGAGCAGATACTAAATCAAAGTTCGTTTATATATATATTTTACTTTGCCAATCCTCGTGTTGACATGAATTTTCCTAGGACTTTATTTTTTATTCCTATTAAATAGCAGTACTTTTATTATTTATTCTATCATTATTTATGATGGCTTTCTACTCAAGAGCCTCTATCCCCACACTTTGTGGTGACGCTCGGATCCTGAGAACTGAAAGCACGCCCTCCTCTGTACGTTAGCATGGCACTGTGCAGGTCCTCTGCCATGAAGGCCTGATTTAATTTTTCCACCCCATCTCCTGCCTGGAAAAATAGTTTGGTTGTTTATTACAGGAGCTTCCTCAAAGACGCATCAGAGCTTCAGTGGAAAACATCCACAGTTCATGCTCTTAAGACTCAAAGGTGTCCCTCAGATCAACGTCTTCACCTTGCTGTTTCCTTCCGTATCTTGGACAGGTTTGTCATGATCCTTACCCAATTCTAACTATGCCCTGCTTTAAGCCAAAATTTGCGATTTTCAGTCAATCCTGACTTCACCTTCCCGTCTCTCAGTTCTGACAAAGCTTGCAAGGTGGCCTTCTCCCTTACTGCAGTAAGTAACAAACTCAGCTTCGCTGTCCCAGGTGGTATTGTTAATATTTGGGGAGCCCAGCGGCAATGATTCTGGAGGCGGGACTGAGACTCCACAGCCATAGCCCTTAGCTGGTAGACGAGCCCTCCCCAGGCCTGGGGCTCCTCATCACGAATCCAGGGAAAGTAGGTGCACTGGGGAGAATGCCAGTCTCACAAATGCCAGGATCTCAGATGCTGAGTTCATTTTATTTCCTAGGAGTAGGAAGTGCTTTTTAGATCTCCATTGGATGTCTGATTGGATTTGAGAAATGCTGTCCTTGGTGCAAATCTGACTCATTATTCACCCTCCAGTTTGCCTCTGCCTGTTCCTGTCATTTTTATTGTTCCCTACTAAGAGGGACCTTGATAGGAACCTATTCCTTGGGCCACCCCCAGGAGCTGGGAAGTTCCGACATTTTCCTGTGAGACAAGCATTCTTTGAAGACAGTCTGCCCCAGGTCAGCCATCAGCATATCTGCAGGACTTACCCCAGTCTTGCCTCCTTTTGTGGGAGGCAGAGTCTGGTTCTGGGAGATATGGCCTCTTCAGGCCTCTCTGTTGTTCTGGGGCCACAAGCTTTGTTGGGGGTTTGTAGCTGGATGGCCCATCTGTAAGGTTGGGGGGTCCGGGCCCTGTTTTTGACAGAGCATTCCTAGACTCTCGTGCATTTGTCTCAGCCTAAAGCCCAGGCTGGCCTCCTGCTTCATGAATAATGTGTTTATGTTACAATGCCAATTTGTGGGCTTATCTTTCTAAATGGCGTGCTTTCACTAGGATGTTTGTTAAACTTTTGATATGATCAAGAGAGTTTGAGAGATGTATTTGAAGAAAAAAGGAGCAAAATTTCAAACTTCGGTAATCTTTACTTTTTAATTAGTATGAGGAAGCATCAAAAAAATTTAGTTTCCAGAATCTCTTCCTTAAGAGATTCTATGACTAAGGCAAAAGAAAAAAAAAATTGGAAAATTTTAAAATTGTGTCTTTTAGAACTTGAACCTAACAGCCTACTATTTCCTTGCCACACAGTCCTCCATTTTTTCTGCCCCTGTCTCTCTCTTTGATCCACTCCCTTCCCTCCTGACAAGCCAGAAACTCCCAGGACTCAGCTGCCTCTTACAGTCAAACCTTCAGAACAGGAGCATTTGCTGTTGATCAGAAGCCCTGGTCTTACTCTGAGCTGAGAGCCGTTGTGAAATTTTTCAAGAGCTGGCTGAATAGGGAGACATTTGCAGAGGGATTTAATTTTAGGAATTATAATCCAGGGCTCTCTGATATATATCAGTTGATTCGTTATTAGTGAGGACCTCGGTTATAAAAACTGGGTGGAAAAAGCAGGATGAGAAGACCCAAGGAAGATTTTAAAAATCTCGAATTTCACAGAAACGAGAGGGGTTTAGAAAAGCTGTCAGTGTTGGAAAAGATCTGTAAAAGACTATATCCGAAGTCTTTCCTATGAAGAGAGATGGGACTTTGACCAGTCCTGTAGGAAGAGACAGGACTGGGGATGGGGGCCTCTGACACTGGCAGGCAGCCTCCAGGGTGGACCTTGAGTCAGATGGGTCCTGGCTCCCTCCTTGCTTTTTGTTAAGTGTTATTAAGCCAGAAATTTTGGGGGATTCATCTATAAGTGCAAACTGGAATGAGAAATAAACCCAGCAACAGAACTCCTTGCTAAGCATCTTGAAAACACCTTAGAATGGAAGCAAAGTAGAACCTGAGTAAATGCACAGCCTTATAGACAAACAACCAGATGCCCCTCCCTTTGTAGTTCAGCCTCAGGGGAGGGAGTCTCTTGACAAAGATGCCCATGGATGCTGAAACAGAAAGGATGCTGGAACAGAAAGGATGCTGGAATAGGAAACACCCTGTCTTGGCTAAGAAAACACAACATACATAAAGAGTGAAACAACTGATTCATACACTGCTCAGAGGGAATTTTCAAGGCGAAGTTGATCTAAAGGTTGAAGGATCTCTTCCAGCTTATAGAGATTAGTAAGTGCAAGTAGTGGATTGGAACAGCTATGGCATGTTGAAATCTAAGTGAAACTTGCTTAATTTTGATGAGCTTGTTTCTTTAGTTTACTGTTTATTGTCATCTAAATTATGAAGGAGTATTTTTTCTGTGTAATCTGTCAAAGTACTGTCTTGCCAGCATACCTTTTTGGGCTTAATCAAGTTACCTTCTATGTTTCTTTCTAAGCATTTTATTGTCACTTTCAAATAAGTAGCAATCCCCTGCAGTTACAGAGGGACAAGTGTATTGTAAAATATTTCAGCTTCCTGAACACCATCTAATATAAATGCAATATGTTTTTTTCAAAGTTTAACACACAATTATTTGATTTTTTTTGAAGTTAATGACTGGCTATTTATTGGTCAATCTGTACCACCCCAAGACAGTAGATCTATTGAGGTGGTTGCTGGCAACGATTGGGGTGGAAATGAGCATCTACATGCGCCAGGCTTTGTGTTAGGAGCTGCACACACACCACACCATCTTTACCCTCCCAGTGACCTGCCATGGGCCCACCTTGTTTTGCAGATGAGGAAACCGGCTCTCAGGTTAAAGGATTTCAGACCCATGTTTGTCTTCCTGTCCTTCCCCAAGTGCTGGGCACAGTGTGGGCTGTCCAGGGACACACAAGCATTCACAGGCATGCAAGAATGTCACAGAGTATTGTGACATTCTTCGGGAGATGCAATGATGTACTCACAAGTTGTGTTGGGAGCATTCAACTCCTAAAGAAGGTAATGGGCCACCTAAAAATGTGGCAGCCAGCCTGCATCTTAGGTCTCAGCTGAACTAGACGGTCTGAAGTTCCCTCTTCCCCAGAGACTTCTCAAGGGCTCCCCTGTTGGGTGCTGCCTCTGTCTTCTTGTTTGCCTGGAAGGCCAGCATGTGGAGTTAATGGTCCTCATCTTCTGCTGCTATTGCCCTTAGACCACCAAGAAGTGCGGGCCGATGTGACCCTCTAGTCCCACGGGGGATTTTGCAAGCTCCCAGTCTGTGCCTTGCCGTTCTTAATGGGCTCCCTGCAAGGGTTCTTAGGGTGCTCTTTAGTGTAACTCTCTTACTACGTTCCTGATCTGGTGCCTGGGGAGGCAGAGGGCATTCACCCATGCCACACAGGTGCATCTCCATGTGTCCTTTTCTGTGCCAGCCTAGATGGCAAAAAGTCACTTGAGGTCTTCAACTTTCTCTTACATCAGAAGGAACTTGCTGTCCTTTTAGAGGTTGCCCCACAGGCAGTCCAATCTTTCTCTTAATTGGTTCTCTCAGGAAAACATGAAGTCTTCATGCCAGGGAACTGCTGGCTCACCATGAATTCCCAGAGAGAAAATCAGATAAGGTGGATCTGGGATATTTAACACGCACACACTTTAAATGACTGGATTCCTTGCAATCCTCTCAAGTCTTCTTCAGGGTAGCTTTTCTTAAAATGAAGAAAGCACTCACATTGTTCTCTGTCTCTCTTGCCCTTCCCTTCTTTTGCTCTGTATTTTCCTAAATACTGTCCCATCAGGTAGCTATTAGGAAATGTGCTGGAGGACATCTGAGCTTTGGGAAAGCAAAGCCCTTCTCAACTGTCATGAATTTAATTTAGGTTACATAACTTTTCCTTGGGCCTCGGCCAAAGAACATTTTTATTGGGAATAAGTTATTACTACTAAGTACTACATTCCTAATACTTTTGGATATTTAAGAATCTTTATCAGAAGCAAGTGGGAGACCAGTAACTTTTGGTCCTTTCCAAATAAAATAACTTTGTTCAAATGTAGCATGAATTTATTTCAGTGTTATGACAGATTTTAATTGTATTACTTACAATTCACTTATTTGTCTCTTAGAGGGGATGATACCTTGAGAGAAAGTTTAACTGAATCAGATGTGGACAACTTTTCAGCATTTCAGGACAAAGAGTGCTTCTCACCCTGTGCGGCTCTGCTGGGGCTGGTGCCGTTTGACCACCTTGGGCTGTTGGGAGGGGCATCATGGAAGGGATTTGGAGATAAGGTAAGGCCAGTGAGTCAGCGCTGGGCTCTAGACGCAAGGATAAGGGGCTGCGTAGCATCAGAGTAAATCACCTGTGATGTTAAAAAGCAGTGCTGAAATCAGCATCTATCCAACGAAAATAAGATCTTTTTTGTTTTGAAAACATCGTAGGTTATAGAAGCCACAAAACATTGAATGAAAATAAGAATTCTCTTAAAAATGCAAAGGGAAGGCCAGGTGCGGTGGTTCATGCCTGTAATCCCAGCACTTTGGGAGGCCGAGGCGGGCAGATCTCTTGAGGTCAGGAGACCTGGTTAATATGGCAATCTGGTTAATATGGCAAAACCCCGTCTCTACCCAAAATACAAAAATTAGCCGTGCGTAGTGGTGTGTGCCTGTAATCCCAGCTACTTGGGTGGCTGAGGCATGAGAGTCATTGGAACCTAGGAGGCGGAGGTTTCAGTGAACTGAGATTGTGCCACTACACTCCAGCCTGGGCAACAGAGTGAGACTCTATCTCAGAAAAGAAAAAATGCAAAGGGAAATCTATTTTTCTTCCAAATAATATCTCATATGATATCATCTGAACATTTTGGCTTGGGTAGCTCTCTCTGCTTTGCAATGGAATTAATTTTATTTTTAAAAATTCATTCATCTCCAGGTAATCATTGCCCTCTGCTGATGCAGGCCATTCTTCAGGAGTAAGAGCCTTCATTTCAGGTTTCAGGAAATCTTTTTTTGTTGTAAAATGAATTCACAGTAAAACAAAATGACAGTTGATAGATTCTTTTATTCAGAACTTACAAGTTCTTTATAATCATGAATGCATTCTTACTAATTTGAGTAAATGGCCAAACCTCTGATAGTCACAGGCAGAAACTCCGGGTCAGAGAAAGCCCAGGTTAGCTGCTGTGGGTGTCACTCTTTCTCTGTATGGTCAGAGCCCTTGTGAACAAGGGCCTGTTTGCTTTGCTTGCAGAGTAAAGATGTTAACTCTCCCCAGTAGATTAGGGGTCTGGGATTAGTGTCTGGCCACATCCTTAGTTTACAATGTTAGACAATAGAGATCCTGCACTAACCTTGCAATGCACTGTCATCCTCAAAACTTTAAACTGAGTTAAACGAATAGCACACAAGAGGTATGTTGTTGAGAGCCACATCTGTTTTATCAGCAAATGTGTGACATCAGAGCCATCTTCTCTGCCGCTTTTAACATCCCATAGTTGCCTCAAAGGCAGCATAACTGAGTAACATTAAAAGGTGTTATGTAGCTCAAGGTTGCTGAATCAGAAGCCTGCAAATATTGTTTATTAATTAACGAGGCTCATTCAGGTGCATCTGGATCTCTCTGTGATTGTTCTAGTCATTGTCAGATCAGTGTTTACTGAAAGCCTTGTCTCAGCTCCCCAGCCTTTTTGGGCACAAGCTGAAAGTACTGCATGTTCATGAATGTCGCTCTTCAGTCGCAATTCCACTTTCACTGCCCCAATTAAAGCTTTGAAACATGCTGTAAATTTACCCATGCTGCCATCGAAGCGTATTTGGAGGGTAAAATAAAAGAGAAATTCTGGTCCTGAACAAAATACCTGAAATTACAGTTAGATTAAAAGTCATTTACAAAGAAGCAATGCTGAAACAGTCTGGCTGGCGACCCCAAAACCGCCACGTAGGGTTTGTTTGGGTAAACCTGCCAATTTGGCTGTATTGGGAATATCAATTTGATGAGCTTTGCCATTTTCTTAGGCATAGCATGAGGCCCATAATTGCTTTGTTTCCTTATGCAGGGAACACCAACTGGTGTTAATTGGAGTTCCTAACTGGATTAAGACTGGTTCGGAGAGAGGTTGTCTAGTCTTTTGGTGATTGTGTTCTGAGTTAGGGGAGAAGGCACGCAAGATTGCAAACCTGGTTCTAGTAATGCCTCCTATTTTTATGCGCTGGCTGCATCCACATGGGCAGGGCTGATGGTGGACTCAGTGCCAGCTACAGCGGCCAGTGGAGGATGCGGCCAGTGCTGACTTCTGTCTGTGAGAACATTGCATGAATGGGGATGGGCTTTTGGCAAAGCAGCAGGACAGGACGGGATGGCTGGGAGGGGCTAACTTCGAGAAAAAAGCGGTACAAACCATGTACTTATCATCTACATTTTGAAACCTCTGACTTTGCATCCCTAAAATCTAAAATTGGCCCTAACAAATACTCCATTGGGAGAGAATTTGGGTGAAGTCACCATGGATGGCTTACTTGTGCTCTTTCAGGATGGCAAATGGCATTTCTTATCTCCTCCACACTAGTCTTTTCAGTTGCTTGCCAAGTTTAAGGGGGAAAAATCCCTTAGTGATTTAAGCGTTACATAAAGGATAGCTTGGTTGGTTAACATCAAGAGCAGTGTGCTAGCTTCTAAACAAGTTTCTTTTCAGAAAGCGTTTATGCATGCTTTGTAGGATAGAACTGCTAGTAAATACCCTTGATTTAACGCCCTCTGTACACCTTGACCTCAACATCCCCGCTTTACTGACTCATTTTTCTGCCTGAGTGCACCAGTATATCAAATAACAAATGCATTGTGTTTGCTGAAATTCTTTGGTGTATGTTTGCAAAGGTGCAATGAATTCCAAATTAAAAAATAAAATTCTCTGAGGAAAATGTTTCTTTTCCTATGTTTTAGGTTTTGCATCTTGACCTTCAAAGGGAATTCAAAAATTGGCACATGGTAAAGCCAGAGCTCCCGTATGATTCCACACTTCTAAAATTCTGTTTTCATTTATCAATGAAATCAGGAAACGCTGTGCCACTGATAACATTTTGACCCTCTAAGTGTCAGCATTAGATCAGTTTTTTGGCTACGTATTTGTAATTGTGTAGATCAGAGAGCCAAGACAAATTCCACTCTCCACTAAGTGTGGAGAGAGGAGCATTAAGCATTTATGCTATAAAAGTCGCTTTCCCTTTAACCTGGCATTTGCAGTTTGTAGGAACAAATTTTGTGTCCCTGTTCCGGGAGACTCAGTGGATGCCACAATGGTGTGTCTCAGTGCTTTGTGGTTGGGAACAAAATTTCATGGTCAGTCACAAGTGGAAAAAAGTTCTTCTGCATGACAGGCGTGGCCATGCTAGAGGACTGTGCCGTGGCTTCTGCAGCCGCAGGGTAATGTCACCAGGCACTTAAATGAGCGAGGGCAGCGGCTGGTGGAATCTCTTCAGCTGTTGGCGCTTCATTTCTGGGGAGAGCTTGTTCCCAAGTGCGTGAGTGATTCTGTGCCAGGACTCATTCGTTATGACAAATGCAGTTCTTTCTTATATTTCTGAGTATGGTGGGAGCTACAGTGTTTGCACAGGGCACCTGTCATCAGCAATGATATCTCTCCAGGAAATTTCCAGCGCGTTGTCCACAGATGCTTCTCTAGAGGTAAACATCCTCTCAGGGGAGCTGACTTCACTAGGTGACTTTCTGGGGCTGGAACCTGAGCTGATTCCCCCGAACGCTCAGTCCTCTGCACAGGCTCCCCTCCCCCCGCCCCCGGCTCCCCATTCATTGCCCCAGTCACGAATTTATTCCCTAGCACTCATTGTGCTGCACTTTGTTTTAAGACATGACTTGTTTTTCTTAAGAATTCCTTATATAATACGTGGAGCTTCTCAGATCAAACCTCCATAATTGCATGCTGCATAGAAAACACAGAGAAGACAATTAAACAAATATGAATTTGTATTATTTCTATGAAAAGATGCTGCACCGACTAAGTGTAACCATTTAGGCTAGCAGGTTAGATAGCCCGCATTTTGCTATGAAACACACACATCAGTGACACACCTTAAACACAATGTGTTTGAAAATGCAGGGATGCCGTGGATTGCAGTGAGTCAGGGATCCTGGATGGGGAAGCCGGGGGAGGAGTCCGGTGCCCAAGCTGTAACGGCTCTGTTAGTTCAGATAAATCGCACAGCCCTGGTCCCGGATCCCCAGTCTTCAAAGCCAGAGTGTCCGGTTACATTTTATAAGTAGAAACTCAGATTCAAAGGACGCACAGAGATAATCCAGCCTTAACTGGAAGGCCCTTCATACATACTTTTGATATTTATATGCTTTATTTTCACAGGCACTTTCTTCTGCCAGTCTTTCTGTAGGTCAGGGGTTTGAAGGACGGTGCCATGGTCATCCTTCCCAGCGCAGGGCCGGCGTGGCCCTGGGTGGCTGCATCATCCCCCTGGAGGCTGCCCTGCCCGGGCTGTGCATGATCTCACAGGCGCGCTGCCAGGGGCTCTGCTGTCGCCAGCCCGGGCTCCGGGCGCTTGGGACAGCTCGCCGGACAGGACAGGGTGACTTGTAATTTACTCCCGCCTGTGTGCGTCTGTGGGGCGGTTTCTCAATCAGTGCAGGGCTTGCTGTACAATTCCATGTTTAACTAGAGGCATCTGGTGCCTCTGCTGCTGTTTACTGAAACCCTTCGTTGCACTTCATAAAGCGGTTGGCCGGGGGCTGTTCTTCCTCAGGCGCCCAGCCCGCCCCGCGCTGGCCGGGATGAGGCTGTGGGAGCCAGGTCTGCAGGGCGGGCTCCGCGGGCCTGTTTGGACGGATGCAGATGCTCTAGCGGATTTGCTTCTACTTCAACCCCTGGGCTGTCTTAATGGGATTTGGGCCTCTTGGTCAATGCCAGTTCAGAGAACCATTAGACACTTCCTGGAATCTTTGCTTCACCAGGAACCGCTCCACGTTCTGTGCCGGGGCTCCTGCCGGCTCCCGGCAGGACTCGAGGTCCCGGCGAGGGGCCCTTCGTGTCCTCTTTCCCTTGGCGCCACGTGGGCCTTTTGCTAACAGAACACAGCCCCTTCCCAGCTGGGCGGTCCCCGCAGTCCAGGCCCCCCTCTCAGCCTGGGGATGCAGCCTCGCCAGGCGCTCCTTGCCACCCTTGCGAGGGACACGACTTGCTTTCTCTTGCATTGCACCGCCCCCCTGCTCATTTGAGCACTTTGGAAACCCGCTGGTGGTGGCTAAGGCAGATGGAGGCAGGGCTGGAAGGGGAAGAAAAAGCCCAGGGAGTAACTAAGTGTCAAGGAACTCATTGTCTGCTCTCCACCTGTTGTTATTCTGGTCCCAATCAACCTGCTCGCCAGGCTGGAGCCAGCGGCCATCTGGAAACACTGCTCTGTTTATAAACTTGGCATGAAGCAGCACTCCCGGGCCCTGACCTCCCACACGAATCTGGAAACAATTAGAGCAAGATGATAGGCAGGCGGGGAGCGCTCCGGGGAGGGGAGGGAGGGGGCGCCGCAGAGGGGGGCGAGCAGGAGGTAGGGGTGGGAGGCCGGTGGGGGAGGAAGTTGGGATGGATGTGGGAGGAGCGGCGGTGAATGGGGACTGGGTGGTAGGGGGGCAAGGGAAGACTGGGTCTGGGCTGGAGCTGAGGGTCTGGGAAAGAGTCTGGGGATATCTGGGTCTGGGCGGGGTCCGGGTGGGAGCCAGGGATGGGGTGAGCCAGGGGGAAGGGTGGGGATCCCCAGGACGGTGGTTTTGGGGGCCCCTGTGGGTCTGGGAGAGTCAGGGAGGAGTCTGGTGAGGTCTGGGCCCTGCTGGGAACTGGGGACGGCCAGCCCTCCTGGGGTGTGAGGACCAGGAGAGGGGCCTGGGCTGTTTGCTGAAGATAGTGTGATGGCAGCCAGGCCCCACACTGCCGTGCGGCCTCAGCCTCACAGGGTGCCCTTCCTGGGACCCCTTCAGGCAACAAAACATACGGGGTGGGGGGTGGAGGGAAGGAAGTCATTCCTGCCTGTGCCTTCGCTTTGAGCAGCGAGCAAGTGGACTCTGGTGAATGAAGTTCTCTCTCACCTTGTATGGAATGCATTGTAGGGTTTCAAGTCATTTTATTAGTTTCAGAAACACATTCTTGAAGAGCACTTTTTAACCAAAGGAAGTTTAAGCGTGTCCCGTTTTGCTGGAGAAAAGCTGAGATTCTTGGGCCATGGGGGGACATTCCTATACTTGCATAGCACACAATCTAATCTGTGTAGACGCATGCCATGTTTTTGTGTCTGGGGAGCTGATTCAGGCTTCCAGAGTCCTGAGTATTCGTGAGATGAATGAGTCTCTTCCTCTTTTCTCAAGAAACAATCTCTTTCGCTCGCTTTTTTCCCTGCAGTTTTGAAATGTGATTCCTAGCTCCGAGTCGATGCTGTTTTCACGCTCAGCTGGGTTTCTAACTCCTGAAATATTAATCTGTGGGAGTTGCTGGCAAACCAATAATTGGCACCAATTAACAAGCTCCTCGTTGGCCAAATGATACTTAAAGAGGGAAGTTGACTGTGCAGGTCTTCTTGGCTCCTGGGGCTCAGGCCCGGTGGCCTCTCCCTGGCCTCTTGTCCTGCTTCAGATGCGCAGAGCTGCTGATCTCAGCTGGGAACATTGGCCCCGAGTGCATCTGCTTAGATATTTAAGAATTAATCAATCCGTGGAAAGCGGTGCCATCAACCGACACTCGTCCTCCCGCCCTTCCCTGCCCAGTCCTCGCCTGACTGGCCTCTTCCCTACATGCTGTTCTCCACGTTGCCTTCCCGTGAGCTTTCCTTTTTGCCTAAACACATTTTCAGCTCCATGTTTCTGATAGACTGGTTACTAAAATCCAACCCAACAACGTGTAGGACAGCCAAGTGTATAACATGCATCAAGGTGAAAAAATAACCAGCAAGGCCTGCAGAGGTTTGGGGCACAGCCCACAGGGCGCAGCAGTGGGAGCTGCACCTCAGTGGTGCTTGTTGCCCCGTGGCTGCAGCTCCGCACAGGGCTCATTGCTGTCCCTGGAGAGGCTGAGTCTGGTAAACCAATTTTTCCCTTTGAGTCTTGTTGCAATTGGATGCATTTGAACTATAATATAAAGTATTGTGTTTATTTAACCCTGCAAACGGATCTCCTTTGTCTTTGTGAACTGGCTGGGCAGCTAAAGACCCACATTCCTTCCACAGTTAATAAAACTATATATTTTTCTCTGTGCTTATAACTTTAATTACACTCAGACCAATTTAGTCTACTTCAGTTTTTCAAACCACCTAAATTAAAAAAGATACAGCTTCTCTCAATGTGCAACATAATCATCATCTTTAGATTAAAAGACACAAATTGCAAATGCATCTTGTCAGTTTTGTCTTCAAAGCGTCATCTTAAGTATTGTCCATCTTCAGACCTGGAGCTGGTAGAGATGTGAATGGACTGGGCTGTACTTCCTCCTGAGAGAAAACATTTATGCTTTAAAGGACTCCATTACTAAATTTCACTCTTATTAAAATAAAACAAAAAAGCACCACAAAACAAAAACCAAGCCGGATCTAGTTTACTTTATGGAAGACTCTCTACATTCTCTCAGATATTCAGAATATGCTTGGGTTTGCATATGATCAGGAGCTGGAAACTGAGCTTCCTGGGTAAGGCCCTGGCCTCGACGCATCTCCCACACAGTGGTTAACACAGTTTCCTTCTGTGTCTGTAGCTCCTCACAGAGTTTTCATGAACATTAATGGCATTTCTGTAAAGTGTTTTGCTCCTTCTGAGAGAAGTAAATGCAAATATCAGCATCCAGGAGCTCCCTGAATCTCCGGGCAGCCGCCTTACAGACTGGAGTTTCATCCTTCAGCTAATGGCCGAAGTGTTGTCTAGTTTGGCCTTCTCTTGAATCTTCTCAAAACAACATCTATTCACATGGGGCTTAAAAATGATCTTTTGTGATTAAGAACACCATGGCCTGCTCTTAGTTCAAAGCATTCATCTCCATTATCAGAGATTTGCTTTCTTCTCCTTCCCCATGGGCTCTCTTTAGGGAGCCCTTACATTTTCCTCTCTGGACAGATTCATTGCTAACCGCTGCCTCCTCTGTTCCTGTTTGCTACCTTTTGGGTTTTTCCTAATTTGATTGGTAAGATTAAATCTTTGCTCCTCCCTCCATATACAAAAATTAAAAATTGAAAACCAAAACTTCAAAGCAAAACAAAACCTACATACTGTCTAGAGAATTATTTTTTATTTGATTACTTCTTGAAATTTCATTTCTACATAATGTGTTGTTACAATAACATTTTGCTTCAATGTTTGGCCCAAGGAAGACTTTACAAAATGATAATCTTTGTGACTTTCTCATTGGGTAGTCAGTAGCTAGTGGGGAACTGTTTGCTGAATGGAAGAGCACAGCTTTTAGGTTTTCTCTCCTGGAGAATGGAGCTATAGAGGAAAGTAGCTTTGAGGTATTCCCTCTTTCCAGAAATGTGCAGCTATGTAGCGTGGATTAAAATTCTAAAATTCATGACCTCGAATCCCCATCTAAAGACTGGACATTTTATCCCTGCTCCAATCTTGTTTCTGGGGAGATGTTGGAGGGAAGCAGAGTTAGGAGCATTTCCAGCCCCCGGTGCTGCTGTGTGGACTCTCCTGGCTGTTTGATGACCAGATCCTTTAATGGAGGATGATTTTTAAGAGAAATGCAGGACTAGGCCCTCCGTGGGTTAGTTCCAATGATTGCTCACCTCTTTTTCAGAGGAGTGAGTAGTTCCTGGAACTTTGCAGTTGTTCACAGCAGTTCAGACTCCTGCAGCTACAGATAAGCAATGGATGAGAGTGGGCTCAAGCCCACGTAAGACTTGCATGTGGTGCTAGCGATGCTTGTGTGAGCATGGCGTGCTCCATTAGGGCTTCTGTAGGAAATGCTCCATAAACCTGTGGTGCCATGGTGGAAGAGCTACGTAGGGAATGCCGAGAGGGCTGTCTGTGTGATGGTCCCTCTGCCTGTCTGCCCTTCTAGATAATGCGCATCATGTCTGCCTCCTTCGCCACTATACACCTGGTTCCTAGCATATTGGCTGGTGAATTGTAGGCATTCAGTAAAAATGTGCCAAACGAATGAATGGCCAGGGACATTTTTTGCTTCGAGAAATTGGGAAATACAGCAAAAATAGCAGAAAGTCCAAGTCTAAGCTGGAGGGATAGTAATCAAATAATGTTCTTTCTATCTCCTACCCTTCCACTCGAAGGAGGCTTTGCCACGTAAACATATTTGTCATTATTACTATTATTGGGAAGCAGCATTATGCTACTACTAGTGGTGGTAATAGGAACTGGAATTTTGCGACGGGGGTGATGCTTGCAGACATATTGTTATATCATCTTCATCTTGTGTCCTACAGGCTTCTGGTTTTGGTTCTACTGGAAAAGGGCAGGTATCTACTGAACAACAAAGATTTCTCATTTTGAAATTCAAATCCACTTTTGGTTTGGCAACTTAATGTGCTGGAAAGCAAAACTTTGCACAGAGAGAGAAGAGAGAGAACACACACAGACACACACACACATGCATACACAAACAAACACATTTTCTAAATTCCTTAGCGTATCAAGCATGGGCGATTCAGAGCATAGAGTGTCACCCACCAGTGTCAAGAAGTTACCACCATGGTGGTGCTGCTCCAAGGAAAAGGAGGGCATTGACTGAGAGGTCAGAGAGCCCAGGGCCCTGGTGCTTCTGGCACAGAGGTCTACAGAAAGAAGGCAGAGCCTGTTTCAGTTCTTTTTTTTTTTTTTTTTTTTTTCTGAGACGGGGTCTCGCTCTGTCACCCAGGCTGGAGTGCAGTGGTGCGATCTTGGCTCACTGCAAGCTCCGCCTCCCAGGTTCGAGCGATTCTCCTACCTCAGCCTCCCGAGTATCTGGGATTACAGACGCACACCACTACACCCAGCTAATTTTTGTATTTTTGGTAGAGACAGGGTTTCACCATGTTGGCCAGGCTGGTTTTGAACTCCTGACCTCAGGTGATCTGTCTGCCTCAGCCTCCCAAAGTGCTGGGATTACAGGCGTGAGCCACTGTGCCCGGCGTATGCCAATTCTTACTAAGAGCTTAAGGCCTACCTCAGGTACATTGCTTTAGAAACATTCAGATTAGCGTGGGGAGCCTGGAGAACTCGAGGGCTGGAGGCATCCCCATCTCTCAGGATATGAGGGCTGTGGCTCATGGGAGCCCCATTCATAGTCACCAGGACATGGGCCCTGTGCATATCCTTGGCCCATGGGCAACAACAGAAAGGCTGGTGAGCCCAAGTCATCCAAAGAGGAATGTTTGAAACAACCCTGGTGGGGGCTGTGAGGACGCTGGATAATCACAACGCTGCTCACACCTTTCCTTCTTTGCTGGTTTGTAGAGGTAGGGAGTGACAAGGATTGTGGACTTCCGAGGGCAGGGTACAGTCCCTGTCTTCAAGGACAGGTGCTCTAGCATCTAGCACGCTGCCTGGCACGCAGCGGCCCCGCAATGAACAGGGGCACATCGACTACTCCTGTAGCGATGCTCAATATAGCTTTGTTGAAATCAGAATGGTCCTGTCTAGTCCAGATGTTCTCTTACTAAGGCTGTCCCTGACTGCACAGAAATACTGGACTGAACAGCAGGCTCACAGCAACCTTACTTATTGGGTGTATGCATGTATACGTATTTCTATTCTATTCTTCTGTATCCCTCTTTTACCAGGCCAATCATAGTTTATTTCTGTTTGGACGTCTGTGGAGTAATGGCCACAATGGTACTTCTGTTTTTGTTTTTAATTTTCCATTTTTTACTTCTAAACTGTGCAAATTTTTCCAGTGTATCATCTCTACTGCTCTCACTTTGCGTTTTCTTTCTCTTTCAACCTCCATTCTTTTATTTTGCCTTCCCCTCCCATTCCCTACAAGGTGGTTACTCCAAGCGGTGATCTTAGCAGTGACTGCAGCTTGTTCAGGTTCCCATCCTAGCTCAGAGCTTCCACTCAGAGCCCACACCTCATTCCACACACAGCACTCTGGCCACTGTCTCTCTGGGAGATGGATAGCAAAAATAACCCCAATTCTCCCTTCTTTCCTGCAAAGATATCCATACCATTTGCAATGTGACTTTGCAATTTTCCCATTTGAGATTGATCTATTTCTCCAGTCCCTGGGGCTGCACAGTCTAGTGACTTGCTTTGGTCAATAGAATGTGATAGAATGTGCTGGTTCCAAGGCTAGTCCCCAAGAGGTCTTGCATGCATCTTGTCTTTATTTTGGAACTCTACCACTGCTATGAGAAGTGTCTGGGCTAATGCGCTGGAGAATGAGTTTTTGTGGAGCCCAGCCACTCTCAACTGTCAAGCCCTAGCTGACCTACATGAAGGACCAACTCATGAATGAGGCTGGAGGACACCAGCTGAGCCCTTTCCAGATCAGCAGAGCTTCCTGGCCAATCCATAGCCCATGACAAACAGTACATCATTGATTTTTTAAATCACAACATTTTTGGGGTGGCTTGTTGGGCAGCAATCGCTAATTGATACAGTCAATAACCGCCTTTTGTTGCTACATGGAAATGATATTTCTTATCAGTCCTTATGGCAGAAATTGTAAAGGTTAACCAAAATCTGTTTCCTTTTCCATCACAGGCACACAGCTAGGTGATACTGCCTGTCTTGCTTGTGGCCATGTGACTGAGTTATGGCTAATGGGATATAGGTAGAAGGATTTATGCCATGTCTTGAGTCCAGTCCGTAAACGCCTCCATCTCTTAATTCCTTCCCCATCTGCTGGCCCAGTGGAGAGGAGCTAGAGGAGGCCAAGCCACTGGATGGAAGATGCACGGTCCCTGAGTGACCATGTGGATGACTGCGACTCAGCAGGGATGTCTACACAGGACTTTGTGCAAGTGAGAAGCAAGTTTTCATTGTGTCGAGTCACTGGTACTTTGAGGTTCATCATCACAGCCAGAGTTACTTACCATCACCACCCTTCTTCTCCCTCTTGGCCTCCCTGTGGCTGTGGGCAGTAGATATCTCCCTCCTTTATAACTCCTCTTCCCTTGGTTTCCTGGATGCCACACGTCGTGGTTTTCCCATACCTGTATCAATGGCTCCCACTGCGTTGCAGATAAAGCCCAAGATTCTGAGCTTGGTTGAACTCTCTGCCCTTCCTTCTCACCACACACCTTTACACCCTGTGAGCTTCCCTAAACACACCATGCTCTCATTTACTCTGTGGGTTTACATTTGTTGTTCCCTCTGCTTGAAATACTGTTCCTGCTTTTTGCCCTATTAACTGTTCAGGGCTGATGTATTGCTTGTTCTGAGAACACTGGGCCCTGAGATTGGGTTGCTCCTATGGGTTCTGATGGAATCCTGTGTTTGCGCCACCATGGGACTTGCCGTTGTAACACTTCTCCATCTCTTTCACCAGCTGAATGTGCAAGCTCTGAGTGGTTTCAGCCTGCTGGGCTCATGACTGCGTGCCTAATGCATAAACAAGTGCTTGTCACCTAGCCATACTAATCACCATTTGATGAGTGCCTGAATTAATGGGCTTTGTAGGACTGGGGAATCAACAGGGCATGGAGTCTAGAAATTGGACTCAAAGTTCAATAACTGCTAATGAATGAGGAAGTCAACCAGAAAAAATGATGCTGCTTAGCTTTCCTTGGAGATTATCTGTACTTGGTCTCCCTAACAATGACTAGACTGTTTGCAATTATAGGTACAGAATAGCCTTCTTTCAAATAGTGTTTCCTTCTATCATCATTAGTGATGAAAATTGGCCAGGATTTATTTCACATATTACAATGCAGAATTTGATGTTGTTTTTATGTGAACATAACTGCTCTGTAAAACCTCAAGCATTTTTCTCTATTAGAATTGGCAGAGGAGAGACTACATAAACTTGTGGCCAGTTGAGAAGTTCCCAAAACATCACTATTGAAGTAGAGGGAATTGAGAGCATAGCATGGTGTGTGTGATTTACTCCTTTAGGATGGCTTAGACCCATGATTGCATCTGTTCTTGATTATGGCACCGCTTGTAACCACAGAGATGACTCAGCACTGGAAGGTTAGCTGTGCTGCCCAAGGTCACACAGCAACATGGGTTTGATGGGGTATCCAAAAGCAGGGATAGGTGTTTTTCCCTAGGAGCCCACACCGACTCCCTGCCTCCAGCACATGGAATGAATCACAGAAAGCCTCTGTTGAGTCATAATGACAAACGTTGAAGTTGACGGCATGTACCCATGAGGTCATATGGAGAATTCCCAAGGGACGCCCTAGCCCACGTTCACTATTGAACACAACGGAAGGGGGAATTATTGTGGTTCTTGCTTTGGTTGCCAAGCTGGTGTCGTCTGAGCCTGTCTGGCATGTGCTCTGCCTGCCCTGACTTCTGACCCCAGGAGGAGCATTCAAGGAGCCAAGGAATGGGTCCAGGCATTGTGCTAGTATCTAGCCATGGCGAGATACTAGATCTAACCATGCTGAGAGCAGCTAAGATCGGACTGTACCTGAGTGAGCCCATTGAATCCTCCACCAGCACCACACGGGGTTTCTACTGTTTGTCTCAGCTGCAGGTGAGGAAGCTGAGCTGGAGAGGGCTTCAGTGGCTGGACCCAGGCTGTGTGGGCTTCAGACTGGTCCCCAAAATGCATACCCTCCTCTCCTTACAGGGTACCTGTCATGAGGAGCTCTGCTCACTCTATGACACATTCATTCCAGGGGGTCTTTTCTATGGCCAGGGCTCCTTTCCACAAGAGCTGTGTCCTGCCTTCAAAACAAATCCTCTTTCATGTTCCCTTTCAGAGTCCATTCCCCAGATATCTCTCTCCTAGCCTCTGACTAGTTAAGCTTACTTTATAAGGACTGTTTCTTATACCTGCAGTGAGGGCATATGAAATTGAATGTGCAAGGATGGAGGGTGAAATGATCCCATTGGGAGTAAAAGAAGCATCCTTATATCCACAAATTATTTGTGTTTGTTTGTATGGAGCAGTTTGGCTGAGAAACCTACATTCTTTGCCGTTTATTTTTATGTTGATTTGAATATGCCCATCACAGACAGCAAAGGATGACTGCTGTCAATGTAGGCAGGAAGGGACTCTCCTCCGGGCGACATCCATCTCGTTATTTTGAGTGCATGACCCTCTTATGACTCGACCCTTCCACACAGGCCGCTGTGCAAGACCTACCCCCATGCATCCTGTTCAGGGTCAGTGTCAGACCCTGCAGAATTTTCCTTCTATTTTTCAGCAACATAATATGAGACAAGGGCCAAGAACTGCAGAACTGCGCACGGTGTTTAGAAGAGGCTGCGAGCTGCTGCTCTGCAGAGTTGGGAGGCGCTTTTGGGCTCTGAAGGCTCCCTGCAGGCCCTTGCTGACTGTCCATGGCCTGCACCTGCCCTACCCGCTGAGCCGCCCCATCAGCTATGCCTGGCTGTGGTTTCCTGAGGGGTCCCGTCTGCATCGGCTGCCCTGTGTCCTGACACTATGGTGGGTTTGCAAGTGGCAGAGTCAGGGGAAGGAGCCTGGGGAGCATGGCCATGGGTCATCTGGGGGGCATGGAGGGCTCCAGCTCCCTCCCAGGTCCACCTGCTTCATCAGCAGTGGTCACCAAGTTTGCATAACCAGGACAATGACAACGGTGAGAGCTCTGTTGCAGTTAAAGACTTAAGAACAACTTGTGCCTGCTGACTAATACATTTTATCACCCGGGCGGCATCAGGACTCTGAGAGCCTCTCACATGCTGCTGTCATCTGAGGGATATCTCAAGATTTGTCATCAAGCAGGCCGACCCTTGCCTGAATGGACCTCACATTCTTGAGGCAGGGAGAGATCTGCAATCAGCATAATCGATAAGCGATTTTCATAAGACGTTAGAAGTCATCAGAGCTTAGGAAAGAGAGTGAGGAAGTAGGGGAGGAGCCGGAAGGGCCTCCATTTAAAACAGGGTGGCCAGGATAGGCCTCTCTGTAGGGGTGACATTGAAGAAATGGTGGGAGAGGGTGTGGGGTGCACATCTCTGAGGGCAGAGTGTTCTGGAGACAGGAAACCATCTATGCAAATGCCCTGTGGTGAGAGGGTGCTAGGAGCTAGCCAGCCCAGTCTACTCAACAGAGCCATCATTTCAAAACCTCAGTAAGCCCTGTCCCTTATCTTCTGAACACCCTCCCATGGAAGCTGATGTCACTGAGAGTGAAAGTTGCGGTGTAGGGTGGCCCCCTCTGCACACTGGCCCTGGCCCTCTGACCTCTTCTGCCCCATGATGGTCCCCTGTCAGCTGGGTCTAGAGTGGACCATCGGGGCAGACCTGGAAGGGGAAGGCTGTCAAGTTCCTGCTTAACTTAGCGACATACAGCAACACCTTTGTTTCCCCCTGGATTCCGGGGATCAGCAACATGTGCGGGTGGGGGCAGGGCAGTCCTGCTGCTCTGGGATGGGCTGCCCCCTCAGGGAGGACTGGCCAGCTGGGTGGCTCTGCTCCTGGAGAGTGACCGGCCATTGGCTGGGTGGATGGGGTGACTGTCCTGAGAGCTTGGCACCACCAGAAGTGTAGTCCAGGCAGCCCTTCATAGGTGGCTCAGGGTGCCCAGCGGGGCAAGAGGTGGCCCTCAAACTAAGCTTGAGCTTAAGCCTAAGCCTAAGCTTGCCACGCTTGGGCTAGGATGCCAAGTGTCCATGCTGGCCGCTGGTCACAGCTCTGTCCCTGTGGGAGAAGATGACTGAAGCCTGGCCAGGCTGGGCCATCTCCCCAGCAGCCACCAGGGCTTGCTGTGAGATGTGGGAGCCGTGCTAGGGTCCTGCCCTGGGGCTGTTGGTAGGCATGGTGGGAAGCAGTGCAATTATGGATATTTTCTGGAGATAATCATCAACAGGATTTGCTGATGGAATGGACCTGGAATACAAGAAGAAAAGGAATCAAGGATGGCTCTGAGGTTCGGGGCTTGAGCAACTTGGATGGGGGTGCTGCTGAGTCAGATGGGAGGGGAGCAGGCTCAGGGGATGTGGACTCCATTTGAAGTGGCCGCATTGGAGATGTCTGTGGACATCCACGTGAAATGCTGAGTGGCCAGCTGGACATGTGGATCTGGTGTCCAGGGGGAGGTTTGGGCTTCAGATACAGATTTCACCAGGACATATTTTTAGTGATGCATAGACTGACCGGGCTGGAAGGAAGCA
The DNA here is from genome assembly GCF_009828535.3 of Hylobates moloch. NCBI lineage: Eukaryota > Metazoa > Chordata > Mammalia > Primates > Hylobatidae > Hylobates > Hylobates moloch. Next base: position 51,035,522 of record NW_026652284.1, on the reverse strand, counting down.
CAGGGTGTGCAGCCCCACTCTGGTAAGCATCTCTCTACCTTTACTGAGGTGTCTCCACTGCATCCTTGATTTAATGGAATTCAACTGGACCATTATTGAGCATCTGTTGTATATGATGTACTCTGGAGGCATAAAAACTATTGGGAGAATTGAGGAAGTAAATAAGTAATATTGATATAATTCTTCTATTAATGAGAATCAATTTATCTGAAAACAAAAAATCTCTTAAGCATTTGAATAAAATAGAAAGCCTTTATTAACATATGAAGATAAATCCATACCCATAAATAAAAATCTGCACACTCACGGGTGCTGACCAGCGTATCCTAGCTCACCAGCACAGTAGGCTAGGTGTGGAGAAGGTGGGCGTTCAGCTTTCACAGCAGGCAGAGGGAGCCTTGGAGCGGAGGGTGCTGGCTCAGGACTGCTGGCCAAGCCCATGGTGGAGTCAGGCCGGCCTGCAGTTGGACACTCTTGACTGATTAAACATTAATAGGCAATTCTAACAAAAACAGAGAGGGCGGCAACTCCATAGGAAGGAGGGCCACGTGTGGGGGTGAATTCCAAGTCAAACATTTTCTCCAAAGAATTTGTTGTTAAACTTTTAATTTTGAGATAACTGAAGACTCACATGTAGTGGTCAGATATAGCATGATCTTCTGTGCCTTTTACCCAGTTTTCTCCGTCATAACATCTTCAAACATAGCACTATATTACGGTGTCTCAACCAGTGTATAAATGGATACACTCACCGGTGTCACTGGGGTTCCTCCAGTCTCAGTTCATTTGTGTGCATTGATTTTCCGTAACTGTATCACTGCTGTAGAGTAGGATGGCCACCTTGACAGTCAAGGGGCAGAACAGCTCCACACAAGGGTTCCTGTCTTCCTTGCTCCTGGAACCATTAATCTGCTCTCCATCTCTATAATTTTATCCTTTGCGACTGTTGCATAAACAAAACCACACAGTATCTAACCTCACAAGGCGTTTTTGCACTCAGTAAAATGCCCTTGAGACCCATTCACGTTGCTGTGTGTATCAGAGCCCATTCCTTTCCACAGCTGAGCCGTGTTCCTGGTGCGGACACATCACTGTTTAACCAGTCATCGTAGAAGGACGGCTGCCTTGTCCCCCATTTTCGACCATTACAAATGAAGCTTCCATGAGCATTCATGTACAAGTTTCTTTGTGACCTTAAGTTTTCAAGAAATAAAAAAAAGAAATGTTTTCAAAAGCCTTGAGCAAATAGCCAAGATCCCAGGGCACCACGGGAAAATGTGGAAGTGAGGATTTTTCTTTTTTTTGAGATGGAGTCTCCCTCTGTGGCCCAAGCTGGAGTGCAGTGGCGTAATCTTCGCTCACTGCAACCTCCGCCTCCCTGGTTCACGCCATTCTCCTGCCTCAGCCTCCTGAGTAGCTGGGACTACAGGTGCCCGCCACCACATCCGGCTAATTTTTTGTTTTTGTATTTTTAGTAGAGACAGGGATTCACTGTGTTAGCCAGGATGGTCTTGATCTCTTGACCTCGTGATCTGCCTGCCTCGGCCTCCCAAAGTGCTGGGATTACAGGCATGAGCCACGGCACCCAGCTGGAAATGAAGATTTTAACTAGAAAATTGTATGAATAAAGGTTACTAGTTGGCAACTTCGACCATGAAACTAAACTTCAGCATGGCTCACTTGGAGCCTGTGACTTTGAGAGCACTGCCTCCTGTTTCCGCCTCACTGCATGAACTGACTTAGTGAAGGACGCTATGGAATATTACCCGTTTGAATGCTGGAGAATGCCTGCCAAAGACCATTTAGCTTTGCCACCGTCAGTGTTCTTTCTAACTGCACCGAGCTGACACTGAGTCTTCAGTGTGCCTCTGCGAGTAATACAGTTATGCTACCAGACGGGAAAATAGCTCCCATCTTTCTTTTGGCTTGGGCAGGATGACATATGTTCACTGCATTTTTTTTTTTTTTTGAGATGGAGTCTCGCTGTGTCATCAGACTGGAGTGCAGTAGTGCGATCTTGGCTCACTGCAACCTCTGCCTCCTGGGTTCAAGCTATTCTCCTGCCTCAGCCTCCGAGTAGCTGGGACTGCAGGGGCACGCCACCACGTCCAGCTAATTTTTGTATTTTTAGTAGAGACGGGGTTTACCATTTTGGCCAGGATGGTCTAGATCTCTTGATCTCATGATCCACCCACCTTGGCCTCCCAAAGTGCTGGGATTATAGGCGTGAGCCACCACGCCCAGCCAATTTCAAAATTTTAAGTGGTTATTTTAAGAATTTAAAACATGGGGGATGAGGACTTTGGATGCTGTGGTATCTGTAGTGATACTGAGAGTTCTGTTATTTTGTAGTCATACCTGACACAAGGCCTCCTCTCCTTTCTGAACGTGGCATGCAGGGGAGAGGGTCTGCACTGGTCCTCAACCCGGGTACAGCTGGAGTATGTGGCTGACAACAGCGTTAAGTGCTGTCCTTGGAGGAGACTGTATTTCCCAAGTGGTGCTTCAAAAGAAGTTCCTGGAATAATAGTGGAGGACATTTCACTTTGATTTTTTGGGCATCCTGTCTCAAATGTCCTCCATGCCCTCAGGCAAATTGGAAGTCAAGGTTGGTCAAATTTAGGGGTGTCTAAGACAGGCATCTCCACGGGATGCATTACATCGACAGCAGTGACATCATTGTTTAAATAATTATCTCTGAATAATCAAACATAACATGTTATGTGTGGATTTGTCTGCTATCGCTGAAACTGTTCTGGATTTGGAAGAACTGGACAGAGATGCCTTGAGTGACAGTCAGTATTTGAGTGTGAGGGCCATATTTTATCACCTGAATGAAGTAGGGTGCCATTTCCAGAGGAGGAGTGGAGGAAGTGGTGCTTCTTGGCTGGGTGCCGGCTCATCTATTCAGCCTGACACAGTTCCACATGTGCCTTTGACCAGCGCCACCCCTGGCCTGCCCTGAAATGCCGTAGTCTCTCTTCTTGGTGTGTTTCTAGACCTTGATGATCTTCCTGCCTGGTTATCCTCTGAATACTGCGTGGCCATGTATTATCTTCCCTTGAAGGTCCAGATTCAAACTTTTAGGAATTCATTCACCAAGTATTTACAACATGCCACAGATTTTGTTAGTGTTGGGGATATAAAAGGTATAGCTCCAAGTGCCTTCAGATGCCTTCAAGACAGACACAGGACACAATCTGCACACGAAGTCCTGGTGTGGTGGCCCTGCTTGAGAGGTGTGACGGGAGTGCTGATGATGGACCCCAACCCACCTGGGGCCAGAGGGTCCTTTCCTCTGAGACCTGCTGGGCCACTATCTCTTAGCTGAGTTAGCAGGTCTCCTTGATAAGCATCCACGTGGCCCATGGCACACTGAGAGCTTCTCTCCCTGTCAGGCACCTAGGCATTCCCTCTGTGTCTGTCTCAGGTCTTTCAACTGGCATTGCATTTGATTTCTTTTCAGCCTTTGATTAGTATTCTGACTACACTAGGAAAACATGTGAGGTGAGCTCCACAAAAATACACAGCACCATTAAAAATAACATCAGGAGGAAAGACCAGCCAGAGGAGGAGTGGGAGATGATGCCAGCAAGAGTCTGTCTGCAGGTGCATCTGTCTGCAGGTTGCCCTGGGCTCCAGTGGCCAGCCTGCTCTGTATACCTTTGCATGATCTCCTGAAAATTGAGTAGCTTAATATTTTTTTATTTTTATTTTTAAAATGGTATCTCTCTGTCACCCAAGCTGCAGTGCAGTGGTACAATCACAGCTTACTGCAGCGTCGACCTCCCGGGCTTAAGGGACGCTCCCGTCTCAGCCTCCCAAGTAGCTGGGACCATAGGCACATGCCACCATGCTTGGCCAGGTGGCTTACTTTAGTGTTAGTTGGTGTGCTAAAAGAATTAAAAAAATTATCATTGAAAATGTAACATAGGCTGATAAAAGCTTTAAAATGCTAGATCTTCCATTGTTTATAGAAAATTTGGAACTCCATGTTGGGAATTCTAGAGTGACTGCAGCCGCCAGCCCTCATTAGACCCTGAAATGCAGGAACTCAGTCCTCTGGTTTCTTTCTAACTTCCTTTTTGTTTCTTTGTCCCTCTCTACCTTATGTTGATGTCACTGGGTAAATTAAATGATGGCTAACTATGTAAAATGTCCAGTGAGGTGCCTGGAAGAAAACGTGTTCTCAGCAGCTCTTAGGAGTCCAGGTTTCAGTCCTGATCTGCTGACTTCCACTGGAGTCCTGCTGGCACTCTGGGAGGTTAGAGGACAGAAGAGCCATGCAGTGCACGAGGAGGAAGGCGGCAGTGCCAGCTCACATCTGGCAGGCGGCAGTGGCCCTGGTGTTGGGAAGCCCATACCTCCTGGCTGCTGTAGTGTGCTGTGACCTGCTTCACCTGCACCCATCTACAGACCTGCCCTTGGGGTCCCTCAGTAAGAACCAACTGGGATTCAACGTTAGCTGACATGGAAGAGTGATCTCTACATTGTAGATGAGTAAAAGGCAAAAGTCTTGTATTTAATGATATCAAAGCATGGTAAATTATTCAAAAAATTTTACATGGAGCAGTTGTTTTGAATGAGGTCCACTTAATGCTACTCAGTAATGTCTTAATTTGTATATGATTTCACCATTAAGTCTATCATGGTGCAACCATTAAAAGCAAGCATTGATTAAATACTTGCATTATTTGTAAGGGGATTCTATAAAATAAATATAATCATTAAAATTGTTTTGAGTAGGTAGCACAGTCATAGAGTTCCAAATTCAAAATGTGCAAAAGTTTAAATAACTCTTGTCTTGACACAAATTCCCTTCCTATGAAACAGCCAGTTCTATAATTTTTCTAATATTTTTCAGAAATAGGTTACATCTCTACAAAGTAAGTCAATTCATGTTCGTATTCTTCCTTCTTTATATAAGTGGTAAAAATACTGTACACACTCTTTTGCCCTTGTAACAGCAATATATTTTCAAGTTCTTTCCATATTTGCACACAAACATTCCTTGCATCCTTTCTACAGCTCCATTATATTCTATTGTATGATATGCTGTATTATTTAAAAGTCCTTTAATGATGTATATTTATGGCTGTCTCCAACGTTTTGATCTTACTAATAATATTATAATAACAAGTATGTGTGTATGTCATCTCACATGTATTAGAGTATTTCTGTGTGATAATTCCTAGAAATAAAATTGCCAGATCAAAAAATACATGGATTAGTAATTGGTATGTATTTTGCCAAACTGCTTTTATAGAGATATGATCAGTTAGCAGCCTCACCAGCAGCACAGAAGCAATGTAGATATGACATCCCCACAATCTCTCACTGACACACCATGTTACCCAATTTTTTTTCTCAAAGATCCTTGTTCTGACCATTATCCAAATTTTGATCTCTATTCTATGAGAGAGGTGAAAAACAATTTAATATAATTTTATTTGACACCACCTTATTAGAAGAGAGGCCAAGCCTTCTTTCCAAATGTTTGAAGGGCATTTGTATGTTCTTTCTTTTCCCCCCACATTTTCCTACTCTGTTTTGACCTGTTGCTTGTTGGTTTGTTAAGAGTATTGTATTTATTGGAAAAACTAGCATTTTTCTGTATGCGAAATGCAATTATGTTCCCTAGCTTGTCTTTTTTTTTTTTTTTTCGAGACAGAGTCTCTCTCTTGTCACCCAGGCTAGAGGGCAATGGTGCGATCTCAGCTCACTGCAACCTCTGCCTCCCAGGTTCAAGCGATTCTCCTGCCTCAGCCTCCTGAGTAGCTGGGACTACAGGCATGCACCACCACGCCCAGCTAATTTTTGTATTTTTAGTAGAAACTGGGTTTCATCATTTTGGCCAGGCTGGTCTTGAACTCCTGACCTCAGGTAACCCATCCACCTCAGCCTCCCAAAGAGCTGGGATTGCAGGGGTGAGCCACCATGCCTGGCCGCTGGTCTTCTTTTTTAAGTACTCACTTAGAGTGGTTCTTTTTTGTACAGAACTTTTTATAATTAAAATTGCTACAAAGTTATTAATTTTTTCTTTTATATCTCCTGGGTTATATGAAGTAATTTTAAAAGGTCTCTTTCATTGGAAGATTATTAAAAGTGAATTATTACATACTTTTCAAGAAATGTGTTGATATATATTCACATGGATTACATATAAATAGGTATATATAATTTACATGAAATATATATACAAATATACGTTCTGTGTGAATTTTATTCTGATCGTTAGGTGTGATATTTTCAATGAATCTATATAATACTGTTTTAAAAATTGTGTTACAATATATACAACATGAAATTAACCATTTTAACCATTTTAAGGTGTACAATTCAGTGGCATTGATGGTGGTACACACTAGCCATGTGCACAACCATCACCACTATCTGGTTCAAGACCTTTTTCATTGTCCCATGAAGAAAATCCATAAATTAGGCAGTCTCTTCCCATTGCCACTTCTCTCCAGCCCTAGGCAACTACCAATCTGCTTTCTATCTCCATAGATTTGCTTTTTCTGGGCATTTCATATAAATGGAATCATACAATAATGTGGTTCTGGCTTCCTCAGTTAGCATGATGTTTTCAAATTTCATCCATGTTGTAGAATGTGTCAGTACTTCCTTTTTGTATGGCTGATTAATATCCCATCTTCTGGATATGCCACATTTTTAAAATCCTCTCATCAGTGGATGAACATGTGGGTTGTTTCCACCTATTGTGGATAGGGCTGCTATGAACATTGGTGCACAAATTCTTGCTGAAACACCTCTTGTCAGTTCTCCTGGCTGTGTACCTAGATGTAGAATTGTGAGATCATATGGTAATTTCATGTCTACTTGTTGAGGAACTGCTAAACTGGCATAGAAGGAACTTTTCAGAGCCCCTGTTCCCCCGAGATGTCACAGGCTGGTTTTTCCTCCCAGGCTTTGGGCGCGTCTGTTGTCCGCTCCATCTGTTACTCTTTGCTCCCGGCAGCAGCGGCTTGCTCACTCACTTCTGCTGTTCTGGGAAGCCCTGTCCTCTTAGCCACCCGCCCTGAGCACTCCGAGTTAGGCAAAGCAAGAACGAGCCCTGTGACCCGGGAAATACCCGTCGGGTCAAAACAGACACAGTTCCCTGAGATCCCGGTCTGGTTTGCTTCCTCGGAGCCCAGTACTCACCCCAGGCATGGGAGCAGCCACCTCTCCAAGGAGGGCAGTTGAGGCTGCAGCGAGGGTCTTGGTCGCCTCTGTCCTAGCTGGGCTTTCATTTGGTTGCTGCAAACCATTGGCTGTCTCCCAGCAGTCTGAAAGGTTGATTTGACATTTTTTTGTAAATTTTTAAAATTTATTTTTATTTTTTTATATTTATTTATTTATTTATTTTTGATACAGAGTCTTGCTCTGTCACCCAGGCTGGGGTACAATGGTGCAATCTCGGCTCACTGCAACCTCCACCTCCTGGGTTCAAGCGATTCTCCTGCCTCAGCCTCCCAGTAGCTGGGGTTACAGGCACATGGCAGAGGCCTGGCTAATTTTTGTATTTTTAGTAGAGACAGGGTTTCACCATATTGGTCAGGCTGGTCTCCCACTCCTGACCTCAGAAGATCCACCCACCTTGGCCTCCCAAAGTGCTGGGATTACAGGTGTGAGCCACCGTGCCTTGCCTTTTTGTCATATTTTTCAGTGTTTTGGGGAGGGACAGATCCCCAGAGTTCCCTACTCTTCCGTTTTTGCTGTACAAGTTTTTAAAAATTTGAATAACTTCTGCCCCGTAGTTGTAGACTAACAGCAAAGTAAAAATGTTGCCCTGGTTGACTGCTCAGCCGCATGCTCTGCCAGGCTGGCAGCTCAGCAAACCCTCACAGGTGCCCGATAATCACAACCCTTGGAACTTATGAATGAGCCCTTAGATCATCACAGGAGGTCAGTGAGATTTTTGGCCCCATCATCAGTTGGGGATTTAAGCTCAGAATGCAAATGACCTTTGAGACCTCCTACCTGAAGGAGGCTGCCGGTGGTGGGGTCCCGCTTGCGCCCGCCTCCTCCTTCTCTGTCTCCTATGTCATGTGAGGCTGGCATTCCCACGCATGATTCCAGGCTTGTTGTTCATCTGCACAAAACTTTTAATACGATTTTGACAAAAAACATAGAAAAGGATGACTTGCCCTACTGAATACTGAAATGAACCGTGGACTAACTATGAACTTCCAAACAATCCATTAGTGGCTGAGAAATAGACAGAAAAATCAATGGCCCAACACAGACAGTGGAGAAACAGGCTGAGGTGCATGTCCAAGTTTGTATGGTCAGGAGTATGCCTTTCAAGTCTGTGGGGAAATACGTGGGGAAAAGCAAGACAGGAGTGTATTTCATACCACAGGGCAGAAGGATTCCAGACTTATGTGGAAGGAATAAAGTTATCACAATGTGAGGTTACATGGGCCTGTGGGGCAAAAGGCTTTCTAAGTATGACTTCTAAGGGAGAAATTATAAAGGAAATGCATGAATAATAAAAAGGATACATTTTCTATGGTAAAATAATATCACAAAAGGCAAATTGCAAACTGTGAAAATACATTTGCATCATATGTCAGATAAGGGTTTTATATGTAGATATAGAAAAAATGTCTCATGGCCAGGTGCAGTGGCTTATGCCTGTAATTCCAGCACTTTGAGAGGCTGAGGCAGGTGGCTCTCCTGAGGTCAGGAGATTGAGACCAGCTTGGCCAACACGGTGAAACCCAGTCTCTACTAAAAATACAAAAATTAGCTGGGCGTGGTGGTGCATGCCTGTAATCCCAGCTACTCAGGAGGCTGAGGCAGGAGAATCACTTGAACCAGGGAGGTGGAAGTTGCAGTGAGCTGAGATCATGCCATTGCAGTCCAGCCTGGGCAACAGAGCGAGACTCTGTCTCAAAAAAAAAACAAAAAAAAAACCCAAAAAAACAGAAAAGAAAAGAAAAAATATCTCATGTATGGATAGGTGTAAATATTAAGTATGTGTAATCAAAATATATTTATTAAATATATATCTATGTATAGAAAGGAAATGATAAATCTACCAACATAAAAATTAGTAAAAGACGGCCAAGAAATGTATAAAAGAGGAAAAACAAAGACCAGTAACTAATAATTGAAAATGTTCAATCTCATTAGTAGTCAAAGAAATACAAAAAATCTAGTGATGAGATGCCATTTCCCTTTACCAAATGACAAAAGTAAAAAGAACTGACGGAACCCAGTGCTTTTGGGAAGGTGGCACATTTCTATACCACTAGGGGTATTATAAATTCACACAACTTTTGTGAAGGATAATGTGATCGGATGCATCAAAAGCCTTAACATGTTCACCAACATTTTACCTGGCACTTACACTTACAGGAAAATATTCTAAAAATTGATTATTGATTTATGCAGACACTTTGTTGTGATGACACCAACTATAGTGCAGGCTAATTATAGCAGAGAAAACTTGAAGAAACTTAAAAGTTGAACATCTGAGTTTAATTGAATCAATTATGAAATATACATACCATTAAAAATGATGCCATTAAAAATGATGTCATTTTAAGTGTTTTTATTGAAACACATGTTCCCAATACATCATGAAAAGGGAAAAAGTTTACAAAACACTCTATTCAGTAAGACCACAAGACCCTCCTTTTGTAAAGTGTGTATTTATGTATACTAATAAACATATGATAGTGTATTAAATCATACCATTTAGTATATGCATGGAAAGCTGCCTGAAAGAAAACTCCAAAGTGCACTAAAATGGATTATATCTGACTGGTTTGCTTATGGGTTATGTTTATATTCTTTTTGCTTATTTGTTTCTGATTGTTTTATAATATGCCTTTGTTGTGTAATAAATCTTGAACCAAGTGTTTATTTAAAAAAATAAAGTCCTTGAAAACTCTCCACTGTCTTATGAATTAGGCGAAAACTCCCAGGACTGTCACTGAAGGCTTTCCACAATGTGTTCCCAAAGTATGTTTCCAGTTTTATTGTCTACCATTTCCCTTATAATGAAATTGGATCACGTTACTTCCCTGATTAAAACCTTCAGTGGTTTCCCATTGCACTTGCAGTGGAATCAACCTCTACCTGCTGTGTAGCCCGCTGGTCATCTGGTTTGCCTTCTGCTCCGCCTTATCTTAAGCAAATCTCCCTTCTACCTGCTTCCACTACTGTGCTGGCCTGTGTAGAGCAGGAATCTTGCCTCACACAGAACCCATCCAAACGCCGTGTTCTCCACTTTTCATCTGCCTGGTGCCTGCTAATCCTTAAGGTAACTTTCTCAGTGATGTTTCCCTGATATCCAACTCAAAATAACCCTTCTTTTCCCACTTGAGCTTTCTCTTTCATAACCATCTGTTTTTATTTAAAGCAATTATTTAATAGAATCACTGTTACAGATTTTTTTAGTTTGTTCACTTGAAACATACCTGTCTCTCCCGTTAAACTTTGCTCTGTGAGGGCAGGGACCTCCATCTGCTTTTCGAAACCACTAATATTAGACACTATTCTAATATTATTATTATTAATTATTATTATTAATTATATGAGACAGTATTCTAAGCTAGTGCTTAGAATAGTATCTGATACTTAATAGACATTTACACATTTACGGACTTGGTGAATGAACACGCTCTGCTTCAGTCAAGCATAATCATAGCATTTGAACACATATCACAATCATATACCTAAATGCTGTTATTATTCTCTCCATCTCCGCCTGTCAAGTTCTATCTATCCTCAAAAGTCCACTCTAATTCTGTTTCTCCAGTTGAAGCTTTTTCTGATCTGTAAATGGTGGGAGGAAGGGTGGCAGATTATCACCAGAAAAGAAGAGAAGTGAGTTATTGCAAATATGCTAAGTCAGATATCTGCAGGAGTTATGATCCAGTGAAGGGCAGAGAGTCCCCAGCATCTGGAGGAGAGGTTGGTGGAGGGTGGAGATGGGAGGGTCAATGGCAGAGTTTATTGCAGCCTGAGGGGTGGTGGAGTGGGTAAAGGCGAGAAGGGAATGAGAAGACACAAGGAGCACCCAGGAAATTTAAATTATCTTGCCATGGCCATATAATGCCATTTCATTTAGTAGTTTAAGTTTTACTAAAAGTCATGAGATTAAAAATATGTGAACTGCGGCTTCTGCTTCCAGGAAGATGCAGCGGACATACTTTTCCCCATTCCTTTGTCTAAACATAACTAAAAACGCAGGACATTATACATGAGCCAATCATAAGGAGACTGAATGGTGGAGAGAAGGCAAACCTACTACGGGTCTTGGGACAAGAGAGAAGACATAGTCATGAATTCCCTGGGTTTTCTTTTGGCCCCATATATCCTAGACTTGGAGCTGAAGAAGCCAGGAAACTGGAAACAGTAATAGGCGGAGACAAAAAAGCCCCAAAAGAAGCATCCTCTCTCCAACCAAAGCCAGGAAAAGGGCGCCAAGGCAGAAAACTTCAAGACAACACTGCTTTATTGTAGCCAAATGCCACTGAGCAAGCTGGGCCCAAACCCACTCATGCCAGCAAGGGCTGAGTAGGGAGCCTGAATTCTTGCACTTGGCAGGCTATAATGAGGCACCTCCACATTCCAGCCTGGGTAGTGTCAGAGGAGGCCAAATAGGATTCCTGAACTTTCACTCTTGCCAGCTGGTAATGAACCTCTGCCACCCTGTGTCAGTGGGACCATGTGGAGAGCCTGGACTTTCACTCTCACCCAGCAGTAACGAGGCTGCTCCCTCTACCAGCTGGGGTGATATCAGAAGAAGCCTGGAGGAGCATCAGGACTTTCACTGTGGCCCAAAGAGAATGAGGCCACCCCTACCCCACCGTGGTGCCAGTGGAGATCATAGGTAAAGTTAGAACTCCCACATCTGCCTGGCAGTGATGAGGAACAACCCCCTGCCCTGCCCTCAGGTGCCAACAGAGATGCTGTGAAGAACAGGAACTTCTACTTCCACCTGGTAGTAATGAGGCTGCATCCTGCCCTCTTCCCCTATGGGAGTGCTGACAAAAAAAAAAAAAAAAAATCAGCTAAATCAGAACACCGAGGCTCAAAACGCGAATATCCCCACTGAGACAGGAAATATCACTTGAACCTGAAAATTGCCCACCATTCAAAAACCCAGGAAGATCCTAAACTGAAGGACAAAAGGCAATTAATAGATGCCAGCACCTAAAGACAGAGATATCAGATTTATCTGAAAAGAGTTTAAAGTAGCCATGACAAAAATGCTTCAATAAACAATTTGAACACACTTGAAAAAAGTGGAAAAAAAAAAAAAACCTCAGCAAATATATAGAGAAGAACCAAATGGAAATGTCAGAACTTAAAAAAACCGAAGTGGATGGGCTCAATAGCAGAAGGAAGTGAGTGGTGAAAAGAATCAGTGAATTGGAAGAAAAAATAAGAGAAATTAACCAATCTGAACAACAGAAAGAAAATAGAGTGAAAAAAATGGAAGCGGCCTGGCGCAGTGGCCCACGCCTGTAATCCCAGCACTTTGGGAGGCCAAGGCAGGTGGATCACGAGGTCAGGAGATCGAGACCATCCTGGCTAACACGGTGAAACCTCATCTCTACTAAAAATATAAACAATTAGCCAGGCGTGGTGGCACACGCCTGTAGTCCCAGCTACTTGGGAAGCTGAGGCAAGAGAATCACTTGAACCTGGGAAGTGGAGGGTGCAGTGAGCTGAGATCGTGCCACTGTGCTCCAGCCTGGGTGAGAGTGAGACTCTGTATCAAACCAAAACAAAACAAAACAAAAATGGACCCATGGGAATCTAACAAAAGATCTAACATTCATGCTATCAGAGTCCAAAAGGAGAGGAGAAAGAGGGTGAGGCTGAAAAATGCACTTGAAGGAACAATTGCCAAAATCTCAAATTTGGCAACATAAATAAATCTACTGATTCAAGAAGCTGAGATAACTTCAAATAGCAAACACCTGAGACACATCGTAATTAAACTTCTGAAAACTAAAGACAAAGAAAAAATATTAAAAAGTAGTCAGAGGAAAAAAACACCTTACCCATAGAAGAGAAGCAAATTTAGTGACAAAGAATTTCTCATCAGAAATCATGTAAACCATAAGGAAGTGGCAGAATACTTTTCAAGTTTTTAAAGGAAAGAGCTGCCAACCCGGTGAAAATTTTCTTCAGGAATGAGGGGAAAACCAAAACATTTTCAAATGAAGGGAAACCAAGATAATTTGACACCACCAAACCTACCTAAAGAATAGCTAAAATAAGTTCTCCAAACAGAATGCAAGCAATAAGAGAAGGAAACTCGGAACATCAGGAGAAAAGAAAGAACATAGTAAGCCAAAATATAGATACATAGAATAGGTTTTCTTTATTGCTTTGAGTTTTCCAAATTACGTTTGAAATCTAAAGAGGAAATATTTATGATAATTATTTTATAAGTGGGGGAAGGTAAAGAGACACAAAGGGAGGTAAGACTTCTGTAATTTACTTGAACAGGTTAAATGATGGCACTAATAAGGGTGTGATAAATTTTGTGTATATAGTGTAGTACCTAGAGAAACCACTTTATTTATTTATTTATTTATTTATTTTTTTTGCAACAGAGTCTCGCTTTGTCGCCCAGGCTGGAATGCAGTGGCACGATCTCTGCTCACTGCAAGCTCCATCTCCCAGGCTCATGCCATCCTCCTGCCTCAGCCTCCTGAGTAGCCGGGACTACAGGCGCCCGCCACCACACCCAGCTAATTTTTTGTACTTTTAGTAGAGATGGGGTTTCACTGTGTTAGGAAGGATGGTCTCGATCTCCTGACCTTGTGATCTGCTCACCTCAGCCTCCAAAAGCGCTGGGATTACAGGCGTGAGCCACCGCGTCTGGCTGAGAAACCACTTTAAAAGTTTTACCAAAAGAAATAAATACCATGGATAAATAAAAATGGAATTATAAAAAAATATTTAAATAAAAGTCAGAGGCAGGAAAAAGGAAACAGTAAGAAAAAGCAGAAAAAAGCTGAAAACAAAAAAATTAAATGGCAGAACTAAACCCTAACATATCAATAATTAAATTAAATATAATAGATCTAAGTATTTGAAATAAAGAACAGAAATTGGAAGAGTGGATTAAAAATATGGCCAACTATATGCTGTCTACAAGATACGCATTTCAAACATTACTGTATAGGCGGATTGAAAGTAAAATAATGAAAAAAGATATGTCATGCAGATACTAATTATGGAAGACAGAAGTGGCTATATTAATATCAGAGCAATATAATGTCTCAGAGCAAAGACAGAGAAGGAAATTATATAAAGATAAAAGGGGCCAATCTACCAAGAAGGCAAATACACCAAAAATAGAGCTGAAAAATATGTGAAGCAAACAGATAAAGCTGAAAGTAAAAATAGATAAATCTTTAATTATAGTTGAAGGCTTCAATACCCATCTCTCAACATTTGATAGAATTAATAGAGGAAAAATCAATAAAGAAACAAAATAACTCAACAATACCACCAACCAACAAGATCTAATTGACATATGTAGAGCACTCCACCCAACAACAGCAGAATCCAAATTCTTTGCAAGTGCCCAAATATTATACAGCAACATAAACCATATCCTGGGCTGTAAAAGAAACCTGAACAGGTACAGGAACTGAAGTGATACTGAGTGTTCCCCTGCCATGACTTGATACAATTAGAAATTAACAACAAAAATACAACAGGAATATCTCCAAACACTTGGAAATTAAACGGCATGTTCTAAATAGGTCAAAGAAGAAGTCAAAAGTGAAGTTAAAAAAGTACATTGACTTCAACAAAAATTAAAATACAACATATCAAAATTTTTAGAGCTCAGTTAAGGCAGTGCTGGAATGGAAACGTATAGCACTACATGCATATATTAGAAAAGAAGAAAATGTTAAATTGGTAACTTCAGATCTCATTCCGGGCATGGTGGTGGCTCACGCCTGTAATCCCAGCACTTTGGGAGGCTGAGGCGGGCGGATCACGAGGTCAGGAAATCGAGACCATGCTAGCTAACATGTAGAAACCCCATCTCTACTAAAGATAAAAAAAATTAGCTGGGCATGGTGGCGGGCGCCTGTAGTCCCAGCTACTCAGGAGGCTGAGGCAAGAGAATGGCGTGAACCCAGGAGGCGGAGCTTGCAGTGAGCCGAGATCGCGCAACTGCACTCTAGCCAGGGCAACAGAGAGAGACTCCGTCTCAAAACCAGAAAGATCTCATTCCAAAAGCCTACAAAAAGAAGAAGAGAAAGGAAAGCCAAAACCAACAGAAGAAAGAAATACTAAAGATAAAAGCAGAAATCAAGAAAAATCAATGAAACAAAGAGCTGTTTCTTTGAAAAGATCAATGCAACTGACAAACCAAGCATCACTGATGAAGAAAAAGGAAAGAAGACACAAGTTACCAACATCACAAATATCACCGTCACAGATTAGCAGAGACATCATTTAGACTCTACAGACATCAAAAGGATAGTAAAGGAATACCATGAACAACTCTTCATACATAGACTTTGCAACTTAGATAAAATGGACCCATTCCTCAAAAAACAACAAACTGCCCAGACTCATCCAACATGAAATAAATAATTTGAATTGTCCTATCACTATTAAGCAAATTGAATTCATAATTGGATTCATGAAAAAAATCTCAGGCCTGGTGATTGCACTGGTTCAGTTGACCAAATGTTTAAAGAAGCATTAATATAAATTCTGTAGAATCTCTTCCAGAAAATAGAAGTGGAGGGAACACTCTTCAATTCATTTCATGAAATTAGTATTACCTTTATACTAAAACCAGAAAAAGAGAGCAAAAAAAGAAAAAAACTACAAACCATTGTCCCTCATGCATACAGATGAATAAAGGAATATAAAATTCTTTAACAAAATCATTAGCAAATAAGATGTAGCAATGTATTAGAAAAATTGTACACTGTCACCAAGAGGGTTTTATTTCAGGGATTTAAGACTGGTTCAATATTCAAAATCAATGTAATCTTCCTATGTCTGGAATTGGTGGGTTCTTGGTCTCACTGACTTCAAGAATGAAGCCGTGGACCCTCGCGGTGAGTGTTACAGCTCTTAAGGTGGCGCGTCTGGAGTTTGCTCCTTCTGATGTTCGGAGTTTCTTCCTTCTGATGGGTTCGTGGTCTCACTAGCTCAGGAGTGAAGCTGCAGACCTTCGCGGTGAGTGTTACAGCTCTTAAAGCAGTGTGGACCCAAACAGTGAGCAGTAACAAGATTTACTGCAAAGGGTGAAAGAACAAAGCTTCCACAATGTGGAAGGGGACCCGAGCGGGTTGCCCCTGCTGGCTCCGGCAGCCTGCTTTTATTCTCTTCTCTGGCCCCACCCACATCCTGCTGACTGGTAGAGCCGAGTGGTCTGTTTTGACAGGGTGCTGATTGGTGCATTTACAATCCCTGAGCCAGACATAAACGTTCTCCACCTCCCCACTACATTAGCTAGATACAGAGTGCAGACACAGAGGTTCTCCAAGGCCCCACCAGAGTAGCTAGATACAGAGTGTCGATTGGTGCATTCACAAACCCTGAGCTAGACACGGGGTGCTGATTGGTGTATTTACAATCCCTGAGCTAGACATAAAGTTCTCCACCTCCCAACCAGACTCGGGAGCCCAGCTGGCTTCACCCAGTGGATCCTGCACCCGGGCTGCAGGTGGAGCTGCCTGCCAGTCCTGCCCCGTGCACCCACACTCCTCAGCCCTTGGGTGTTTGATGGGACTGGGCGCCCTGGAGCAGGGGGCGGCGCTCGCCGGGGAGGCTCTGGCCGCACAGGAGCCCACGGAGGGCGGGGAGGCTCAGGCATGGCAGGCTGCAGATCCCCAGCCCTGCCCCGCGGGAAGGCAGCTAAGGCCTGGCGAGAAATTGAGCACAGCGCCGGTGGGCTGGCACCCTGGGGGACCCAGTACTGCTGGGGGACCCAGTATACCCTCCGCAGCCGCTGGCCTGGGTGCTAAGCCCCTCATTGCCCGGGGCCGGCAGGGCCAGCCGGCTGCTCGGAGTGCAGGGCCCGCCAAGCCCACGCCCACCCGGAACTCCAGCTGGCCTACAAGCCTGTGCACAGCGGTGGTTCCTGCTCGCGCCTGTCCCTCCACACCTCCCTGCAAGCTAAGGGAGCCGGCTCCGGCCTTGGCCAGCCCAGAAAGGGGCTCCCACAGTGCAGCGGTGGGCTGAAGGGCTACTCAAGTGCCGCCGAAGTGGGAGCCCAGGCAGAGGAGGCGCCAAGAGCGAGTGGGCTGTGAGGACTGCCAGCATCTCATTCCTCAACAGCAGAACAAATTTACAATAGCATACATATGATCATGAAAAACATTTGGCAGAATTCAACAGCCATTCGTAATAAAAGCTCTCAGAAAAATAGGAATAAAGGGAAATTCTCTCAAGTTGATCAAGAATGAGCCTGTGCAAAAGGCCCGCAGCTAACATATCTGAAGATGAAAGAAAGACTGAATGCTTTACATCAGAGGTAAAGACAAGGATGTTAGCTCTTAAATCTCGTACTCAGCATAGTGCTGGAAGTTCTACCCTGTGTAAGAGTCAAGAAAAAGAAGTAAAAGACACACAGGTTGAAATGGAAGTGAAATTGTCTTATTTGCTGGTTGTCTGTGTGTAAATGCTCAAGAACCTACAGTAAAACTCTTAGAATTAATAAGTTAATTAATAAGAACCTACAGTAAAACTCTTAGAATTAATAAGTTACTTCAGCAAGGTCATAGGTGATATGATATGCTTAAAAATCAGTAGTATTTCTACATACTAGCAGTGCACATGTGGACAATAAAATATTTTTACATATCACTCACAATCAGTCAAAAATGAAAATTCAAGACTTGAATGATAAAAAGTACATATATTGATGAAAGAAACCAAAGAAGATCTTAATAGAGAGACTGAGTTCATGGATTGGACAATTCAATGTAATAAGAACGTCAGTTCTTCTAAAAATGACACACAAGTTTAATGCAATTCCTATAAAAATCTCAGCAAGATGTTTTCTAGATAGCAACAGGATTAGTCTAAGATTTATATGAAAAGGCAAAGAAACTGGAATAGGTAAAACCATTCTGAAAAACAATAACGTAGGAGAAATCAGTCTACGTGCTTTCAAAACGCACGACACAGCTAAGTAATCAAGACTGTGGGATATTGGTAGAAGGATGGGCATTTTTTTTTTTATTATACTTTAGGTATTAGGGTACATGTGCACAATGTGCAGGTTTGTTACATATGTATCCATGTGCCATGTTGGTTTGCTGCACCCATTAACTCGTCATTTAGCATTAGGTATATCTCCTAATGCTATCCCTCCTCCCTCCCCCCACCCCACAACAGTCCGCGGAGTGTGATGTTCCCCTTCCTGTGTCCATGAGTTCTCATTGTTCAATTCCCACCTGTGAGTGAGAACATGCGGTGTTTGGTTTTTTGTCCTTGGGATAGTTTACTGAGAATGATGGTTTCCAGTTTCATCCATGTCCCTACAAAGGACATTAACTCATTATTTTTTATGGCTGCATAGTATTCCATGGTGTATATGTGCCACATTTTCTTAATCCAGTCTGTCGTTGCTGGACATTTGGGTTGGTTCAAAGTCTTTGCTATTGTGAATAGTGCTGCAATAAACATATGTGTGCTTGTGTCTTTATAGCGGCATGATTTATAGTCCTTTGGGTATATACCCAGTAATGGGATGGCTGGGTCAAATGGTATTTCTAGATCTAGATCTCTGAGGAATTGCCACACTGACTTTCACAATGGTTGAACTAGTTTACAGTCCCACCAACAGTGTAAAAGTGTTCCTATTTCTCCACATCCTCTCCAGCACCTGTTGTTTCCTGACTTTTTAATGATCAACATTCTAACTGGTGTGAGATGGTATCTCATTGTGGTTTTGATTTGCATTTCTCTGATGGCCAGTGATGATGAGCATTTTTTCATGTGTTTTTTGGCTGCATAAATGTCTTCTTTTGAGAAGTGTCTGTTCATGTCCTTTGCCCACTTTTTGATGGGGTTGTTTTTTTCTTGTAAATTTGTTTGAGTTCATTGTAGATTCTGGATATTAGCCCTTTGTCAGATGAGTAGGTTGTGAAAATTTTCTCCCATTTTGTAGGTTGCCTGTACACTCTGATGGTAGTTTCTTTTGCTGTGCAGAGGCTGTTTAGTTTAATTAGATCCCATTTGTCAATTTTTGCTTTTGTTGCCATTGCTTTTGGTGTTTTAGACATGAAGTCCTTGCCCATGCCTATGTCCTGAATGGTACTGCCTAGGTTTTCTTCTAGGGTTTTTATGGTTTTAGGTCTAACATGTAAGTCTTTAATCCATCTTGAATTAATTTTTGTATAAGGTGTAAGGAAGGGATCCAGTTTCAGCTTTCTACATATGGTTAGCCAGTTTTCCCAGCACCATTTATTAAATAGGGAATCCTTTCCCCATTACTTGTTTTTGTCAGGTTTGTCAAAGATCAGATAGTTGTAGATATGCGGCATTATTTCTGAGGGCTCTGATCTGTTCCATTGATCTATGTCTCTGTTGTGGTACCAGTACCATGCTGTTTTGGTTACTGTAGCCTTGTAGTATAGTTTGAAGTCAGGTAGCGTGATGCCTCCAGCTTTGTTCTTTTGGCTTAGGATTGACTTGGTGATGCGGGCTCTTTTTTGGTTCCATATGAACTTTAAAGTAGTTTTTTCCAATTCTGTGAAGAAAGTCATTGGTAGCTTGATGGGGATGGCATTGAATCTATAAATGACCTTGGGCAGTATGGCCATTTTCACGATATTGATTCTTCCAACCCATGAGCATGGAATGTTCTTCCATTTGTTTGTATCCTCTTTTATTTCATTGAGCAGTGGTTTGTAGTTCTCCTTGAAGAGGTCCTTCACGTCCCTTGTAAGTTGGATTCCTAGGTATTTTATTCTCTTTGAAGCAATTGTGAATGGGAGTTCACTCATGATTTGGCTCTCTGTTTGTCTGTGATTGGTGTACAAGAATGCTTGTGATTTTTGTACATTGATTTTGTATCCTGAGGCTTTGCTGAAGTTGCTAATCAGCTTAAGGAGATTTTGGTCTGAGACAATGGGGTTTTCTAGATATACAATCATGTCATCTGCAAACAGGGACAATTTGACTTCCTCTTTTCCTAATTGAATACCCTTTATTTCCTTCTCCTGCCTAATTGCCCTGGCCAGAACTTCCAACACTGTATTGAATAGGAGTGGTGAGAGAGGGCATCCCTGTCTTGTGCCAGTTTTCAAAGGGAATGCTTCCAGTTTTTGCCCATTCAGTATGATATTGGCTGTGGGTTTGTCATAGATAGCTCTTGTGATTTTGAGATACATCCCATCAATACCTAATTTATTGAGAGTTTTTAGCATGAAGGGTTGTTGAATTTTGTCAAAGGCCTTTTCTGCATCTATTGAGATAATCATGTGGTTTTTGTCTTTGGTTCTGTTTATATGCTGGATTACATTTATTGATTTGCGTATGTTGAATCAGCCTTGCATCCCAGGGATGAAGCCCACTTGATCATGGTGGATAAGCTTTTTGATGTGCTGCTGGATTCGGTTTGCCAGTATTTTATTGAGGATTTTTGCATCAATGTTCATCAAGGATATTGGTCTGAAATTCTCCTTTTTGGTTGTGTCAAGGCAAAAGAGTAGAGAACCCCAACATAGACCCACACAAATATGCCCAACTGATCTTTAACAAAGTAACAAAAACAATCCAAAGGGGGAAAGATAGCCTTTCCAACAAATACTGCTGGATTGATTGAATATCTACAGGCCAAAAGATAATGTACTCTGGACTGTCTTACACTTGTACAAAAATTAACTCAAAATATATCACAGACTTAGATGTAAACTCTAAAGCTTTTAGGAAAAAAAATTGGAGAAAACCTTTGTGATCTAGAGCTAAGCAAAGAGTTCTTAGATTTGACACCAAAGAAAGGATGACTCATAAGTAGAAAAATTGGTAAACTGGACTTAAAAAGTTTTTTCTTTGTGAAAGACCCTGTTAAAAGGGTGAAAAGACAAGTTACAGGCTAAAAGAAGATATCTACAAGCCGTGTATCTAACCAAGGGCCAATATCTGAAATTCATAACACATATAAGCCTGAATAATGGAAAAATGAACAATTAAAACATAGACAAAAGAGAGGAAAAGACAATTTAATGAAGAGGTGATATATATATATGTGTGTGTGTGTGTGTGTGTGTGAAAAGACCACATGGAAAGACGTTCATCATTAGCTATTAGGGAAATGGTAGTTAAAACCACAATTAGATACTGTTACACATTAATCAGAATAGCTAAAGCAAAACATAGTGACAACACCAAATCCTGGCAAAAATTCAGAACACTTACACATTGCCTGACAGAATGTAAAATTGTACAGCATGGTGGATTCTTAAGAAGCTAAACATGCAGGTGGCTTGCAACTCATAATGTGCACTTCTGGACACAGATTCTAAGGAAATGAAGGCCTATATGCACACATGTATGGGAATGTTCATAGTGCTTTATTTGTAATGGGCACAAACTTGAAACAGTGCAGATGTCTTTCAAGGACTGAATGACTTAACAAACTGGGGCAAGTCCACACCATGGGACACAAGTCATAATGGAAAGGAACTAATTGTTCACACACACAACAATCTGGATGAATCTCCCAGGAATAATGATGCTGAGTGAAGAAAGGCAATCCCAAAAGTGAGATTTGTTTGACATCTTGAAGTGACAAAATTATAGAAACAGAAACTAGATTAGTGGTTGGCTGGGATTAGGGAGATAGTGGGTGTGACAGGTACATAGATGTGTGGCTACATAATGTCAAAACGTGGTGTCCTAGTATCAGAAATGTCTGTGTCTTGACTGTATCATGTCTGTATCACGCTGTACTATTGTACTATAGTTCTGCAAGGTGTCACATTGGGATAATCTGCATAAAGGGAACAGGTATCTCTCTGCTGCGCTTCTTACAGTTGCATGTGAATCTACAAATTTCACAATAAAAATTTAGTCAAAAATGAATAGCATGTAAACCTTTATAAACAGATTAGGAAATTGGGCAGAAATTTGGACACTGTCAATTTCTCCTCTGAAGCTGAAAATAGATTGTATTGAAAACATATTAATAAAAGAAGCCAAGCGTTAGATTCACGAAGAGGTTCTTGGTCAATTTCAGAGAAATCCAACTTTTTTTTGGCAATCACAGGGCCCTTCCTTCTCTTTCCTCACATAAGGGTTCTGCCATGGTCCCTTTACCTCTCTGTAGCAGGGTGAGGGATATGAAGATTCTATAACCAAATATTTCATTTCCCCCTCACTTGTTGACCACACTTCTGGCAAATCAAGAAAGATATGAAAAGAAATTGACTTTGTGGAGTTTTTGCAAGTTAATTGGGGAAGTGTTAATAAAATAAGTGTGGAGGCTGGGCGCAATGGCTCACACCTGTAATCCCAGCACTTTGGGAGGCCGAGGTGGGCAGATCACAAGGTCAGGAGTTCAAGACCAGCCTGGCCAACATGGTAAAATCCCACCTCTACTAAAAATATGAAAATTAGCCAAGCATGGTGGCAGGTGCCTGTAATCCCAGCTACTCGGGAGGCTGAAGCAGGAGAATCACTCCAACCCGGGAGGCAGAGATTGCAGTGAGCCAAGATTGCATCACTGCCCTCCAGCCTGGGCAACAGAGCAAGACTCCATCTTGGGGAAAGAAAAAAAAAGTAAGTGTGGAAAGTTTGGGATCATCTCTTAAAGAACAAATAATGAAAGCGACAGATACGGTGAAGCCTGGAGCATATAACAGCCTGCTTACTCTGAGTGGGTGTGTGTTCTCAGACCAAGAATAGTTGTTCATTGTTGCTGGAGGGAGAGGGGTTTTCTTGTAACAATAACAACAATAACATCAGCCGTCACTTAGTGAAATAAGTCCTACTGTGTCCCACAACAACAGTAGCACATTTATCAAGAGATCATTCCTAAGTGCTTTATACTTATTAACTCCTTAATCTTCACAATCACCCCATGAAGTAAGGACTATTTTTTTTTCATTTTACAGATAAGAAAACTGATTCATAGAGAGATTGAGTTATTTGCTGAGAGTAACTAAGGTAGTAATTGGTCAAGGTGAGTTGAACCCAGGCAGTATTTTGGAGACTCTAGAAAAGTCTTCCGTTCCTGTTGGATGTCTGTAGAACGTGTGACACAATGTGAGTTTGGATTTGTCATTGAGGTGGGCTTTACATTGGCATTCGGTGTGTGGCTTCTGCAGGCAGCTCTGTGTGGATCCAGGATTAGCATCAGCTCTTTCTGCTGCAAGCACAAGGTCGCATCTCAGCAGCTGTCCTGCAAGCGCACCTATTCAAATACACAGCCATACACAGAGCTCTTTGTCTGGAGAAAAGGATATAAAAGTCAAAGTACTTTTCCTGCCAGCTATTTGGTTGATCAGGATGGAATATATTGTATTGTAGGACACAATTCAGATTTGTGAGTTATTTCCTCTCACCCTCCCCCGGCTGCTGAACACACACTTTTTCTTCTGACTTTTAGGAAGTGTTTCCTGTGCAACCACATCTCACTTTTTGCAGCATCTCCCACAAGACCACCTGGCTCCTTCCCACACCGTCCTCCATCCAGAGTGCAATTCCTAAGTCCCCTAGGGTGGCATTCTTTTCACATACATGATTCCAATCATAAATTTTTGCAGAGGTGTTCAGTGCAAATGGGACAGCTCCATTTCAGTGGGTGGGGGAAAGTTGGGGCGGAGGAGTTTCCTGAACCCTTTGCCCTTTTTGGAAACTCAGTCAGATTCTTTTAATCATCTGGATGAGCCCGTGTGTCAAAGGCACAGGTAGCATGTGCTATCAGATCTATTGGTGCCTGCGTCCAATATGCATGTATAAAACTAAAATCTTTACTTTCCCCCTTGTTCTGTTTATGATGATGGGATCAGGAGTTGAGCCCTGGTGGCATTTAATGCACTGTTGGGGAAATGTTAGTTGCAAGTGCATTGCATTCCATGCTTGCTGTCTAGCCTGAATTTCATATTTTTATACAAAATCTTTTTTATTTATTTACTTTTTTTGGTTTTTATTTTTATTTATTTTTTTGTGTGTGTGATGGAGTTTCGCTCTTGTTGCCCAGGCTGGAGTGCAATGGCCTGATCTAGGCTCACTACAACCTCTGCCTCCCAGGCTCAAGCGATTCTCCTGCCTCAGCCACCCAAGTAGCTGGGATTATAGGCGCCAGCCACCACGCCCAGCTAATTTTGTGTTTTAGTAGACACGGGGTTTCACCATGTTGGCCAAGCTGGTCTCAAACTCCTGATCTGGGGTGATCCACCCTCCTCGGCCTCCTTAAGTGCTGGGATTACAGGCGTGAACCACCGTGCCTGGGAAAGAAATCTTTAGGTTATCGACACACTTTATGTATCATGAATCTATAATATGTATTTATACATACTCTGTGTCTTTTCTTCTCTGTTTGGATAAGGTATGTTTATGCTAATCTGTATTAGCAATGGGACTGGCGAGCCCACAGCTTGCAGAAGCTACTGGAGCATGGGCAATAGGACCAGTGCTGGCCATGACTTTTCCTTGTACCAAGTCCTCTGAGTGGCAGTGCCTGCTGACTGTCCTTCATTCCTTCTTGCTGGTCTGGAGGGAGTTCTCAGGCTGCTGAGCAAACGCTGCTGCCACATGACCTTTCCTGATGCGCCTGTGAATTCCTTCCTTCTGCCACTTCATTTTGGATACTCTCACTCTGATTTTTGCTCAGCGATGAATCGAATGGCCTGTCAGTGTTTTCCAGTAGAGGTGAGCTATTTTCCACCCTAAGACATGGCTTCTGTAGACTAAATTTGCTTTAGTTTCAAAATCAAAAGCGAATGGGCCCACCTTTATGGTGGGAAGGTAGTGGGCACGGGAAGTCAAGGAGCTCCCTGGGAAGGCCTGGCAGCGGCTCCCATGTCACTCCTCAGACAGTTTCTCAAAGGCTTATTTATCCTAGGCTGTCATGGATGTGTCAGCAAGGATGGTTTGGACACAGCTCTAATGCTGAGAACTTGTAAATAAAAAAAAGTTCTTGGCCAGAGTTAGTTTCTGAAATTCCTCTCTCAATTATTGAGAATAGTTTTACTTTAACAAGCATTCCTTTCCCTTACAGTTCTGCTTCTCATTTGGCCCATCCTCTTGTGAAGTCATAATTTCGTGCTTATGATACAGCAGATAGTGACCAAGATGGAAATGATTATAATATCATAGGTGCCCAACATGCGTGTTTATAGCAGCACAATTCACAATTGCAAAAATATGGACCCAACCTAAATGCCCATCAACCAATAAGTGGATAAAGAAAATGTGGTACATATATACCATGGAATACTACTCAGCCATAAAATGGACAAAATAATGACCTTTGCAGCAACCTGGATGGATTTGAAGACCATTATTTGAAGTGAAGTCACGTAGGAATGGAAAACCAAATATCGTATGTTCTCACTTATAAGTTGGAGCTAAGCTATAAGGATGCAAAGGCATAAGGATGATATAATGGGCCAGGTGCAGTGGCTCACGCCTATAATCCTAGCCTTTGGGTGGCCGAGGCTGGTGGATCACAAGGTCAGGAATTCAAGACCAGCCTGTCCAACATGGTGAAACCCTGTCTCTACAAAAATACAAAAATTATCTGGGAGTGGTGGCGGGCGCCTGTAATCCCAGCTACTTGGGAGGCTGAGGTGAGACAATTGCTTGAATCTGGGAGGCGGAGGTTGCAGTGAGTTGAGATTGAGCCATTGTAGTCCAGCCTGGGCGACAGAGCGAGATTCTGTCTCAAAAAAAGATAAAAAAGAAAAAGAATGATAGAATGGACTTTGAGGACTCAGGGGAAAGTGTGGGAGGTGAGTGAGGAATAAAAGAAAGACTACACATTGGTACAGTGTACACTTCTCAGGGTGATGGGTGCACCAAAATCTCAGAAACTACCACTAAACAACTGATCCATGTAACCCAAATTCACCTGTACCCCCCAAACTATTGAAATCTGAAAACAAATCACAGATGCCCAGCACTAAGGATGGACAGATGTGCAGGACAGAAGTAGAGACCTGCTCCATCCTCAGCCACTTGTCCTCTTCCCCACCCTGTCTTTTGTCCGGATCAGCTCAGGCAAACCAGTCTGCCTGCACTCCATCGTATTCTTACAATTTGCCAGTTGTGGCCTCAAAAGTTTGTACAACAATCTCTGGACCAGCTGTTAGCTGTTGTCTCCCAGGGCTCTGGGATTCCTCTGGGAATAAAATGAGGCCAGGCTTTCTGGGACACCTTTCAAGTGGGGAACTCTACAGCAGATGCGCTCATGGGCGGCAGCTGGAGGAAGTCTGGCAGAGATGACGGTACACGCCGCTGAGAACAGGAATGGAGCCTAACCATGTACTTGGATGGCTCGGAAAGAAAAGAGGATTTGGAAGGAAAGAGGAGGGAGATTCTATATTTAAGATTAACCTTGGAGGGAAGCTCACACAGGAAGAAGACTATGGCCACCAAAATTCCAAGTTACTAAGCTTTTCAGGGGATGTCTTAGCCAACAAGTTTAACCTTTTGAACAATGCTCTTTAAAAGAAAACAAAAGAGGAGATGTCCACAATGTAATAACAGGAACAATGAGATTTTTGCTTGCGTGTACTGTTCTTGAACTTGATCTCATCCCACATTATTGTTCCCACCACAGTGGGTGACTGAAAACCAAACCAGGCTGCTGCTCTCCTGGCCCCGAGGGTTCACTGGTGCTGGTGTTGCCCAACTTCTTAACCCTCCTCTGTCGAAATCCGAAGTGGGTGGATGTCTCTTCTGTCATTTCAGAGGAGGGAGGACTTAAACCTCACGGGCATTTTCACTGAAACACAGAAAGCTCTGCTTTTCCACAGAGGCTGGGCTTTCTGAGCACATGCCCTACAGCTGTCTCAGATATCTGAAGCCTTCTCAGTTTTTCACAGAATCATCTAAGTTCTGTAGCATATGAGCAGGGTTGGGAACCAGCCTTGGAAAACCTTCACTTCTTAAGTAAACGGAAATTAGCACGACTGGATGTGAATAGTCAGGGCTGAGCTAATGCAAACTGACCGACCTTCTAGGCCAGTGTGGCTCAGTGTTTGCAGGAAAGTTCTGCCTGAAACCGTCTGATGAGGGCGTATGGGAAAGGCAACACTGATTTTGCCCTCACATGGACTTGCATTAGAGAAAATAACAGCCCTGGCCTGAGAAGATAATTTTGAGGCATGAGAAAACTGAAACATTGTTTGGCAGATTTGTTTTCTGCATTTTCCTGTTCGTGTATTTTAGTTTAAGTAAAAGTTAGGGGTTAGGAATCCATCCTGTTGCCCGTGGGCTTACTTTAATCAAGCAAACACACACTGTCTCTGTCTTGATGGAGCCTGTGTTACATGTAATTGGGGGGTAACCAACATAAGGAACTCTCAGGTTGAAGAATGAGGACTTTGAGCTTAGGACTACTGCAGTGTTGTAAACTATAATCCTTATTTCTGTGCAAAAAATCACTCATGAACTCTATAGAGAAGGTTGATGTTATAATAACTATTGGTGATAGGCATTCACCAGTAGATCACAGCCAGCATGGCTAACAGGACCCAGGTTTTCCATTTGAGAAGCGTTTGCTGGGAGGAGTTCCCCCAGGCAAGTGCTTGGTTCTGGAGTTGTCAGGGTCCATTTGCTGAGGGTCCATCGCTGTTGTGATCCATATGCTTAGTGTCTTCCCGAGAATCTGCACAGCCCAGAGTTTTTGAAGATTAACAAATGGATTTGATTTCCACTTTGCAAAAACATTCCCTCAGTGGAAAATCGTTTTTGCTTCCCCATTAAGTGCTATGTGGGAGAGATCATCAAGTCTCCTTCTGGGAGTTTGCAAAGGAGAAATGTTAACAGTTCAGCCAGAACAGAGTCAAGACCTGCATCCCTGAGGGTGGGCTGAATTTTCCTCTGTGAGGTGGCAGATTTTGAATAATTCTAAATGCAGGTGGCGTCATTTTCACTGGGTGTTATGTCTGATGGTCATGAAGGATTCAAGGACAACTTCAAATAGGGAATCAACGCCATAACTTCCAGCCCGTCCTTCCCACAGGCATGCTAACAGGCAAGATGGCTGGCAATTGTGGAAAACAGTCTCAAATGGCAAAAATGCAGTTTTGAGGCTGTTCCAGATAATTGCTGCTGGAGAGTTTAAGCTTTTGGTAGAAACTGATTTCATGGGCAGATGCTACTGTGGAGCCAGAGGTAATTTAGGTCTGAAAATTGGCCCCATTCTGAAAGTGGTTGTTGTGGATGATTTCAGATAAAGAATCCACTCTGCCAGATTGGACAAAGCCTATTGGAGTATCAGATCTGTTGCAGTCTCTCTTTACTATTGCTGAAGGAATGATTCAGCTAATTAGGACTATGCTTACATGAGATCAGTGTATCAAATCACACTTTGTCTTTTGCCCCAAGATGTCTTTTTTTTTCCACTCCGTTTGGTGGGCTTCTGGGACTGCAGAGCAAACCAGTGAGAACAAATGCTGTTTCTGTGTGCACAACTGTCCAGGCATCCCCTCCCGTGTGGAGGACCCGTGGTGGAGGGTGTCAGACGAAGTTTCTGGGATGATGCGCCAGAAGGGCCTCTTACCATGTTGACTCCTTCTTTGAATCCAAGATCTTTGACTTAAGCATTAGTGTTTATCTTAACAGTAGTCTGATTTACAGTGGAGATTCTGAGTAATAGTCTAGCCTTGATAAGTCACTGAAAGATGAGACTCCGGGCTCTCTGATGGATGAAGGAGCAATGATAATGTTAGGCTGAGAGGCAGGAAGAAACCAGGGTTTGGGAACCTGCTTTGATAGGAAGAATTGCATCCGTGGAGAACGCCAAGTCTCCAGGCCTTGTTGGGCACACCTGGGTCTCTTTTTACTCTAGCCACTTGCAAGCTTGGGAAACACAGCCCTCTCCTCCTGTGCTCTCACACTGCATCCCCCAGCCCATCCTACTTGCACATCATGACCAGCTCCAGGGTCGAGCCTCTCCCCTACAGCCACTGCTCCTGTTGCAGTTCAGCCTGCATGGCCTCTGGCCTCTCTGCATCATGGCCTTTTATCTGTTCTCACTCCCTCTACTACCAGTCACTTTCAGCTACTCCAGCCCAGCAACTAGTTGCACTCATTGAGGACAGCAGCAATGACAGCGATAGCTAGTGCCCAGTGCTTGCTTCCTGCATGGCAGGCACCTTCTAAGCACTTTACACATGTTGATCGATTTATTTATCCTCCAACGCTAGTATTATCCCCATTTCATAGGTGAATACACTGAGGGGTGAAGTCACGTAGATAGCACCTGGTAAGTTGGGTCTCAGGTCCCGATGTCATACACTCTAGTGAACCAAGTTACTTTTCAGCCATGGGTGGCCATCCCACATCCTCTAGGAACACCTGAGACAAGCCTACGTGTTTCCCTTTTCTCCTCAAATAGGCAGCACATCGGCCACAGGCAACCTTGGACAAGAAACTGGAGTGTTGATCATCACATTGCTCCCTCCCACCCTCACCCGGGCCAGGAGCCGTGGCCGAGAAAGCCCTGGCCCGGATGCTAGACCTCAGCTTCGTATCCTCCCCCACTCCCAAGGGAACAGAGATGGTGAATAGATTCATCTTGAGTTCTGCCCTGGAGGACTGGCTGGGCTGTGGAATGTGTGTGGAGGAAGACCTTGAGGTGAAGTCTGCCCTGTGCCCAGTAGGGGAGGTATTTGCCAGCTCCACCTAAGGGCAGTTTCTCTGATGCTTCATTTTCTGTGCTCTGTGAGAATCACTGAACACACGGCCAGCAGTCTTCAGGGCATTTCTTTTCCCTGTTGGAGAGGCGCTGTTATTACGCTATTATTGGTCCACAATGTGCTGACTCAGTGGTTCTGGTGTAACCCTCCCCTCCATGCTGACTCAAGCATTGGCCTGGCGTAGGCAAATGACTGAGCCCTTCTGGATGAACTCAGGGCATCTCTGAGGACTGTGGACCTGGCCCAGCCCTCCGCAGGGTGTAACCCTACTCTGGGGTGAGCTTTCATTCACTGTGGAGCAGGTGAAGGGCCCATGGTCACGGGCACCATCTACTTATCTAACGCTGTAGTTCAGTGTTCTAGAGAAGGGGAAATGGGCCAAGTTGATCGGTTCTTACACAGCAGAAGGCGTCACTGCCTGTACTGAGGTTTCAAAACTGTTACTGCCTCATTGATTCTGCAGTTTGATGTCTACCTTCTCAGTTGGAAAATAGTGGACTTTCATAACTCATAAATGGCTTTATGAAAACCATTTCTTACCGTGGTAGCAGAAGAGATGAGCAGCTGACCAAGAAGGCATGACTGGGCAGGTCCAGGGTCAGCACTCCGGCCTCACACACTACAGACGGGATTATGCAGCCGTGGTCTCTTGACCATGCTGCTCTTTCATAAAGACTCCACAAACGGCTGCAAAAGCCAAAGGCTGGCCACCTTCTGTGCTGACGTTGTGACTCCAGAATGCTTGCAAAGGGGAATCCAGGCACAATCTTCAGCTATTGTGCATCCAAAAACGATTATGGAAATGATGCTGGTAAATCTCAATGACTTCCACATTGCCTGGCGCAGTTCCAGGACTGCACGGCTCCCCTCCCTCGCCTGTCAGACTGTTCCTTCGGTATCCCGTCTCCATGGGGCACTGACAGTACTAAAAGTGCAGAGATATGAAATGTGGAATTG
This sequence comes from Hylobates moloch, assembly GCF_009828535.3. NCBI lineage: Eukaryota > Metazoa > Chordata > Mammalia > Primates > Hylobatidae > Hylobates > Hylobates moloch. Next base: position 51,004,722 of record NW_026652284.1, on the reverse strand, counting down.
GCATTTCCCCCATAATTATCTCTCAATCAGACGGTATTTGAACAAGACTCCTCGGCCTCAGAGAGGGGGCTGGTGGAAGTCTCCGTGTAGACCAATCTTTTTGATTTTTTTTTTTGCCTATTGTTCTGCTGAACCTGTGCAATGCCATGGCTTATATGTGCCCATTGTCCTTCCAGTTCTTTTCTTCCCTAAAACATGTTTTCAGGTTTCTCATCCTTTAAAGTAATTAGCATTTTAAATGTTTCCCACAGTTGGCAAATCTTAGTTTATATTCAAGGTGTGGAAGTTCTCATTCCAAACCATTTAATCCGGAAACAATTTTTCACATCTTCTAGGTAAACATATGCTAGCCTTTTGTTAACTGTTTACTTCACCACACTGTTTATTTTTCTTCAGTTGCTCCACAACATTAGGTTTTATACAGCGTTCAAATTCTGTGATTTCTTTGATTTCTCCTTTCTTTCTTAGAAAACAATCATGGGTGGATAGGTAGAAGGAAACTACCCTTGGCTCCCGTGAGTGGCTTTCTCCTCCAGCACCAGGTTCTGGCTAACCATAAAGTTCCTGGCAATGATCAGCTTCAGCCAGCACACCACAGAACACACGGCGTGCCAAGGGCCTTATCTGGCTGCAGTGCCTTTCTTGCTCCATCCCTCCTTTTCCTTTTCCTTCACCCTGGGCCACCAGTTGGGGCTGTGTGACCTTGGGCAAGGTATTCCCCCTTACCATATTTAAATGGGAATCATAGCAATACCTGCCTCAGACAGTTGTCCTGAGGGTTTTAATGAGTAAATGCACACAGAACATTTATTATTTATTTATCTTTGGCTCTGTTGCCAGGGCTGGAATGTAGTGACTCAATCATAGCTCACGGCTGCCTTGAACTCTTGGGCTCAAGGGATCCTCCTGTGTCAGTCTCCTGAGTAGCTGGGACTATAGGTGTGGGCTGCTGTGCCTGGCTAATTTTTTTTTTTTTTCTTCTGAGACGGAGTCTTGCATCTCGCTCTATCGCCCAGGCTGGAGTGCAGTGGCAGGATCTTGGCTCACTGCAAGCTCCGCCTCCCAGGTTCATGCCATTCTCCTGCCTCAGCCTCCCGAGTAGCTAGGACTACAGGTGCCCGCCACCACACCCAGCTGGTTTTTTTGTATTTTTTAGTAGAGATGGGGTTTCACCGTGTTAGCCAGGATGGTCTCGATCTCATGACCTCGTGATCTACCTGCCTCGGCCTCCCAAAGTGCTGGGATTACAGGTGTGAGCCACCGTGCCTGGCCGCCTGGCTAATTTTTAAGTTTTAGTAGAGATGGGGTCTTGCCATCTTGCTCAGGCTGGTTTCACACTCCTGGGCTCAAGTGATCCTCTTGCCTCAGCCTCCCAAAGTGTTAGGATTACAAACATGAGCCACTGTGCTGGGCCACAGAGAATATTGAGACTAGTCTGGTATGTGGCATGTGCTGTTCAAGTGTTTGTGATGATGCTCTTTAGTGCTATGGTCATTCTCTATTTCAATTTCTCCTTGGCACTTATCACCAGCTAACATACTATCAATATTTCCTTACTTAATTGTGTTTATCGTCTGCTCCATTAGAAGGTAAATTCTGGGCCGGGTGCTGTGGCTCACGCCTGTAATCCCAGCACTTTGGGAGGCCAAGGCGGGTGGATCACAAGGTCAGGAGATCAAGACCATCCTGGCTAACACAGTGAAACCCCGTCTCTACTAAAAATGCAAAATATTAGCTGGGCGTGGTGGCGGGTGCCAGTAGTCCCAGCTACTCGGGAGGCTGAGGCAGGAGAATGGCCTGAACCCAGGAGGCGGAGCTTGCTGTGAGTCAAGATCGCTCCAATGCACTCCAGCCTGGGCGACAGAGCAAGACTCGGTCTCAAAAAAAAAAAAAAAAAAAAAGGTAAATTCCATTAGGGTGGAGATGTTTGTCTGTTTTGTTCACAACAGCATGTGGAGACTAGAGCAGGCATCTGGCAGGTGTGCTCCACAAATGTTTGTGGATGCAACTGGTACCACCAGGCTGTATAAAAAACAATTTAAAAGGCCTAGCAATTTTAAATAGGGTTGTGTCAGGGATGCCATTTTGGGGGCCTCCTGTTTTTGCAGACCCACTTTGGTACCTAAGATGCAGACTTATTGGGCTCCAAACCTCCAGGACAGGGCAAGGCTTGAGGTGGTTATTTGGAGCTAGTTCCCAGTGAAGTGTTTGCATCACTTGGAGTGTGGGCTGGAGGAATAGGGACACAGGGACCCTAGACCAAAGCCATGCAGGAATCCAGAACTCAGCACCAGGAAGAAGGGCTTGGGGGAGCCAGATTTTAGGAGAAATGTGCCATGTGTCTATTCAAATCAGCTACAGGAGGTGAAGGCAACAGCCCTTTCCCTGGAGTTGTTCAAATTTGAATAAGATTAGAATCCAATAGCTATAATGCAACAGAAGGAAAAAAAAGCTCATCTATCACTGATAATTCCAATAAAACTCTGCACTTTCTTTGCAGAAAATACATCTATGAGCATCAATTCACTGTGTCCTGTCTGGCTTCAGGGCCTCAGAGGCATCCTGAAGAGCATCCGGGGAAGCCTTAGAGCCATGGGCTTCTCTGCTGAGAACTGGTGATGTCACACAGGCCAGAAGCTGACAATTTAAGTCAATTCACTCTCCAAAAATGTTGCACCCCTACTACGTGTTAAGCTCATTAAAGTTGGAGAGTTGAATGAGCTAATGTTCATGAATCGCTGTGATGCAAATGTGCCTTCAGAAGGGGAGAGGGTCCTTCCCTGGGGGCTTCCACAGACTTCACAGAGGGCAATGCTGTAAGGTGATGATCCACCGGAGGGGATAGAGGGTGGGAACAGGGAGATGGAGGCTTCGTCAGAATCCATGGCACACCTCCCGGGCAATTGGAGCTCAAGCCTGTATTTTGGCGAGAAAGTCAAGCAGAGCTGTAGCCCGGCGAGATGCATTAGTCAGTGCAACAGTAGGGAAGACGTTTCCAAAGAGGGTCGCCTTGCATGTGGAGAGAGTTCTTGGTTTGATGAAAACACCTGGGGAAGGAACAGTGTGACTGGAGGGACTTGGATCAGGGTCCTCTGGTGCAGGTGGCCTGGGCCATGGGCAGCCCTGGGTGCACCCTGCTCCATGCTGAGCTGGGCTCTGGAAAGCCTCTGCGCTTGCGTCTCACCTCATCACCCTCAGAGCATTGCCCCCGTCTTGCCACTCCCTCTGCCAGCCTCATTTTCTCCCCTCTCCCTGCACACCAAGCTCGGCCTGGGCCCCTGTACCCTCCACATGGAGCTTGCACCCAGGAGATCTCATCCAGGGCCTGGTTTGAAATTCCATTTGTATACCAAGGACTTTTCAATCCTTTTTTCCATCCTTGGCAGGCCTCAGAGCACACTCCCCGCAACCCCCCAACAATTCCACCTGTCTTCTTGCCATGCCCACTTGGGGTATCCAATGGGAATTTCAAAGTTAACAGGGATACAAGTTAGGTTTTTATCACCACCCCCTCTCCTTCCCCCACCCCCAGAATTCTCATTTCAGGAAATGAGACCACCACCCACTCAGTTCACTTGAGTGAAAACAATGGGGCTTCCGCGATTCCTTCCGTCTCCACTCCCACACACCCAGCCTGCTGACGAGCACCGCTTCCTCTCCCTCCAAATGCACCAGGGCATCCTCCCCTCAGCCCCGCTGCCCTCAGCCCCCTCATCCTGTCCGGCCCAGGCCGGCAACAGGCCCCCACGTGGCTTCCCTGTGCCCCCGGCCTTCCACTACAGAGTCCCCAGGCAGCTGCCCGGTGGATCTTTTGAAACTGTCATCAGATGACTGCCCTGCTGCACAGGAACTTCCAGCGTCCTGATAACATCAGCGTGGTCCTTCTGCCCTGTCCTGGCTTACTAAGCTCTGATCTGCCCGCGTCTGCCCGCCTGACCATAGCTAGTCTTCCTTTTCCTGGAGCACTAGCTGGTCCCTCCGTGGGCCTGGCCGTTTCCTGGCCCAGGACGCTCCTGCCCTTGCTTCCTATGCCTGGGTCCTTCAGCACCCTGAAGCCAGCCCCTGCAGAGGGCTCTCTGAGCCGTAACCTAACGCAGCACCTGCTGTGGCCTCTGGGCTTTCCAGCCCTGCTCTGTGACTGTCAGTGTCAGGCGCGGCTCTGGGCGGTCTTTGATGCCTTCCTGTCCTTTTCCCCAAATCGCATCTGTGCGTATGAGCAGAAGGGAGTACTGCACACCCAGGCCCTGGGATGGCACCTGGCTTGCAGCGGGTGCTCACTGCATCTTTGTGGAGAGCTTAGCTTTGGTGAACGCCCCCTGAGGCCCATGCCCCCGCGGACTCGCTGCAGGCTGGGTGGGGCACGGCCATAGCAGGTGTCTCCTGGGGGGCCGGCACAGCTCGGAACCCCAAGGCCGCCAAAGAACTAGCTCAGGAGATCCCATTTCCCTTGGCTGAGGGGCCCACAGCCCGCGCGTCCCAGGACCAGCTCTCAGGATGGGCCTGTGCGCCTCTCCAAAGGCGCCTCCATGGAGTGCTGGCAGGGGTCTGGGAAGGGCGGGAGACTGGGCAATGCTGGCCCCCCTACTCCTGCCAGACCCTCTCCCTCCCTCCCCTCGGAGCAGGAAGGACCTGATTCAAACAGCCCAGGAAACCTCTGGTGTCCCCAGCAGCCTTTCGGGGCCAGGGATTTTATTTTAGAGCTTTGTCAGCAGTGGACGGCAGGGACTCCCAGTGCGGGTCCCCAGTCGTACAACCTGAGCTAGGAGCTGGGCGCCAACTGTATGTGTGAGAGTTGTGAGTGTGGGTATTCATGTATGTGGATGTAAGTGCGTGAGTGTGTGTATTCATGTGTGAGTGTGTGAACATGTATGTGTGTGAGCATTGTGCATGTGAACATCTGTATGAGTGTGAGAGTGTGAGCATGTGGTGTGTGTGTGGACATGCATGTGTCTGTGTGTATAAGGATGTGTTTATGAGTATGTGTGTGGTGTATTTTTATGTATGTGAGAGTGAATGTGTGAGTGTGATGTGTGTAAATTGGCTGTGTGAGTGTATGAGAATGTGTAGTGTATGTAAGTGTGTGAGCATGTTCAAGTGACTGTGTGAGTGTGGTGTGTGTAGTGTGTGTGTAGTGTGTGCCTGAGATGTGTGCAAGTGTGTGAGCATGAGTGTGAGATGTGTGTAAGTGTGCAAGTAAGCGTGTTAGTATGTGTGATGTAAGTGTGCATAAGTGTGTGAGTGTATCTGTGTGTGATAGGTTGTACAAATGAGTGTGTGAGCATGAGGTGTGTCTGCAAGTGACAAAGTGTGTGTATGTAGTGCATGTTTGTGTGTGAGCATGTGTGTGAGGTGTGTGCAAGTGTTTGTGTGTGTGTATGCTCTTGTGCAAGTGAGTGTGTGAGCATGTGTGGGAGGTGTGTAAGTGCGAGTGTGTGTGTGTGAGAGAGAGAGAGACGGATGAGGAGGAGAGCCAGTGGCTACAAGAAGCCGGGCTGTGGGATGTCTGAGGAAGAAGGGGCCTTGCTGAGAGGTCACGGGGGCTTTGGAATTGCAGGGGGTGTCCAGAGGGCATCGGCGTCTGTGTGTGAGGACCTGGGACACCATAAGGGGCGCAGGAAAGACAAAGAGGACGGCACAGACCCAGGCTCAGGGCAGCTGCCCGGTTTGCCTCGTGCACACTGATGGGCTGGGGTTCTCGTCCTCCTCATTCCCAGCTTCTGGATCCCACAGCAGGCGCTGCTGATTCTCTTCTCCCGGTCCCGGAGAGTCACTAGGATGTGTGCGTTACCCCTCCCCTTTCCCACAGACTTTAGTCTACTTTATTTTTATTTTATTTATTTTATTTTTTATTTTTTATTTTTTTTTGAGACGGAGTCTCGCTCTTTCGCCCAGGCAGGAGTACAACGGCGCCATCTGGGCTCACTACAAGCTCCGCCTCTAGGGTTCACGCCATTCTCTTGCCTCAGTCTCCCGAGTAGCTGGGACTACAGGCGCCCGCCACCACGCCCGGCTAATTTTTTGCATTTTTTAGTAGAGACGGGGTTTCACCATGTTAGCCAGGATGGTCTCCATCTGCTGACCTCGTGATCCACCCGCCTTGGCCTCCCAAAGTGCTGGGATTACAGGCGTGAGCCACCGCGCCCAGCCAGACTTTAGTCAGCTTTATTAATCATCTTTCTGGAATGTAATTTATAGCAATACCATTGACTCTAAGATGTTATCCGGTATGACACATTCCAACTTTTGAGGAGTGAAGAGGTGAAATTAGAAGAGATGGTGGCCTGTTTGTCCTCTCCTGACTTGGGAAGCGCGGGGGCTGCCAGGGGTCTGGCCACTGCCTGGGCTGCCAAGCTCAGGAGCCCAGCCCGGCTTCCAGGGCCTGGGGTGCACAGGCAGGGTTGGGGTGGAGGGGCCCAGGGTTGTCCTGGTGTCCTGCTTCCTGCCCCACACCTCAGCTGCTCTCTAGGGTCTGCTATGTTGGAGAAGGTTCCAGGAGCCCCTGGATCATTCTGAGCTGGGTCCAGTGTACTATTTTTCTGGGATCTTTGGGAAGCAACTTCTATTCCACAAGGATCTCCCAGTTCAGCTGCCCCCAAACCAACGCCCCCAGAGCAGTTTTCGGTTCATTTGGTGAGTAACTGCGGCACAGACCTGAGCCTCACTGCGGGCCAAGGATGACTCCAGGCTTGAGGGCCACTGTGCCTCCAAACACTTCCTGACGGACACACACGTCCTATCAGATACGATAGGTACTTAGGATACATATTGCAATTATTAACAGTATATTTTTATATCTTATAAAAATGAGATCACGTTGTGGCTTCACAGTCTGGACAAATTACACTGTAACCCTGTAAAAGAAGAGAGTAAAATAATGTTTGATTTTTATTTTTAATGAAGTTTTTATTTTGGATTAACTTTGTTTTTTTGTTTGTTTATTTTTGAGATGGAGTCTCACTCTGTCACCCAGGCTGGAGTGCAATGGTGTGATATCGGCTCACTGCAACCTCCACCTTCTGGGATCAAGCGATTCTCTGGTCTCAGCCTCCCCAGTAGCTAGGATTACAGGTGCCCAACACCACGCCTGGATAGTTTTTGTATTTTTAGTAGAGGTGGGGTTTCACCATGTTGGCCAGGCTGTTCTCAAACTCCTGACCACAGGTGATCCTCCCACCTTGGCCTCCCAAAGTGCTGGGATTACAGGCATGACCTAACTTGGGTTTTATAGATAAGCTGCAAGTACAAGAAGTTCCTGTCTACCCTTCACCCCATTGTCTCATGTATTAATAGCTTACATAATTGTACTATATTTGTCAAAATTAAGAGATTAACGTTGGTAAATTACTGTTAACCAAGCTCCAGACTTTATTCAAATTTCGCAGGCTTTTCCACGGATGCCTTCTTCTGTCTCAGGATCCCACTGAAGATACCATGTGACAGTTAGTTGTGTCTCTGGAGTCCCCTCTGAGACAGTCACTCAGGCTTTCTTTGTTTTTCACGGCCTTGGCGGTTTTGAAGAGTAGTGGTCAGATAAACCTGTAGAATGTTCCTCAGCTTGGGTTTGTCTGATGTTTCCTCATGATTAGACTGAGGTTACAGGTTTGTGAAAGAATACCACAGAGGGAATGTGACCTGCTCCTATCAGGGGTACATGGTGTGAATATGACATCACTGATGTTAACCTTGATCACTTGGCTAAGGTGCTGGCCGCCAGGAATCCTCACCGCAAAGTCACCACCTTTCCCTTCCCACACCCTGTTCTTTGGAAGTGAGTCACCTGGTCCCACTCACACTGAGGGAGGGGAACAGAGCCCCGCTTCTGGGTGGGAATCTGCACAGATTATTTGGAGTGCTTCTGGAAGGACAATTCGTTTCTTCTTCCCCATTTATTTATTTACTCAATGATTTATTTCAATCAGTATGGACTCATGTATATTTATTTTATTCCTTAAGCTATAATCCAATGCTATATTTTGTGTTTTGATGTTCAGATTCTTCCAGCTTTGTCCACGGGCAGCACTCTCAGGATGGTTCCTGGTCCCTTTGGCATGCCTTCATTTGTTTGCTTTGTGAGCACTTCCTTGATTTCTGGCATTATTAGATGCTGAAGGTCATCTTATGTATCCCCTGCCCTAGGCCTAGGATCAGCCACTTCTCCAAGAAGCCCTTGTTTCTTTTATTGGAGGATGTTATGTAGAAACCAAGATCTGGCCATAGTTGTACTCATTGCTACTATGGTATCATTCCATCTAGGCCTTCCCCAACAGACAGAGCTAGGAAATACATGAGTGGCTATTAACCCAGGTGTACACATGTATTTATAATTGCTTCCGTATTCATGTATATCTCTCTCTATATAATGATAAACTAAGTGTTAAGTTTATACTGGTATCTCTGACTCTAATCCAGTAGTCCAGGGTTAATTCTAGACTTCCTCTCATGCTTTTTTTTAAATAACTTGTGTTGTGACAATGAGAAACCAGACCCCTATTGTCATTTATTCATTTATTTGTTCAGTACTAGTATAGACATAAAGTACTTTCTGAATTGTTAAAACAGTTTTACCAACTACAGTATAGTGTATATACAGTTTCATTTTAACTTTTAAATAAACAATTTTTATAGGAGCTTTATATGTACAGAAAAACTGGAAATTGTACAGAGAGTTATCATATAGTCCATATGCAGTTTTCCCTGTTATTAACATCTTATATTAGTATGGTGCATTTGTGATTAATTAATGTGACAATTAGTGATCTTAGTACATTTGGGCAGCTGTAAAAAAACACCATAGACTAGGTAAGGGAAAAACAGCAGGCACCAAGATCAAGGTGCCAGCATAATCAGTGTCTGGTGAAGTCTTGTTTCCTGGCTCATAGGTGGCATCTTCTCTGTGTGTCCTTACATGGTGAAAGGGGTGAGGCAGCTCTCTGGGGCCTCATCCCGTTCATAAGGGCTGCACCTTCATGAGCTGGTCACCTCCCAAAGGCTTTATCTCATAATACCATCACATCAGGAATTAGCTTTCGGTATATGAATCTCTGGGGCATACAAACATTCACAAAGCCAATACCTATTTCAGGTTTTCTTGTTTTGACCTTTTTGCATTATTTCTGTCCCAGCATCCCATCTAGGATACCATATTACATTAGTTGACATAGCCCCTCATGGCAGTGACAATTTCTCAGACTTAGCTTGTTTTTGATGAGCTTAGCAACTTTGAGGAATGCTGGTCAGGTATTTTGTAGAATGTCCTGCTGTTGAGATTTGTCACATGTTTCTCTCATGATTAGACTGGTGTTGTGGGTTTTCTGCACAGAGATAAACTGCCATTTCCATCATGTCATATCAAGGTTACATACTATGAACACGACTCATCACTGCTGATGTGAACCTTGGTGACCTGGCTGCAGTGGTGGTGCTCAGGTGTCTCCTCTGTGAAGCCACCCCCTCCCATCCTATGCTCCTTGGAAGGAGGTGACTGCACAGCCCACACTTAAGGAGTGGGGAGTTAGGCTCACCCCCTTCAGGGTGAAATGTCTACATAAATTATTTGGAATTCTTCTGCACAGGAGATGTGTCTCTTCTTCCCAAGTATTTATCTGTTTATTCAGGCATTTATTTAGTTATATGAGTACGGACTAATGGACATTTATTTTATACTTTGAGTTGTGGTCCAACACGACTTAATTTTGTTGCCTGAATTGTTACAGTTTTGTCCAATGGGAGCTATTTCAGTTGGCTCCTGTGTCTCTTTCACATCAATTAAAAAATTTTTTTTTAGCACTTTCTTACTTTATGGCACTACAAGATGCTCCTGGCTCATATTACATATTTTACATATTTTCTGTCCCGGGCCTAGACTCAGCCATTTCTCCAGTGTACCCTGGTTCTTCTCGTTGGAGAATGGTATTTAAAATCATGCTGGTGCTCCTGGGGTGTTTTTGTTTCTGGGTCCTCTCAGCCTACATAGTGTGGAGGTACGTGTGTGTAGTAACTCTGGTATATACACTTATCTATAAATAATTATATGTAAAACTAGCTGTGTCTATTTTAAGCAAAACAGAAATTCATACTGATGTCTCTCATCCATTACCCCATGAGTAATGCTAGCTTTTTTCTTTTGCTTATCTCTAACCTCCTGCTTCAACAGTAAGAAGCAGGAAGCAGGCTCCCACCATCTTCCATCCCTTAGTTATTCATTTCCAGTGTTCATCTATAGCAGTATCAGAATTGTTAACCAGTACCCCCATGGGAAACAGCTTTATCAACTAAAGTAGAGTGCTTACCGACAGTTTCTTTTGTCTGTAGTCCTATAGACCCTGCTCATTCCTAGAGTTGCTTAAGTCAACACTTTTCCACCCTAACCCCTTTGGGGAGATTGTTTGTTAATACAGCTAGATTATTTTGTCACATACTGCATTCCATCCTGGGGTACCTCGACCTCCTGAACAATTTTAGTTTTAAATTAGCATCCATTAAGATTCATTCTATGTGCCATAAAGTTCTATGTGTTTTGACAAATAGCACTCTGTATCCACAATTATAGGATCATACATATTATTTCTGTCTTGCCTTCTAGATAACATTTAGTATTATCTGGTTTTAGGATCTTCACCTTTCAATAGGTATGTAGTATTAACTCATTAAAATATTAATTTGCATTTTTATAATGATAATTGACGTCTACATGCTATTTACCATCTATACATCATTGTTGAAATTCGCCCCTCTTTTTAGTGTTATTTTTTATTGTTGAGTTTTAAGAGTTCTTTATAAACTCTGGATATGTTTCTTATCAGATATATGATTTGTGGGCCAGGTGAGGTGGCTTGCGCCTGTAATCCCAGCATTTTGGGAGGCTGAGGTGGACAGATCGCTTGAGGTAAAGAGTTCAAGACCAGCCTGGCCAACATGGTGAAATGCCGTTTTTACTAAAAGTACAAAAATTATCCAGGAATTGTGGCGCACACCTGTAATCCCAGCTACTCAGGAGGCTGAGCCAGGAGAATTTCTTGAACCTGGGAGGTGGAGGTTGCAGTGAGCTGAGATCCAGTCTGGATGACAGAGCGAAACTCCGTATCAAGAAAAAAAATAATAATACATGATCTGTAAACATTTTCTTTCAATTTATGGTTTGTCTTTTCATCCTATATTAGTGTCTTTCATAGGTGGAAAGTTTTAATTTTAAATTTTTTCTTTCATTAACAGTGCTTTTGGCATAGTTCTTATCTTGATCCCATTCTTTTAACATTTGTGGATTGGATGTGTGAAGTTTCTTAGATTTAAAAGTTGCCTTGTCAGTTTAAAAAATATTCTTTTGGAATTTCAAATAACCCAAGAAGAGTCATTCTAATTACATAGCAAAATTGAACCTGGTTAATAATTATAGAAAACACCACGAAACTTCCACAGTCTTTTAAAAATGACCATATGTATTGTTTCTTGCAAAAGTTTTGAAAACTAAGCTAACATGTTTGTGTATTGTAAATTTTTTTTTGAATTATTATGATACTATATTTATATTAAATTTCTTTATGGATTGCACTAGTTTAGGTGCTCTTTAAACAGGCCACTTATATAGAGTCTGCCCTTTAATACCTGCATTAATAACAGTAGCACCTATTTATTAACTCCCTCTGTGTGGAAGATATGCAAAGCACTTCACATGAATTATTCTATTCACTCATCATTATTGAAAACAGTCAGCATTACTGTTCCTGTCTTTTAGTGGGGGACACAGTGCAGGGAGGCTGGATGCCTTGAACTTGCAATTCAAAAGTGGAGAGCCAGGGAACCAGATAAAGTCCATTGCCTCTATAAGATGCCCCTGAGAAAGCAGGAGTACCAATGAATGGCTCCATGGAATAGCTGCTGGGAATCCAGATACAGAATTATAGAAGCACAGAGCTGAGAGGGACCTTGGACTTCTTGTAGTCCAGTGTTGGTACATTTGGCTGCACGTTGGAATCCCGTGGAAAGATGGGATAAAATACGAACACTGCCCAACCCCAGCTGTAACCTCATACCTTTAACCATTTCATGCCACATGGTTCCAAGATTTCACTTTGCCACTGGCAGACTCTGATTTGATTAGACAGAGGTCTGGCCTGAGTAGAGAAAAATGTTAAAGCAGCCAGATGACTCTAATGTGCAGCCAAGGTTATGAACCACTGGTGTAGTCCAAACTCCTGCTGAATGTTGGCATTCTTCTTCAGAATTCTCAGGCAGCCTCTGACTTGAAGATTTCTAGCAATGGGACACTAAGATGTGTTGACAAAAGGAGCATATTTCATGTCAGGCAGCACTTTCTGTGCCTCGTCGCATTTAATTCTCTTCAAACAATCATGATGTACTGTTAGTCGTACCTGTAGTAGGAATCCGTAGGAATCCCATCGTACAGATGAATGTGTTACCATCTCTTTTCTTTTTTTTTTTTTGAGACAGAGTCTTGCTTTGTCTCCCAGGCTAGAGTGCAGTGGCGGGATCTTGGCTGGCTGCAACCTCTGCCTCCCGGGTTCAAGAGATTCTTCTGCCTCAGCCTCCTGAGTAGCTGGGATTACAGGCGCGCATCAGCACGCCCGGCTAATTTTTGTATTTTTAGTAGAGACGGTTTCACCATGTTGGCCAGGCTGGTCTTGAACTCCTGACCTCGTAATCTGCCTGCCTTGGCCTCCCAAAGTGTTGGGATTACAGGTGGGAGCCACTGCGCCCGGCCTGCATCCCCAGTTTTCACAGGCTCAGTGCCTGAATGAGCTGCAGTGCAGTCTGGCTGGCTCCCCAACCTGTCGCACAGGCCTTGCTCACCACTCCTGACTTTTCAAGGCAGTTGATTTCACTGTTGAATAGTTCCCTATTCGAATAAAGCTCTTCACTCCAATGTTATTCGTTGCTCCGGGTTCCGTTTGTAAAGAGGAAGGCTGCACAGACCTGTCTGCTCCATTGAGACAGTGAAGGCCATCTCACAACCGCACGTTGAGACTCGCTTCCCTATGACACTTCTGTTCCTCTCACGGTTCCTCACAGCACCAGGGCCAAGATTCTCTTGGGGCTGGTTCCCTGCCTCGCAGTCCTGCCTGACATTTTGGGGCTTTGGGGCAGTGACTCTGTTCGAAATGGGCAAGTCCTACAGCTGAGTTTTGATCCTCTTGGAGTTCAGTGGGTCTCACCCCATCCCCCATTTTCTGTTGTTTCTGCAAAGGTTTCATTAGCCCTCCAGACAGCTCCATCACAGAGTGGCTCATATTGACGGATTTTTGCTCATGAGCTTCTGGCAAACAACCTGGTTTCCCAAACTTGCATTTAAATAGTTGGCTTTTTTAGGGCAGGCGTGGTGTCTCACGCCTGTAATCCCAGCACTCTGGGAGGCCGAGGGGGGTGGATCACGAGATCAGGAGATCGAGACCATCCTGGCTAACAGGGAGAAACCCTGTCTGTACTAAAAATAGAAAAAAATTAGCCGCCTGTAGTCTCAGCTACTCGGGAGGCTGAGGCAGGAGAATGGCGTGAACCTGGGAGGCGGAGCTTGCAGTGAGCCAAGATCGCGCCACTGCACTCCAGCCTGGGTGACAGAGAGGAACTCCGTCTCAAAAAACAAACGAACAAAAACAAACAAACAAATAAACAAGCAAAAAACTTGGCTTTTTCAAAAACCCCAATGCAGAACTCTCATCTGTTCTTATTAAACTTAAACATTCTCGTTTCCTACACATTATTCTTATCTATCCAGATCGTTTCATAAGATTGTCAAATATACTACCATCACCAATTATTCAGTTTTCTCACAGGGTTGTTTTTTAAATATTTGTTATACGCTTCAATAAAATCCTGATATATATTTTGTAGATACTAATTTGCTTTGAGTTATGCAAGCTACCATTTTTCCTTCCAAATTTTGAGGCATTGTACCTGACCAATTCTGCTTCACTTACTCTGCTGTCCCAATTATCTTTAGTCAGAATGGGGATTACTTCAGCCTTTCTACAGAGGTGGGAGAAAAAAGCCAGACTCAAGCAATCTCTGATCCATCCCCTTCTAAGTTCACATGTTCCATCCATGTGGCATCATGTATTAGTCATCCATTGCTGCCTAACAAATTGCCTCAAAATGTGCTGGCTTAAAACAAGAAAAATGGATGATTTCACAGTGTCTAAGGGTAAGGAATTCACAAGTGTCTTGGGTAGGAGGCTCTGGCTCAGGACCCCCCTCATGAGGCTGCAGGCAAGGTGTCAGCAGGGCCTGTACCTTCTGAAGGCTTCCCTGAGGCTGGGGGCTGCTTCCCAGAAGGCTCACTCATGTGGCTCACAGCTGGAGGTCTCAGTTCCTTTCCACAGGCTTCACAGTGACCTCTAGACAGGGAGATTAACTTCCCTCAGAATGAGTGACCCAGAAGAGAGAGACCACCATACCTTTTATGACCCAGTCTGTGATGTCAGTTACCGTCACATCTGCTTTATTCAAGTCATTCAAAGTGAGCCACTAAGCCTAGCCCACCCTCAAAAAGAGCAGAATTTGATTCCACCTCCTGCAGGATGGAGTGTCAAAGCATTGTGGACATATTTTTAAATTAGTACACAACAGATATCAGAATTTTTCTCCCCAGTGCAAATAAATATTTATAGCTTTGTATGCATATTTTTGAAACCAAAAGCTAGCCCTGGGTGTGTGATAAGGAAGGCATGTGCAAAAATACAGCTGGAATGTGTATTGCTACACAACTAGCGTAGAACACTCTCCTTTGCTCTCAGAGTACAGGACTCTGCACCCTCTGATCACTGCTCTTCTCTCCCATAGCAGTCATTGCCCTGCCACTTTTTGGAGAATTCTAAGTAGAGATGGGCATCTTCTTTCCCAGCATGTGATCATGTGTTTGTGTACTGCTATGGCTTAAATATGGTTTGTCCCCACCAAAACTCATGTTGAGGTTTGGTCCTCAATGCAGTGGAGTGGAGAGGTGGGGCCCAGTGGAGGAGTTTGGGTTCTGGGGCTAGATCCTTTATGAACTGATTGATGCCATCTCTCGGGAGTGGATTTGTTCCTGAGAGAGTGAGTTATAAGGCAAGGCTGCCTCTCCTGTTTAGTCTCTTTCACAAACACCTTTTTTCTTCTGCCTTCCACCACGAGTTGAAGTAGCACGGGGCCCTCACCAGATTGGCTGCCTAATCTTGGACTTCCCAGCCTGCAGAACCATGAGCTAAATAAACCTCTTTTCTTTGTAATTTATCTGGTTGCATGTTGGTATAAGTTCCATAAGAGCAGATGAAGGCTTTACCCAAAATGTGAACCATGCCTAGAAAGTTCATTTAAAATCACCCTTTTTCTTGTTTCATTTCTTATTTTTAAAAGTAAACTTTTAACTTTAGAATAGTTTTACATGTATAGAAAATTGCAAATGTAGTACAGAGAAGTCCAATATGCTCCATACCCAATTTCCCCTATTATTAACATCTTACATTTGTGTTGGTATAATTTAGTATAATTAATGAACCAATATTGACACATTCCTGTTAACTAAAGTCTATATAGATTTCCTTGTTTTTACCTTATGGGCTCTTTCTGTTCTGGGGACCTACGTTACATTTAGTCATTTTGTCTCCCTAGGCTCCCATTTGCCATGACAATTCCTCAGACTTTGCTTGTTTTTGATGAGCTTAGCAACTTTGAAGAAAGCTGGTCAGGTATTTTGTAGAATGTCCTGCTATTGGGATTTGTCAAATGTTTTTCTCATGATTAGATTGGTGTTGTGGGTTTTCTGCACAGAGATAAACTGCCACTTCCATCACATCATACAAAGGTTACATACCATGAACATGATTCATCACTGCTGATGTGGACCTTGCTCACCTGGCTGTGGTAGTGCTGGTCAGGTGTTTCCTCTGTGAAGCTACCCACTCCCCTCCCGTGCTCTTTGGAATGAGGTGACTGTGTACAGCCCACATTTAAGGAGTGGGGAGTTAGGCTCACCTCCTTCAGGGTGAAATGACTGCATAAATTATTTAGAATTATTTTGCACATATTTGTCTCTTCTCTCTCATGATCCAGTATTATTTTATTTTGTTGCTCAACTTTATTCCAACTTTGCCTAGTGGATACATCTGGCAGCACTTTTCACATTCCCTGTTCCAGTCTTTGAATCAGTTTCTCCAATGAGTTCTGATTCCTTTCCCTGGGCAATGGTGCTAAAAACCAAGATCTGGGTGCTGGGTGTGCTTATTGCTATTGTGGTGCCTTTGCTTCTGGGTCTTCTCAGCCTACAGAGCAAGAAGATATGTGTGTGTACAGGAACCCCTGTATGTACACTTATCTATACATAATTGTATATCTATTATCTATCTATCTATCATCTATCTATCTATTTAATAAATATGTATTTAATGAAACAGGAGTTTCTTCATCCAAATGTCTCCACTTTCATCCATTACCCCGTGGACAATTCTAGCCTTGTCCCTTTGCTTACCTGTAACCTCTCTCCTCCAACAGTGAGAAACAGGTTCCCACCATCTGGCATGCATTTGTTTCATTGTTCAGTTCCTGTGTACCTCTTTGCAGTATCAGAATTGTTAACACACGCCCCCATGGGAACAATGCTATTAATTAAAGTGCTTATGGACAATTTATTTTGCGTTTACACCTACAAACTTCATTTATTATTATTTTTTCATTGGTCTCTGCAAACCTACTTTTCTTTTTTCATAAACTTCATTTGTTTTTAAAGTTACTTAGGTCAGCACCTTTATTCCTCCAACCCCTTCACTGAAGTATTAGAATTTCTGGTGGATAATCTTATTTTATGTGAGTTTCAGCTCAAAATATTTGGATAAAGATGAATAAGTGTCTGAATCCTAGGATATAATTTGGGATTTGTTCATTGCCACTTAAAATAACCCTGATGTGTTTCAGAGTCTGAAACGTTGACATGAACTCCTCATGGATTTCGTCAAACAGCGTTTGAGGGGAGAAGCTACATGACTATTTTTAGCATTTATGAGGTCAGCAATAGGTAAGGGTGTCTTGGATGAAAAAGAAAGAAAGGGGGAAAGCTAGACTTGGTGGATTCCTTGTGTTCTGTGGTTTATGTCCACACAGGCAGAGAGGCACATGGAGTTCCCGTATCCTTTGTAACATTGGGGATTTGTGTAAAGGAGCAAATGACAAGGGTTCTTGATTCAGAAGAGAATAAATACATTGTATTGCTCTGGAGCCCTGAATGATGAAGAGATTCTTCCTGTGCTCGACCATTATTTATGTTTCTTCCGTTGAAAATTTTGCTCTAGGAAATTCCTTCAATATTCCCCCTTTTCTTATGTTAATGAATGAAGTCTTCTCAAAATAAAATCTGGGGGTGTGAGTTATTTAAAACCCTCACAGAGTAGCCAAGGCTCTACTATTCCTTGATGCACAAATATGTGTGCCATGTTGGAAAGCTACCCGCAATGCTTCTATCCCTGTGAGGTGGTGGATTTCCCCAGATTGAGCACAAGCCATATTCCATCCTTCTGGTCTCCTACTTCACGTTCCGATGTGCTTTTTGAGTGAGCACCTAAGGATAGGGCGAGGAACTCACCCTTCGCTTTGCCCGTTGCTGCTCATCCTGAGCCTGCGCCCAGCAAGTGCACATCACTTGACCCTTGCAGCTGAGCAACTTATCGGTCTAGCAGCATTCACTTCAAGCCCACGTTGACATTCACTGAGTTCCCAATGCCAAGTATTTACTGTTCCCCTAAGATTTGAGCTATCAGCCAAAAGAATAAGAAGAATGCCATCCAATCCCTACTTTAGAATTTTTTAAGTTCCTATCTATCTAAAACGTCGGTTTCCCATGTAACCTATCAGTCCATGCCATGCTCTTCAGTGCTGCTTCAAATCCTATGTGACCACTTGCTTCTATAGCTTGGGAATTCTCCCTTTAATGTTGCAATAGCCCTGTCTGGGGATAGCTGGATGGAGCTCCCCTTGGGCACTGCTGTGACCTGGGAGTGCCTGGGTGTAATTGACCCTGAAGCTTTTTGCTTATTCCACGAAACGTACCTTGTGGTGATGTTGAAAAGTCCCAGAGCTGCAGGTTTTGAGAGGATGACTGTTTTTAACACTGCTGCGTATGTACGTGCTCTCTTTCATTGCAGACCAGGAGCTGGATTGCTAATACTGACACTGTGACCACCTGGCGAGCTAGAAGCTTCTGGATGTAATGGTTATGCCACCCTTTTGATAGGGACATCAGTGCCTCCCAACCAAGCTTAACATCTTATTCTACACTTTTTTCTCAAATGTGAATACCATATTTGGGAAGAGTCGTTGTCTACTAGAGGTCTTGGCTGCATTGAGAACCTCCAAAGCTCTGGCAATACTCATGGAAATAACCTTGGGTGTCCATTCATGCCAGGCCTCCCTCTCTTGGTCAAGACCCACACCAGAGCCAACCTACATGCACCGGGAGCTGCATGTGATGTAAGGGAGAATGATGTGAGTGTGCCAACCAGTTGTTTTCCTGTAGCCCCCACCTTTTGGCTCTTAACCAGGAAGACATCTTCAACTCATGCCTCACACCTTCTTTCTCACATTGAATTCACCAAAATCCTGCAGACATTTTGTCCTCAATATTTGTGTCTTCCCAGTTCTACTACCATTGGCCCTAATTTCGCCCTTTTTCAAATCTAGCAGGACCCTGTAGCCATCCACCCCCCAGTTTTGTTCTCTTGCAATCCATCCTTCACTCAGTTCTCAATGTGATGCAGCCCTCATTGCTTCCCATGACCTCCACAATGAAGTACTTGAAGGATTTTGTTTGACTGCCTGCTTACCTCCCGAGCTGTGTTTAGACACTCCCCACCTCATATTTGTTGCTCTAGAATGGTGCTGTCCAATATAGGAGCCACCAGCCACAGTGGCTGCTGAGCACTGGAACGGGGGCCAGTCCAAATTGAGATGTGCCACCAGTCTAAAACACATAGTGGGTTTTGAAGACTTGCTATTTGAAAAAAAGACTGTCAAATGCCTCCTTAGTAATTTTTATATTGGTATCATGATGAAATGGCAACATTTTGGATCTATGTGGTTAAGTAAGATATACTTTAAAGTTGATTTCAGCTGTTTTTCAATTTTAGTACAGCTACTAGAAATTTTTAATTTTAGTGTGGCTATTAAAAATGTTTAAGTTATACTAGCAGCTTGTATTTGTGGCTCACATTAGGTTTCTGTCAAGACAGCATGCTGTCTAGGATCAAACTGCTGTTGTTTCCCTGAACACATTGTGCCACCTCATGCTTCCATACTTTTGCTCTTGGTATTTCCCTTGCTTGAAACCACTCCCCACCTTTTCTGCCCAAATTCCTTATTGGTTAAAATTGAGTCAAGTAACCCCTATGTGAGCTTCCAGAGTGCACTTGCTTACCTTTATCATAGCACTTACAACAGGAGGTAAGTTAACATATTTGTCTTCCCTGGCAACAGGAACAGGGATGATGTTTATTTTTATTTATTTATTTTTTTGTCACAAACACCTGCCACATGCACCTAATAGGCCTGCATTAAATGTTGCAGAACTGAATTATGGAACAGAGTTCCGAGTCTTATAGGAGAATGGGACAGCATGCTATCGTTTTGAAGTCCATAAAATTTAAATGTTGATGTAATTGAGCTTTACAATCATATTATGTCTCACTTGTAAATATACACTCACTGGCTCATGAAAAATTAGTAAGAATTTATGATACAGTGAATGGACTAAGATGTAAATCTTGTTTATTCAATATATAAATCAGACACTAGCAATTAGTGAGACTCTCCCTTGTATATAGAGTACTCACTGGTGTGTTTCACTGATTCTACAGTTCTTCCACTTAGGGCAGAAATCATTTGTGTGGGCTGATGATTCTTTAAGATAATCTCAATTTCATTATTATATAAAGTTTGGTTGCCCTTATTTAAAACTTATGTAAGATACTCTGGAATTTTCTACATGATAAAGGCCCAAAACTATGAAAAGTATTTAAAAATAGAAAGCACTTTTTTTGTTAAAAGCCCCAGATTCCCAGGCACTCTTAGGCATCTCCTATAAGGTTGACCTCCCCGTTACTGAGTCCACTGTAATAAACATCTCTTTTCCCATGAACATTCTGTCTGCTCCACTGTGGGGTGAAAGCCCTCCCAGTTTCCTATGGGGAGCCAAACTTTTCCCACCTCAGTTCCTTTGGGGACACTTCACTTTGGGGAGATCACAACCTCAGACCTCCCCCATCACCACAGTTCATCCACCTTGTCACAATATTTAGTTTGGGAATGCACATAAAATCTCCTTGTGGCCAATACATGCTAGGAATCTTCTCAAGTTGCTAGTGGCGGGGGGTCCTCTCTTTTCGTTGGCATTACTAAGTATAAGGGCTGTGGTGTCTAGGAACCGACTTTGACACCATGGTGGGAGCTGATTGGCCTCCCCTCTTGTGTGTACTAGTTTGAGTGGGGTTATGTCACCTGCATGCAGAGACTCCTGGAATATCATCAGGTGAAACTGAAGCCATGTGTCCTTAAGCCTTTATGTCCCCTGAGTCCCTGGGCCCTGTGTTTCCTGGAATTGACACCACACTGCAGGCACAGACAGGGTAGCACATAGAGACAGAACAGTATAGCTCTCAGGCTCTGAAACCAGTCTGTGTGGGTCCAGCCTGACTCCACCCATTCCTACCTGACTGAACTTTGCTGTTTTCTCCACGGTAAGACTCAGTTTCCTCATCTTTTAACAGGGAGTAACCAGAGAACCTGCCCAACAGGATTTTTAAATAAAGATTAAATGAGTGCATATATATATATATATATAAAATGTATATATATGTATACATACATATAGATACACACACACACACACCACTTAGTATTGGATTTGGCTTATAAGTGTTCCATAAATGCTAGCTGTCATGAAGCTGGTGGTGATGAAGATGACATTCTGATACTTCTTCCTGGCAGTTTCTAGGGTCTCTGAAGACACCTGAATGTGTAAGATGATTG
This sequence comes from Hylobates moloch, assembly GCF_009828535.3. Lineage (NCBI taxonomy): Eukaryota > Metazoa > Chordata > Mammalia > Primates > Hylobatidae > Hylobates > Hylobates moloch. The sequence continues at coordinate 50,983,722 of NW_026652284.1, read as the reverse complement.
TGTAACATGGAATGTGTAAGTTGGTTGGAGATGGAGTCTTCCAGAATCAGGCACTTCTGTTGTTGTTTTGGCTCAAACCTCCTACCTGGGCCCTGTCTCACTAGCAGATTGACCATGAGTACAGAGATCTGAAAGTTCATGGGTATTTAAGTTCATGAGTAATTAATGCAACTTAAAAACTTCCCGCAATGATTCTTTCTGCAAAATTCAAGCCCAGAGAAATGTTTTTGTCAATGAACCACCTTCTTAAGACGTTGCATTAATATCTTACAAGTGACAATGGTTTCAGCCTTTATGATGAAACGTGTGTGTGTGTGTGTGTGTGTGTATATATATATAGTTTCTATATCTGTATCTGTGTCACAGTAATCTGCATACTATGATACAGATTATAGGGACATGAAACCCAGGCTGTCTTTTTGACAGCATGCTACTCTAAGGAAAGCCAGTTCTTCCCTGCCTATAGATACTTGACAAATGATTAACATCCCTCTGGTTGTAAGTAATAGACGGAGTTGGGGGAATTATAGAGAAATGAAGAACAGTTTTCATTTTAAAACATCAATAATTAGATACCTGTTGCCTTAAGAGAGTGCTTTTCATTCTAATGGAAGTCCAGAAACTGTGGCCAAGGGGCTGTTTAATTATGGGCTAATTGGTAGCAAAAGTACCTTTTGAAAAGAGAATTGCTACATCTTTCCTGCAGACAATAACCTAAGAAAAAAAAAACCCTGGAAACCGCTGGGGCTTAAGAAAGAGCAAAATCCTCTCCAAAGTTGCTAAATTACCCCTTTGTATTTAAGTGATTCATCTTGATAACGTTAAGTAGGAATTCAGACTCTTCAAGATTTTCATGTTTTTTATCTTTTGAGTGATTGGGAACATTCTAGAGTGTTGTGAAAATGTGTCTGCATGTCCTGCACTTGGAAGGCTCCCGGCCCCTGCCCTCTGGCTTATCTCCCTGGGAAATGTCAGCTGGATTTCTTGTGGCTCTGGGATCCTTCACTGTCCAGCTGGACACTGGTGGAATGTCCAGCTCTGCAGCCCCAAGCGGCTCTGTTCTTAATCCGACAAGGCAGAAGTGCCAGGAGACAAGAGGCGTGAGCTCTGAGGAGCCGGGATGGCATTTCTGTGGCTCTGGGAAGTCACTGATATTCAGAACTGGGGTAAAGCTTAAAGAATCTCCTCCTGCTCCTCATTTGGAGATAAGAAAGTGAGGCCTGAAAACACTCCCTTGTGCTGAGGTCGTGCAGTGGGTGGATGGCAGAGTGAGGCTGGATCCCAGGTCTCCAGACTGTAGGACCAATGTGCTTGCCTCTGAAATGTTTTCGTAGGATAATTTCCTGATGGGCAGAGAAACAGGGAAATAGAGGAAATACACATGAGGGAGCTAAGATTTTGACAAAGAATAAAATGCATTTTTTCGGAGTAAACATAAGTGAAAGGCCATTATTTCCTCTTGACAGTAGTGATGCAAACTTTGGTGCACCTTCTCGTGCTAGAACTGGGAAATGCATCGTTTCATTGGGAATGGTGTGCAGACGTGCACTGACTGCAGGTTGCACAGCAGGACTTGCCAGATGTGGAGTCAGGTGGATATTTGTATGCAAGACATGACTGGGGGCTGGGCACGATGGCTCACGCCTATCATCCCAACACTTTGGGAGGCTGAGGTGGGTGGGTCACCTGAGGTCAGGAGTTCGAGACCAACTTGGCCAACATGGTGAAACCTCGTCTCTACTAAAAGTACAAAAATTAGCCAGGAGTGATGGTGCATGCCTGTAGTCTCAGCTACTTAGGAGTCTGAGGCAGGGAGAATGGCTTGAAAGGGGAGGCAGAGGTTGCAGTGAGCCGAGATTGCACCATTATACTCCAACCTGGGTGACAGAGCAAGACTCCATCAAAAAAAAAAAAAAAAAAAAAGACATGACTGGGTGTCTCACTTCTGTGTACTCCATGGTAAAAATGAATTCTTTTTTTAGACTCTTCATTGTGTTTGTTGAATAGACCTATTGGGAGAGAAATTAAATGTGCTCAGGCTCTGAGTTCATTTGAACTACATGATGAAAGTCTAGAGCTCAAGTGAGAATAAAATTATAGGATTTTAAAATTCCTAAGACAGAGCAGTGGAGCAAATGGCAACCCTCCTGGAAGCTGCGCTCCTGGAAGACAGAAACCAACTTTGGTAAGAATGAAAATCAACAGCCCTACCTGATGTCCACGAGCAATGGACTTTTGAGTTAAGATGAGCAACTTTAGCATCAGACATTTGATGAACAAACCTTGATTTTGGTGAGGACCATTTGATGAAGTCTCAGAGAGAGGAGGTTTCAGGTGTGGGGTGAAAGATGGTTGCTGTTTTAAACTCAATTCTTTCTGGTTTTCCTTCTTTTCAAATCAGAATATTTTTGCATCCTTCCTTGATTTCTGGTTATAACAATGTTTGCAAAGATAAAATTTTTATTTTATAGCATGCTTTCACATATATTATTTATTTAATCCTTACAATAGTCCTGTAATGTGGGTATTATTAATCTTATTTTACAGATTAAAAGACAGACCCAAAGAAAAGGGCAGAACGTGGTGGTTTAGAGTCCATGATACAGAATCTTGGGGCTGTATTCCCGCTCCTTACTGTCTGGGTTGGGCAGGTGTCATCTTTCAAAACCTGTTTCCTCATCTGCAAGGTGGGCATCACCAGATTAATGTCATCAAAGGCAGCTGAGAGAAGTGAGGAATGCGTGAATGCATGCCAAGTAGTGAGCACAGCTCCTGGACACAGCGTGCATAAGCAAGGGCTGCTGCCCTCACCACCGCCCTCTACCAGAGCCTTATCATGTGAAACCGTAAGTGTCAAAGCTGGCACCAGTTTCTCCCATGCAACTCTGTGCTCATTCCAACAAGGTGCATTTCCACAGTCACCTCCTGGATCCGTGGGCCTAGAAGATGGGGTTTCAGTCTTCCTTCCTTCCTCTGTCTCCTGCTCCTCCCAGTCCCAGCGGGCCTGGGATGCCTCGCTGTGCTTTGGATACCACTGCCATGGGGAACGTGTGCAGCCTACCCAGAGGGTTTGGAGCCTGGAAGGCAGATTTTCTGATGGATGTTGTCCATTGTCGGTCTGTAAGGACAGTGGCCTCGTCCTTTGTTTTTCAGGCATGTGCTGGGCTGGGCGAGGGCAAGGATGGGCCTCCCTCGCTCCCTGACCTGCCACAGGGGGTCTACTCCAGACACCACTTGCCTGGGCAGGATATATGGGGGCTCCATCTGCCCACCCAGCAGGTGTTGCTCACTGCCACCCTCCCCTGTAGGGGTTCCCTGGACGATACCTGCAGTGTCTTCGCCTCTGAGGCTGGGCCCCAGTGTGGAGGAGGGACAGGGTGGGGAGACCACCTGACCTCTTTTATGCAGAGATGATTTACAAACTCGTGTGGGATGGAGGGCCCAGTGCTTATTTCTTCATAGCTGAGAACAGCTGACAGGTTCACATTAGGGGGTTCATGATCACATTTCCTTCAAGTCTTATGGTTTGAAAAATGGGTCAATTCCAGTTAATATCAAAAGAGGAGGCTGGCAGGAACAGAGAGGGGAAGAACATGCACGCCATCCCCCATTCCCCACCTCCCTCTCCTTTCTCTTTTTTAAAGCATAAAAGCCAGGAAGTCAAGCAAAACCAAAAACAACCCAAAACTTATAAAACACAATCTTTAGAGTCCTTGTATTGACCACATACATTTCTCTCGGGATGGCATGCCAGCTTATTTGGGCGCTTTGCAGGGTCTTGCATTTTCTACTCCTGATGTAGGGGGTCCAGGCAACAGCACCTCCCTGGGATTATGTAGCCCCATCTGTCTTTACCCTGCAGTCAGACCAATGGGTAGTTTCAGTTTGCACAAGTTGCTCACAAGAAGTGGGCATTTGCTGTTTCTGACACCTAGAAGAGTTACAGGAAGCGGAGGGAGAGGGACGCTTGTTCCGAGATGCAGCCCAGGCCCGCTCATTGCTGGGCAGCCCTGGCTGCAGCTAGGGCCAGGTCTGCTCTTATCATGCTTTACTCCAGATGAAAGGAAAGTCTTTAAAAACACAGGCTTTGTTTTCATAATCCCCGTGAAAAGCTCACAGATATGTCACCAAAACAGAAACAAAGCTTTTAAGAAAATTTGTAGATTTTGAAAATCAAATTTCCAATTTCCATGTAATTTTAAAATCCAAGTTACTTGCATATGTGGCAGTTTATTATAGCACTGGGAATTCAGGAAAGCTTATATTTAGGTGCTCAGATGTCATTTCAGATCTTTAAGTTGGTCTGCAGGATGAGATGCAATAGAAGCAGAAACACACACAGGTTTTCCTTTTACTCCCATCCCATCCCTCACTCCCACTCCGGACCATGAGGAAGCAGGGCAGGCTCTTCTGAGCCCCAGGCTCGGATCCTCTGGGGCAGGGCTGTCTGTCACTTCATTTGTTCATTCCTTTCCTTCCTACGAGATCCCAGCTCATTGAGGACAGCTTTCAACACCCAGCACTCGGCATAGCGCCTGGCCCATGGCAGGTGTTCAGTAAATCCTCCTGGAAGGCAGAAAGGAAGGACATTCGGTGGCTGTGGCACGAGGTGTGGACGTCAGCCTGAAGAACATGAGAACTGCAGGCACAGAACGAGGCTCTCAGATTCCTGCAGCCTATAGGTGGGCTCAGTGAGGGGTGGTGTGAGGATGGAGCCAAGGAAGTGTGGAAGGACCTCCCTGGCAGGGGGAGGGTAGAGGAGCCCACTGGAGGAAGGAGACAGCAGGCTGAAGCCCAGGGAGGTAGACCAGAAGACCTGCCGAGAATCGCTGCTTCCCTATGAACCAAGTGTGCCTGGTCTGGGAAGCCTGCTTTTGGTTTTGAGATGTGAGATGCTTATGGGTAACGCTGAACATGGAGTTGAGAACTCAGGCAGCTTGGAGCCTGTGCAGCACCAATGAGTTGTGCCTGGTTTTGTGCAGGTTACAGAACTCTAAGCCTGGGTTTCCACATTTCTAAAATGGGCATTGAAATAGAACCAACTTTAGGATTCAGTGAGGAAAATGCACGTGGAGTGTTTATTTGAGAACCTGGTCTACATTAAGTGTTCAGTTAGTGAGAGTTGCCATCAAGGTCTTAACTGTGATGGACTTTACCGCGTGGAGGAGAGGCTTTGGTGGTGAAGGAAAGGTTGAAGATTAGCAGGGAAAGGGGATGATGGATGGAGAGAGGCCTGCACAGGTGTGGGTGGGAGAGGCAGGCTGGGTGCAGAGAGCAGAGAGGAGGGCAAGGTGTAGCTGTGTGTGGGGTTCCCTTTGCCTCCCCTCCAGGCTAGGCATTACTCTCCTTCTGCAGAGCCTTTATGGCACGCGAGAAAGGTGAGCTTCTACGCACATCCTGGGATCAGAGACCCTCGAGCACTCCCAGGACCACGTCTGGGTGTGAATGAAGTGTGCCTTCAAGTGCATATGTGCATGCGTGTGTGTACAAGTCAGAGGCTGAGGACAGGAAGAAAGTCTGCAAAGCCATTGGGCCTTTCACTTCTATGCCACATTCCTCTCCATTTCCCTCCCAGACTCTTGGAAGACCGTTCCTGTTCGGCACAGGTAATGGGCCTCAGAGGGACTGTGACTCACGAGAGCTGTGAATCAGGTGGTTTTTGGACCTCTCCTGAGCCACACCTGGCTCTGCACTGGGGGCACTCAGTGGCCTGTGGGCCCTATTCCTGAACACAGGCATCGGCTGGGCGAGCCACTTCTCCAGTTTTCTTTCCATCAGAGTTGGCACCTCTACCACATGTGTGATTCAGAAAGCAAAACCTCCTTCTCGGTAAGCAGCCTGACATGTGGCACACGTATACAAAGAATTCATATACAGACGGGAGGAGGAGGCTTGGCTGCACACTTGGATCACTTTTCATATGATGCGTGCAAAAATCCTCACGCACTCATCTTTATATTTAGGAGGTGATTTCACATTTCCAGAATCCTTTTGCAGTAGTCCCAGTTGCAATGATACATCCTTCTTCTATATAGTAATGAAAAGAGATGGGTGGTTCTTAGGATACAAATAAAGGAGGAGAAACAAGGGAAGTGTGATCATGAGGAATAACCTCTCCCATCTCTGTCCCAGTGAGATGGTCCACATACTGTTGACTCTAAGTTCATTCACCTCCATTTCCAACTTTCTTTCTTGCTAGGTTCAGATTGTCAATAGCCGATTTAAATTTCATCTCAGAAGTTCTAAAAAAAGAAGATTTGGGAGTGAATTACCCAGGGCATCTCAGGGTTTCCATGGCAAAAACACATGTGGGGGGTACGATTCCAGTGCCAGGCCTGCTGACTCCTTCAGACTCCAGGATTCATTAAATATTTTAAAATAACAGAACAAAGAATGCTTATGGCAAAAGTCTGTTAAGCACTGATGCTTGTTAGGCCAGGAAAGGCTTTCCCAAGAATAACAGAGCAGCTTCATGGCAGAGTAGAGAAATCCAAGCGAGGCTGTTCCTTCTGGCCTTGCGGTTAATCTTTTGTCCATGAGTAAAGGCTCCAATGGCTTTGCTTTCTGAAGAACAGACACAGTGTACTAGGACTTGTGTTTTACTGCTGTGTTTTTTTTACAGGGAACGAGGACACCGTGTAGACTGTGAAGCCTGTAAAATACCAAATTGCATTTGGCAGCATGCAATCCTGAAGATGGGAGTATAACCTTTCTTTATCCCTGGGGAATTTCCACAACTTGTGATGATTTATATAGCTGGGGTCTTCTGTGCTTAATGTAAAGGATTTTGCCCTCTCTGAAGCTCCTCTGTAGCCCAAGGTGCAGCCCGTAAGGGGCGAGCCGGAGGCCAGCTGTGGGCTCAGTTCCCTGAGGCCCCCGAGCAGGTGGTTTGAATTCTACTGACAGGTGTTATCTACTTCCTGTGTCAAGGACAGCAAGCTTGCTCTCTCTTGCACAGATACTGGAAACAAAATATTTCTTTTTAAGGAAATCTTTTCAAAGCCAAGCAGATTTATTTCTACCACAATCTGGAGGCCAATTCCCTGTGTGATGTTTGTTACAGCCTTAATTACACAATATCAAAAGTGCTAGCTCTGCACCTCACAATGTGCCTGTGGAATCACTTGATTTGTTTTGGCCCAACTCTTCTCGCTTGCTCAATAATATGAATCTTGGCAAAGAAAAGGGAGCCAGAGTCCAAGTTCATATGACTTGGAGTTTGCAACCCAAGGATATGTGAGGTCTGTGTGTATGTGCATGTGTGTGCATGTGTACATATGCATGTGTGTGCCCGCTCACTTACCACCTTTCAAACAGCTCTGGAAGTTGGGTTACAAAAATATTTAATTTGTATATATTGGGGAAGAAAAAGAAAGGAACGAGATGGTGAAGCACTGACCAGGTGTCTACACTGGCTGCAAAGGGTGCTTGCCGAGGGCTGTAGTTCAAGCAACCCCAAGCCCAGGCAGAAGCCGGCACCAGCCTGAAAAGGAGCACCCAGGGGCAGGGTGGGGAGAGCAGGGCCCACACCCTCTGGCATCCTTCTGCACTCTTGTCATCAGCATTTTGGCACTCTTGTCACCTGCTGAACTCCGTGGTATGTTTGACACCAATAGGGGCACGATGGCCACTGTTTCTAGAGAGGTTTCAGGAGCATTTGCAATAGGGGCCAGGGGATATCAGATGACAGGCAGCTCCAGACAAATGCTGTGGATGGCACCTACTCCTTGAGTGGAATGTCAGGGGTCTTCATCCAGCACCGACCTTCTTCAAGGTCATGACACAGCAGGACTCAGCCGGGAGGGTGAGCAATGACAGTATCTGATAGGGAGTATACATGTGTGAGAATTGAGGGTTTTTTTTAGTTGATTCAAGTTATTATAGCTGGACTAAAGTTTGCACATTCCGAAATATGTTGGAAGGAACAAAATAACTTCCGGAGAATTGAGGTTTGGTGCCAAACACTTACAAGGGGAAAATGCACAGGGGTTTTTGGAAGACAATTCTGAAAGTGATTCTGTAGCAACTAGTTTATAAACTGCTTTTGACCAGAAAGAAGTAAGTATAAAGAAATCTCAATAAATTCATTATTTTGAAATAATTTATGGCTTTTATATCTACTTCTAAAATGTACTCAAAGACAGGAAACAATCTTCTCCAGCAAGATGAGAGGATGAGAAAGGTTTACAGAACACTCAAGGATAAAGAGACCTACTGAAATCAAAGCACAAAGTGAGTCATAAAATAACTAAAGTTTGTATTCTACTTTAAAGTTTAAAAATTCTTTAACGTGCAAAGAGTCTTGGGCACAGGAATAAAAATTAAATGGTGAATAAACCTCTCTTCCTTTCTGCACAAATTCTGGTGCTCCTAATTTCTTTGGTTGTGAAAGTAACACTATTGAAAATTTAGGGAAAGAAGCATTGAAAAATGAATTCAAAGTCACTGCTCCCATGACATGAAGATAATAGACCATGATGAACATTTTGGAATATCTACTTCTGGTTAAGGTAGTGTCTAACTACAAAAGGGGAATCATGTTGTTCTGTACCCACTTTTTTCATTTACATCATGGTACAAGCATTTCCTCGTGCCGTTAGATACTTTTTACAATCATGAGAGGAGGCAGGGTAACTGTTCAAATCTCTGGTTCCATGATGATTTCACCATGCAGCCTGAGCTCCCACTCCCCCGACTGCCAGCTTCAGGGTCCTCTATCAAATGGCAACTGAGTAATAGGACCTTCCTCCGACTGTTGTTACATCATTGCTATTCCATGAACTCTGTTAGTAGGAATAAAGTCTTGCTGATACCATGCACCTGCACCTATGAGCTACTGTTCCGGATGGTGAATGGCTGCATAGTGCTCCGTCGCATCGAATCATCTGCATCCTCATTCTGAAGACCACCACAATGGCTCACCCAAATAAAGAACACTGTCTAAAATATTCCCACACATACTGCCTGGGGTCCTCTCTGCTTTCTTCATTGAACCCCCACCCCTCCAGAACAGGTTCTTGGAGTGGATTGCTGCATGGCTGTCTAGAACTGTGCTAGAATTACCTTAACAGCTTGCCATTTTCGTAAACAAATACTTTTCCACTTTTCCAGGAAGAGTTTCCCCTTTCATAATATTTATCTCACCACGCTGTGATGGGAAGTGTGTGCCTGTATTTTCATGGATATGAAGGTCTGTGTGGAAAACAGAGGGTGTGTTTGTCTTAGGCGGTCTTGCACCTCCAAGCCCAAGATCCGCAGGAGCACTCAATAGTTTGTTCAATGAACAAGGTGAATCCTCAAGTCATTTTAAGTGAAATGGCTTCAGATGTACCAGAAAAGTGTTCATTTCCAGAATGTTTGGAAAAGAATTTGTTCAGAAATCACCCTAATTATGATGACCTCCTTTCTACCGGGATGCCCACGGCTGCTCCAACACCACTTTTTCTTCTCGGCCATCCCCTTGGCCCTTTCTCTCATCCCCCAGCCCCCAGGTTTCATTTCCAGCTGGTTCTTTCTATTCTGCCAGAGCACCGAAGCCTACCTTGTCCACCACAACAGCCAAAATAAGATACAACTCCAGTGCTTCTGTCACACTGGTCCCATTCTGGGTGCTCAGTGGGCACCACCAGGGCTGGTGCAGAGAGAGGGCATTTCCCAAGGAGCAGGGGGTCAGTTGGATGGTGCTGGGCTGTGGGCCATTGGGAGGCCCTCCCATATCACTGCATCACCTCCTCAGGGAAGGCTGCCTGGGCACAGTCCCATCATAGCCCTGTATACTTCTTTATGAAATGTATGACAGTTTAGATTCATTGTTTACTTGATCAATTTTTTTTTTTTTTTTTTGGAGACAGAGTCTCTGTTGCCCAGGCTGGAGTGCAGTGGGACAAACACAGCTCACTGCAGCCTCAATCTCCTAGGCTCAAGTGATCTTCCCACCTCAGCCTCCTTAGTAGCTGGGACTAATGGCTCATGTCACCACACCCCACTAATTTTTTTAAATTATTTTTTTCTAGTGATAGGGTCTTGCTATGATGCCCAGGCTTGTCTCAAACTCCTGGAATCAAGCCATCCTTCTACCTTGACCTCCCAAAGCCCTAATATTACAGACATGAGCCACTGTACGCAGCCCTGACCATCTTTTTACATGTGATTCCTCTGGCATTGAAACTCCCCAAGTACAAGGATTATAATTGCTTTATTCATGGCTGTATCTCTGCATCTAATCTTATATTTGGTATATGGCAAGTTCTCAGCGCTTAGGGAAAAAATGGAGGGAGAGAGGAGGGAGGGAGGCCACGTAGAGGCAGGCCGCTGCCTGGAGTGGAGGCACTGTCTTGAGTTGGTTCAGGAAATATGACATTGCCTCATGGTTCTGCAGTTGTGGCCGCTGATGTGGGCAGAGGATGACTGGCAGTTGATCAGAGAGGAAGGAGCAGATCCCCAGCTTGCTTTCTCTTCCAGCTCCCCAAGGAGCTGAAACCTGAACTGGAGGAGGAAACTGGAGAGGTTTGGGTTGGATAGGAATCTATGTTCTCTTAACAATGTGGTTTGAACACTTCAGTCTTAGGAGGTGTCATGAATAAACACACGTACATGCTACTATGTATTTTTTTTCTAGGCTCTAAAACTCCTCAGCTTAGGTTGGAGATGTTTTCTAAATATATATAGTAACTTAAGCTCTTGGTAGTGTGCTTGAGAAAAGAATGGATGGTAAAATCCTATCCTAGATTTGTTATTGTCTAACACTGAGACCTATTCTAAATCGTTAGCCTCTGTGGGTTTCAGATTATCAAATGGAAAGTAAAATGCAAACCTGGATGTGATGCACTCTGGAGAAGTGTGTGTGTGTCTGTATATATATAAATTTTTTTAATGGAAATACATTAAAAAATTGCAATGCAAGAAATACATATATTCTCTATATATGACAGTACAGAAACACTTGCAATATATTCTATGAAAATATGGCCTTACAGAAACACTCACAGCCTTTTCTATGCGTATATGGCATTAGAGAAGCACTCAGACTTCCATGATGAATCTCTCATTCATAAACTACTGAGTGTTTCTTTAGTGTATTTAGAATCCAGTCACATTTCCCTTGCACCCTTCCTGGAAGTGTCTGGAACTCATGAAGACATCATCGCATCATTTGGTGATTTCCTTGCCCTTCACTCATGTCCAGAGGGTGCCTCATCTGAGGTTGCTTTGCTCTGGACTTGCTAATCCTAAGTCAGACACCAGATTGTCCAAGCACTGCCCTCTGCCTCTCCAGTGGGTCAGGAGAAGGGAGCTGGTGGGTAGGAGAACACAGAGGACTGGTGGGGCGGCTCTGGGTGACTCCAGAGTGAGGGGCAGCAGGATGGCCCTGGGCTTGCATAGGAAAGAGGGCACTGCTGCCTCTTGAGTGTGCAAGGCCCAGGGTGCGTCTCACACTCACACTCCACCTCGCACCCTGGGCCGTTGAGACCATCTGGAATGTCTCACATCTCCCGGAATTGTTGCTAACCAACACAATTTTACTGGTCAGCCGGCTTCACAGACAGGCCACTGCATAGTCAGGCCCATCACTAATATATTAAATATAGCACCCAGTTTCCTAGACACAGGCGGTTCCTTCCTTCTTCCTCTCTTCCATTAACCTTGCAGCATTCCCATGATGACTTAGGGTAGAGTTTTGTTGCTTATTTCAAACCAGTTTTAAGGCACGCATTTCTTCACCCTCCACCCTTGGGGTTTTTCCCTTTAATAAATGTTTATGAGAATGCACTGTCAAACAACTCCAGGGACCTCAGAGAAGGGAGCACAGGCCGCCAGGAGGTCCTGTGCTGTGTCCGGAGAAAGAGCACACTGGTTAGCACTGTCCTTCTGCTGACTCGCACCCATGCTGCCATCCCAGGAGCCTCAAAGGGAGTGCCTGTCCTGCAGAACTCTCATTTCTTTACTAAAACATCTGTAATTTTCCTTTAGATAATATTTGAAGCTTACAGGAAGGTTGAGGTCAGCTCCTATTTTTTTCTGAACTAATATTAACCTAGCCTTAATTAAGGAACTGGAAAAGAACAACTGCACATGGCCCGGCATTCACCTGGTCATAATTCAAAGGGCAAGGCTAGTGTGGAAATGACGCTGAGGCCATGAACTAAGCTGAACACGCCAGGAGATGCGTGCTCCACACTGACTCTGACTCTCCTGCACAACCTGAAAGACACTGGAAAGAAACACGGACGGGAGCGTTCACCTGAACTGTCTACTTCCAGGCTTGGCTTTATGGTCGGTCATAATTAAAATGTATTTTATATCTATTAACTTATTATCTATAAATTTGTTTATTCACAAAACATTTATTCGGTGCCTGCTTTATCTCAGGTGTTGTAATGAACTGTGGCAATGAAAAGAAATTCAGAATTCCTCCCATATCAGTAGGGAGACAGGCTAACTCTGGTAGTAGCAATTAGTAGCAGAGTGAAGGAGGGATTTGAAAGTGTGTGTACACAAATGAGCAACCTGAAAGGCTTGGGCCGGACCATCAGACACAGAATCAGTTGTAAGCATGTGTCCTTTGTCATCAAGAACTGGCATAAGCTTTTCTAAAATGGTGGAGCAATAACCACAAAATTCCATAGAACCTATTAAGAACCCATCCTATTCCATCAGTATGCTCTCCAACATTTACTTATTTTATTTTATTTAGTTATTTATTTATTTTGAGACAGAGTCTCACTCTGTTGCCTAGGCTGGCGTGCAGTGGTGCAATCTCGGCTCACTGCAACCTCCACTTCCCGGGTTCAGGTGATTCTCCTGCCCCAGCTTCCCTGGTAGCTGGGATTACAGGCCAATTTTTGTATTTTAGTAGAGACAGGGTTTCAGCATGTTAGCCAGGCTGGTCTCGAACTCCTGATCTCAGGTGATCCGCCTGCCTCGGCCTCCCAAAATGCTGGGATTACAGGCGTGAGCCACTGTGCCCAGCCCCAGCATTTATGTATTTTTAAAAAATTTTCCCAAAGGAGAGAGAATATAGGATGTTGGGCATCTTCTGTGGAAACTCTGTGATGAAGCATTTTATGAAGTCGGGAATTAATTGTCATTCCAAACCTTTGCCCCCATTTGTAAGTTTATTGTTTTAAAATCAGATTTTCATAAGCATGAGCATGCTATATATCTAGATCTACATCCATCCATATCTATAGCTGTTGCAAGAATATAGGTTACTATTCATTTAGTTAGGCAAAAGATTCTGTGAATCAAAGGCTAAGACAATAAAAGTAGAAGATTGTAAGTGATAGAGTTCCTAGTGGCTTTGCAACTAGACCTGTTTGGCTTGAATCCAACTTACGCTTTTTAGCTTGTTTCCTCATCTGTAAACAAACAAACAAAAAAAACCAAGTTATTAACTACTTTCTAGGTTTGTTGTGAAAATTAAAAGTAAGTTTATTCACAGAAAGCATTTAGCAATGTACCTGGCATTTAGTAAATGCTTGCTACATACATGGTACCTTATTTTATTGTAGCGGGTTTTAAATGAGATAATGTAAGCAGAGCATCTAAAGGAGAGAACTGTCGGGGGATCAGCAGGGAATAGGAGCCTTTGCTTTCACCCAATTACACGTGATTGCAATGTGGGGTTTTATCTCTCCATATTTTTTCCTGAATTAGGCAATCTTCCTCATTGTCTTGTGCTTGATGACACCATTCTTGAGGAAACACTAGTTTTTGAATCTCTTAAATAGATAAGTAGAAAATAACTTCCAGATTGACTTAACTCCAATTCTCTCCAGCATGGGTACTCTTTCTGGCTGAGGGTCCCCAGTAGAGACGGTGGGGGATCCACCTTCCATGTTCTGCTCAGGTGAGGCAAGGAAGCCATACAGCTGGGCTTTCCTGTCCTCAGGAAAAATAGGGGTCACATGCCGCCCACCACTGTGTCACCTCCACATTGGCTTGGGTGGAACTGAGCTGCTGGTGCTGGCTCTGAGGATATCCTAGACAGGATGCTTTATTCTGACGTAGTACCAAGTGTTTCACAGGACCTCAGACTCCTTCTGGACCAGATCTAGAGCTTCGCCATACAATAGGATGGTCACTAGCCGCAGAGGGCAATTTACAGCCAAATTAACTCATATCAAATAATACTGACAGTCGAGTTCCTCAGTCACACTGGCCACGTCTCAAGTGCTCAGTAGCTGATGTGACGATTGGCTCCCTATTGGAGAGCACAGACGCGGAGCCTTCGGTCATCACAGAGCATTCATGGGACAGCCTCAGTCTCTGGATGCTTACTCCATTGTCAGTTTGGGACAGTTTGTGCTTAAGATCAACAAATTCAAGATGCCCCACATCATGTTCAACTCCTGTTTATGCCACATAGCACATCAAATCACCTTTCTTTCTTTAAAAGCTGACAATTTCACTTTCGGTCAGATTGTATTTTTGAATTCCCTTTTCCATCTTCTTCACTGAGCATCTGTGAAATAACCCAAGTGGCACAGGCATTTCAAAACTTGGAGCAAAATGGAGATAAAAGGAATCTGTCTGAAAGAGTCACAGAAATCCAGAGCTAAAGCCCTCGGAACAGTGACAAAGTCTGCAGGAGGCAGCCGAGACAGCCTGGAGGAAACTCTCACCAAAGACAGGAGCCTTCCATGTACACTGCTATCGGCACCAGCAAAGGAAGTCTTGGGTGAACGTGATGAATATGCAAGTCTAGAAGAATGCCATGCCTTCAGCCAGAACAGAGGAAAATCCTTTCATCAGCTAAGAGACACCTCAGAACAGACTTCAGCAGAGCTTCCCACACTCTGCATTAGAATTCTCTCTAGCTTTATTTTCTTAGATATTTAAAAGACAGTGCCCATATTCAGGAAATACAGTATTACATAATTAATCAAGATCCTTCCTCTTGTTAAAGAAAAACAGAAATCTTTGCAGTTCACCTGAGAAATGAAAAAAATGAGGAAAGAAAAAATCCTTGGTAAAAGAAAATGGAAATATCTTAAATCTAGGATTCAATGAATATTATTTAGTTGTACATTATTTTGTACTCTGTATCCCCGGAATTCTTAATAAATATGATTTTGAGACGTAAGCTCTTTTTTCCCTTTTGTCAATAAACTTATCTTAGGGGTGACTTATAATTTCTTCAAAATAGTTGTACCTGAAGGTATTTTAGTTTTTGGAATTGCAGAGTCATGTGGAAAACTGAAAGCCATTTTCCTATAATTGCAAGCAACTTAAATTTTGAGACACATCAGATAATA